>NC_137808.1:307500-642500 GCF_963383645.1 Muscardinus avellanarius
ACAGGGTCTCACTAAGTTGCTGAGGTCCTCACTCAGTCGCTGAGGCTGGCTGCGAACTTGAGCGCTCCTCCTGTCTCCGCCTCCCAAGTGCTCGGATGACAAGTGTGCGCCACCACGCCCGGCTCACATCATCTTATTGACTATTTTTCATTAAACCCATTCCCATTCACAATTCAGAGGTATGTAAAAAGGATACCATACCAGGCATCTGGTGGCCCATGCTTCTAATCCGGGTCCTTGAGGAGGCTGAGACGGGAGGATCGCAGGTTCCAAGCCAGCCTCGACCACTTAGTGAGGCTCTCAGCGCCTTCGTGAGACCCTGTTTCCAAATAAATAAATAAATAAATAAATAAATAAATAAATAGGGCTGGAGGTGTAGCTTGGAGGTAGACTGGCCTAGTATTCAATCCTTAGCACTGCAAAAATAAATAAATAAATAAATAAATAAATAAATAAATAAAGCAAGCTACGATTTGCTATAAAAGCGAAGCTACAGACAGGACACAGCCAAGCACTGTTGCCTGTGGAAGGCTCTTAGCCAGAGCCCCCTCCCACGTCTGAGTGTGAGGGGTCAAGGGCAGGGGAAGGGGCATCTTGTCCTTGACCTTGTGGGGGGGGGGCATGGGAGGAAACCACCTTTCTCACTCTGCACCTGTGGTTTCCACCTAAAACTTAGCACTGGTGACAGCTGAAAACATCCTCACAAGGCCCCTTCCCGGCCTCCCCCACACAGGCCCCCAGCTCGGCTGGGAGGCGGCTCTGGGCCTCAGGCTGGGTTTCCCAGGGATCTGGGCCTCTGGGCCGCACGCCCTGGCCCCCCTGGGCGTGTGATCTTCTCTGGCACCTTCTGTGCAGCCTGCGGCCCTTCCAGTTGCCTCCCTTTCCCAGAAAGCGCCTCCCGGAGCCAGGCCCTTCTGTTCCTCCCACCTGTGGAGCTGAGGGGCTGATTTTGAACCACAGGAGCCTCCGCGTAGGGAGGCCCGGCAGCCTCCCCCATCCACACAAACACCACCCGGCTCCAGGCAAATTACTTAACTTCTTGAGGTCTCGATTTCCATTTCTGAAAATGTCAAGAGTAAAATAACCAAGTCAGAAGACTGGGGCTGCACAACTTCAAAACTTACTAGAGCCGGCGTGGCGGCGCCCAAGGTGTTCTACCTCTGAGCTACAACCCCAGCCTTTCTCATTTTCTGTTTTGAAACAGGGTCTCTCTAGGTTGCTAATAGTCTCACTAAGTTGCTGAGGCTGGCCTCAAACCTGCGATCCTCCTGTCTCATCCTCCCAGGTACTAGGATTACAGGCCTGGGCTCAGTTTCTCTATCGGTAAAGGAAGCTTCCAGGCTCCCGGATCCCTTGATACACTTTCCAGAGGGCAGCCAGGGGTGGAAAAGGTAGAGGTCTGCTCGTCTAATGGAAGAATTCACATCCTGTTAACAAGCTGGGGGGCATGTGGCTATTCATTTCCTCCTCTGAAAAATGGGAGTGATTAAATTTTCTAACCCCAAGGGAATAAGTCCTATGCCCGATGAGGCAGGTGTCTGTCTAATAAATAGTAGCTATCATTCTTGGGTTGTTAGAGATGAAAAGAACATCTATCACAACCACCTACTATTAGCCCAGGTGACAGACGCTCAGGTGTTTAAGGACAGGGTCTCTGGAGTCAGACCTCCTAGGTTCAAATCCCAGCCCCGTCATTAGCTAGCTGTGTAAGCAAATTTGGGCTTTGTATCTTATCCCTCTATGCCTTGTCTATAAAACGGTAACAAGAGAATTTATCTCACAGAGTCTTCCTTTTAAAAATACCATACGGTTCACCCATTTAAAGTGTGCCATACAGACCTGGGCATGGTGGCGCCCGCTTGTAATCCCAGCATTTGGGAGGCTGAGACAGGAGGATTGAGGTTCGAGGCCAGCCTCAGCTACTTAGTGAGGCACTTTGCCACTTGTGAGACCCTGTTTCAAAATAAAAAATAAAAAATAGGGCTGGGGATGTGGCTTGGAAGTAGAATGTCCCTGGGTTCCATCCCCAGTACTGCAAATAAAGTTAAAAAAATAAAAATAAAGGGTACAATTCAGCTGGGTATGATGGCACTTGCCTACAATCCCAGTACTTGGGAGGCTGAGACAGGAGGATCACAGGTTGGAGGCCGGCCTCAGCAAGGAGGAAGACTCTCTTCAACCTAGTGAGACCTTGAAAAATAAAACAGGGCTGAGGATGCAGTGCGGAGGTAGAATGCCCCTGGGTTCAATTCCCAGTAACACACGCACACACACGCACACGCATGCGCACATGCACACACGCACACGCACACACGCACACACTTCAGTGGCTGTTAGTTTATTCACATGTTGTACAAGCTTTGCCAAAATCAATTTTAGAAATGGGATCAGTCACTATATGGCCTTTGGGGACTGGGATCTTTCACGTAACATCATATTTTTTTTGAAGCCAGGCGCGTGGCGCACACCCATCATCCCAGGACTTGGGAGGCTGAGACCGGAGGATCGCGGTTCGCGGCCAGCCTCAGCTACTTAGTGAGGCCCCCTTGCAACTTAGTGAGACCTTGTTTCCAAATAAAAAAGAAAACAGGTGTACACTTGTAATCCCAGCATTAGGAGGCTGAGACAGGAGGATCTTTGAGGACAGCCTCAGCTGTTTAAGGCCCTTTGCAACTCAGTGAGACCCTGTTTCAAAATAAAAAATGAAATATAGGGCTGGAAGGGGTAGCTCAAAGGTAGAATGCCCCTGGGTTCCGTCCCCGGTGCTGAAAATAAAAAATAAAATATAGAGCTGGGGATGTGGTTTGGAGGTAGAATGCCCCTGGGTTCCATACCCAGTACCACAAAAATAAAATAAAATAAGCCGGGCATGGTGGGGCACGCTTGTAATCCCCACGCTTGGGAGGCTGAGACAGGAGGATCGCACAGGTGAAGCCAGCTTCAGCTACTGAGTGAGGCTCTCAGAAAATGTGAGACCCTGTTTCCAAATAAAATATCAAAAATAGGTCTGAGAGTATAGCCAGGAGGTAGAGAGCCTCTGGGTTCCAACCCCAGGACCACCACCACCAAATAAATAAATAAATAAATAAATAAATAAATAAATAAACCAAAACAAAACAGGGTTGGGGGTGTGGTTCTGAGGTAGGATGCCTCTCAGTTAAATCCCCAGCAACACACACACACACACACACACACACACACACACACACACACACACGGCGTTTCTAGATGTAGCATAACCACTACACTCAGGGGTGACTGAAATAAAATGTGCCATGTTATTACACACAATGTGACCTTTTCCTGTTCCTATTCTCTCTTTCAAAATGCAGATCACACCTATTACGTGGATTCGCGACCCGTCCCGGCTGTCTTCTGCAGTTCCCAGCATCCTTCCCTGACCCGGGCAGGGTGGAGCTCCCCGGGGCCCTTCCCCTGCCTCAGGACCGGCCTTAGCTGTCCTCATCCTATTCCTCTCTCCATCCCCACAGGACCAGCCCCGGGAACGACCCAATCTCCCCCACACACGAGCCGACAGCTCCCGGGCACCTCAGGGGGGTCCCTAAAAGGAGAGGGCCCACCCCGATCTCCCGGCGGAGGAAGTCATTAGGATGCAGCGCGCAGAGGAGCCTCCGCTGGGACGGGCTTTCATTCCCTAAGGCTGAGCTGGGCCCCAGGAAGATTGCTTTCAGAGAGGAGCTACTTCTTCGCTGGGGCTAATACTTAATTCTTGCCTCTGCTCCTGGGCACACAGCCAGGCTCCTTAACCCTTGCAGGGCTGGAGACTGGAGGCAGCTAGCAGGTAGGCGGGCCCTGCCACTGAGGAAGATTGTGATTAGTGTGTGTGTGTGTGTGCGCGCGCGCACTGTTGGGGTGAGGTCAGTGTCTATCTCTCCTCTTTCTCTTTCTCTTTCTCTCTCTCTCCTCTCTTTTATCTCCTCTCCCCTCTCCTCTCCTTCTTTCCCCTCTCCTCCTCTCTTCTCTCTCTCCTTCTTCTTCTGTCTCCTATTTTCTCTCTCTCCTCTCTCTTCCTCTCTCCTCTCTCCTATATCCCTCCTCTCTCCTCCCTTCTCTCCTCTCCTCTTTTTCTTCTCTCTCCTCTTCCCTCTCTTCTCCTCTCCTTCTCTCTCTCCTCTCTCTCCCCTCCTCTCTCTTCTCTCTCTCCTCTCTTCCCTCTCCTCTCCTCCCTCTTCGCTCTCCTCTCCTCCTCTCTCCCCTCTGTCTCCCCTCCTCTCCTCTCTTCCCTCTTCTCTCTCCTCTCCTCTCCTCTCTCTCTCCTCTCTCTCCCCTCCTCTCTCTCTCTTCTCTTCTCTTCTCTCTCTCCTCCCTCTCTCCCTGCAGTACTAGGGATGGAACCCAGGGGTATTCTACCTCCAAGCTCAGCTCAACCTCGAGACCTTTTGATCTTGGGCTTTGAAATAAGGTCTTGCTAGGCTGCCGAGAGTCTCACGTGCTGAGGCTGTCCTGAGACACGAGATTCTCCTGTCTCAGCCCCTCAAGTACTAGGATACAGCTGTACACCACCATGCCCAGCTGCTGTATGGTGGCTGTTTTGTTTGGGTACTAGGGATTGATACACCCAATGTCCTTTTTTTAATTTTGTATCTTGAAAGAGGGTCTCACTGAGTTGCTGAGGCTGGCCTTGAACCTGCAATACTCCTGACTCAGCCTCCCAGCTACTGAAGTTATAAGCATGAGCCACCAGGTAAAGCTTGCTCTATTTTTTTTTTCTTACAGCAATTTTACTAAATTAAGAAACTGAAATTGGGGAAGGGCTAAATGTGTGATGTGTGCATCTATGCCTCTATCATCTTGTACTCCAGTAAGATGTATGACTACAGTGCACCAATAAAAAATAAATTAAAAAGAATACAATGCACCAATAAAAAATAAATTAAAAAGAAAACAATGCACCAATAAAAGTGTATTTAAGGATATAAAAAAAAAAGAAACTGAACTATCAGCCCAGCTTGGAGGCACACGCTTATAATCCCAGTCCTTGGGAGGCTAAGACAGGAGGATTACAGGTTCACGACCAGCCTCAGCTACTTAGTGAGGCCCTCTGCAACTTAGTGAGACCCTGTTTCAAACTAAGGAATAAACCGGGCTTAGTGGCGCACACACGCTTGGAATCCCAGCATTCGGAAGGCTGAGACAGGAGGCTTGCAGTTCACAGACAGCCTCAGCTACTTAGGCCTTCTGCAACTTAGTGAAACAATCCGTGTTTGGCCAAGAACCTGTCTAGGATGAATGAGGGCCTGGATTCCATCCCAGCATGCAAAAAAAGATGCAAAACGCCGGGCGTGGTGGCCCACGCTTGTAATCTCGCACTTGGGAGGCTGAGGCAGGAGGATCGCACAGGTTCGAAGCCAGCCTCAGCTACTGAGTAAGGCTCTCAGCAACTTAGTGAGACCCTGTTTCCAAAAAAATATAAAGTAGGTCTAGGAATGTAGCCCGGAGGTAGAAAGCCCCTGGGTTCCATCCCCAGTACCACCAAAAAATATACATGAAAAGACAAAAACAGAGCTAGGAGCTGGGCATGGTAGCACACACTTATAATTGCAGTACGTGGGAGGCTGAGGCAGGAGGATCCCAGGTTTCAGGCCAAGCCTCAGCAACTCAGCGACACTCTTAACAATCTCGTGAGACCCTGTTTCGAGAGCAAAGGTAAAACGGGCTGGGGTGTAGCTCAGGGGTAGAATGCTCCTGGGTTCAAGCCCTAGTACCAAGGGGGTGGGATATAGCTCTAGGACCCTGTGTGTGTTTGTGTGTGTGTGTGTGTGGGGGGGGTATTAGGGTGGAACCCAGGGGCTTTTCTACCTCCAGGCTATACCCCCAGACCTATTTTATACTTTATTTGGAAACAGGGTCTCACTAGGTTGCTGAGAGCCTCACTAAGTAGCCGAGGCTGGCTTCGAACTTATGTGATCCTCCTGTCTAAGTCTCCCAAGTGCTGGGATTACAAGCGTGTGTCACCATGCCCAGCTTTTTAAAAATTTTTTGAAACGGTCTTGCTAAGCTGCTGAGGGGTCTTGTTAAATTGCTGAGGCTGGCCTCAAGCCTGCAATCCTCCTGCCTCAGCTTCCCAAGTGCCGGGATTAAAAGTATATGCCACTACGTGCCGCTCGCTCTTTAATCTTTTTCTTTATGAAATACTGAATCAGTCCCCCTGATCCTGAGGAAAGGGCTACTTTCTGGGAGACTAAGATCAGTGATTGATTGGTAGTGGCTTTCTGGGTCTTGGCCTGACATGAACTCACCTGAGTCCATGTGCGGTGATCGATTCATGATGCCTGCAAGGGTCACAGGTGCGGTAGCTACCTGAGCGCTGTGTATTTACTACCTCTAGAGCATGCATTTGAATTAAGCCCTTGAAAGCCCTTGGACCTTCCTGAATTTAGAGAAGAAAAAAACCAGTTATCTGGCTGACAAGGGCTTAAGACTCTGATAATCTAGTGACTTCCCATGAAGCCTGGCTTGTGGGCGCCACTGTTGAGGGGTGAAGCCCCTCTCCCTCTCCTGGTGTTTCCAAGGAGAAGGGTGTTCCCCTGCCCGCCCGCCCTCCTCCCCAGAGAACAATTTGCTTTGTAGCAGGATATTTACCGGAGCCTTTCAGCTAGTGGGCAGCGGCGTCGCTCAGTGACTTTCTCGACTTTCTGGAGGGGAGGAATGTGGAGCATCTTTGCATCTTCGCCCTGGGGTGCACACGCTGGGGGGAGGCCAGGGCCTGCCCTTCTGAGGCAGGTCTGTGCTTCCGATGGCCCCAGCACTGAAGCGCACGTGGGGACCGCGGGGCACCTCGGCGTGGCACATCCACATAAGCACGGTGAGCAGGTGTGTCTGAAGGCCAGAGCCAGGCTAGCAGGTTAAGACAATTCACTCCAGGCTCCAGCCAGAGCCAGGCATGATGGTGAACACTTGTATTCCCAGCATTTGAGAGGCTGAGGCAGGAGGATCATCGTTCATGGACAGCCTCAGCTACTTAGTGAGGCCCTCTGCAACTCAGTGAGACCCTGTTTCAAAATAAAGACTAAAAATAGGGCTGGGGGTGTATGTAGCTCGGAGGTAGAATGTTCCTGGGTTCCATCCCCAGTACCACAAAAAAATAAGCATTGTGGACTAGACCCAGGGGCATTCTACCTCTGAGCTAAACCACCAGCCTCCTCCCCTCCAGCTTTTTTGTCGTTGTGGTACCAGGGATTGGACCCAGGGGGCCTGCTACCTCTGAACTATACCCCCAGCCCTATATTACTCTTTATTTTGAAGCAGGGCCTCACTGAGTAGCCGAGGCTGTCCGTGAACCTGCAATTTTCCTGTCTCGGCCTCCCAAGTTCTGGGATTACAAGCGTGCGCCACCCCACACCCAGCTATCACCAGCCCTTTTTATTTTATTTGGAAACAGGGTCTTCCTAGGTTGCTGACGGTCTCGCTAAGCTGCTGAGGCTGGCCTCGAGCTGCGATGCTCCCAAGGATGGGGTTGTAGGTGTGCACTGCTCTGCCCAGCTTCCATCCTCGAGGGCAGATGCGCCCGCTGCAGGGACAGAGGGCACTTCCTACCCTTTGCCGCCTGCCTCTGTCTTGCCCTTGTGCTTACAAGGGGAGGCAGGGAAATGGCTAGGCCTCAGGGCCCCTTTACAAACATCACGCCCCTAAAATATCCACACACGCTGGTGTCAGAACACAGCCGGCCACTTCCAATCCACTTCTAGGGGGACACATGTCTACTTCAAAAAATACCTTCAGACGATACAAAGGATTAAAGCCAACCCTCTAAAACTTTATATTGAAAACACATGGAAGACAGAGGAAGCACAGATACTTTTTTGTAGACTACACCAGCAAATGCCACTGCACCCCAGACCTCAACTCTCCCGTGCTCAGAGAAGAGGCGGACCCTCGCAGGTGGCTCTTGGAATCCCAGAAGCAGCAGCCTGGCTGCACCCGGGCCTGCGCCATGCCCGGCCCTCTCGGGGACCAGCAGCTCCAGCTGCGGTCTCGGGGCAGCTTCTCCAGGCCTGCCACTCCAGCCGAGGGGGCCTAGGCCACGACGCGGGGCCACGCAAGTGCGCACGAGCGGCACTGAAAGGCCCGGGACGTCCCCTCAACCCTCATCCCCACTGCCATCTTCCCCTGCTGTCCTCCTCCCCTCTTCCTCCTCCGTTTCCCCTCCTTCACTTTCCTCCCCTCTTCTTCCTCCTCTTCCTCCACCACCCTTTCCTCCTCTTCCTCTTCCTCCTTTTCTTCCCCTTCCTTTTCCTCTTCTTCCTTCTCTTCTTCTTCTTCTCCTCCCCTCCTCTTCCTCCTCCTTTCCTCCCCCTTACTCCTCTTCCTCCTTTTCTTCCTCCTCCTCTTCCTTTCCCCTTCCTCCCTCCTCCTTTCCTCCCCCTCCTCTTCCTCCTCCTCTCTTCTTCCTTCCTTCTCATCCTTTCCTCCTCTCCCTCCTCTTCCCTCTCCCTCTTTCCCCCTCCCTCATCCTCCTCTTCTTCCTCCTCCTCTTCTTCCTCCTTCTCTTCTTCCTCTTCCTCCTCCCTCATTCTCTGTCTCCCGTTTGTTCCACCTCCTCTCTTTGTTGCCCTCTTCTTTCTTTTCTCTCTCCCCATCTTTTCCGCCCGGGCCAGCCTTTGGCCCTGCTCCCTCCTGTGGAGGCCAGCCGACACCGCCTGGTTCCTCCGAGGCTCCCCAGGCTCACCACGTTGCCCAGCTCGGCCCCCTTGTTCCCTTGGGGGCCCCAGAGGAAGCCTGAGGTACGGGAAGCGGGTTTCCAAGGGCCCGGCCTGGGCCAGGGCTGCCCAGGGCCTCTGGCCTCGGAGGGGCCAGAAGAGCAGGCCTGCCTCAGTCTACCCACGACGCTGCCTCCCTGACGCCGGAGGCACGCCTGTTTATTGAGGGGTGGGGGGCAGCTGGGCAGGCGCGGGGAAGGGCCTCTGTGGCGCGGCGGCTGCTGTCACTTCTTGGGAGTCTGTTTCTTCCAGGGAGGGGGGGCCCTCTTACTGTCCCTCCTGGTTTTGTTGGAAGGACGCAGATCCAGTCCAGGCTCCTTTAACCTAAGTATCAGAGTACAGAGAAGCAAATGGGTGCGGCTGGGCGGGGAAGCGCTTGTCTGAGCAGAGCCAGAGCCCACCCTCTGTGTGTGGCTGAGAGCACCGCCCTGGGTGTGGCTGCACCTGGGGCCAGCCAATGCCTATAAGCATTCTACCTGTCCATAGGTTTGCTTTGCTGTCTTCCTGAGAAATGCAAGTTTTGCAGAACTCAAGATCTATTCCCTTGTCACCTCCACTAGTTTAGTGGACTCTTTCTTTCTTTCTTCCTTTCTTTCTTTCATTCATTCTTTCTTTCTTTTTGCAGTACTGGAGATGGAACCCAGGAGCATTCTACCTCTGAGCTACATCCCCAGCCCTATTTTTTATTCTTTTTATGTGTGTGTATGTGTGTGGTACTAGGGATGGAACCCAGGGGCTTTCTACCTCCAGGCTATACTCCTGACCTAATTTATACTTTATTTGGAAACAAAGTCTCACCGAGTTAGTTGCTGAGAGCCTCACTAAGTAGCTGAGGCTGGCTTGGAACCTGTAATCCTCCCTTCTCAGCCTCCCAAGTGCTGGGATTACAAGCACATGCCACCAAGCCCAGCTTTATTTTTTATTCTTCATTTTGAAACAGGGTCTAAGTTGCAGAGAGCCTCCCTAAGTAGCTGAGGCTGGCTTCGAACCTGCGATCCTCCTGTCTCAGCCTCCCAGGCACAGGGATGACAAGCGTGCACCACAGCGCCAGGATCTTTTTGTTTTCTTTTTCTGAGCACTGGGGATTGAATCCAGGGACACCCTACCTCTGAGCTCCAACCCAGCTCTTTTCAATTTTTTTAATTTTCAAACAGAGTCTCTCTTAAGTTGCTGAGATTGGCTTTGTCCTTTTTTTTTTTTTCCTGAGGCAGAAAAAAAGCATATGGTCTGGCCAGGCCACCAAACTACTAGGGATAGCAAACCCCTTTTCACTCCCCTCACCCATTGGAGGCAGAGGCTGCCTTTTTTTTTTCTTTTTAGTACTGGGGATGGAACCCAGGGGCTGTCTATCTCTGGGTTACACCGCCACCCTATTAAAAAAAATTTTTTTAGTTTATTGTTGTTGTTGTTGTTGTTGTTATTATTATTATTATTATTATTATTATTATTATTATTATTTTGGTGGTAATGGGGTTCCTGGAAACTCTTCTACCTCCAGGCTACACTCCCAGACCTATTTTATATTTTTATTTGGAAACAGGGTCTCTTAAGCCAGCGAGGCTGGCTTCGAACCTGCGCGATCCTCCTGTCTCCGCCTCCCAAGCGCGGGGATCACAAGCGTGCCCACCACGCCTGGCCCCACCCTATTTTATCCTCCTGCCTGAGCCTCCTAAGTACTGGGAGGTACAGATGTGCACCACTGTGCCCAGCTGTGAGTCATCTTTTGACGGGACTCACAAGTTTCTGGAAGGGAGACAGGGAGGCAGTCCCGACCCTTCTAGACTCAGGTCTGGGCTGTAGAGTCTTACTACAAAAGCAGCAGCCTGTGCGTGGTTTGGGGCGCCTGTGGCAGAGCCGGGGACCCCACCTGGAACCATGCCTGTTCCACGGGGCCCAGGCCAGCGTGGTCACCTACTTTGTGTCGATCTGGAGATAGGAATCTTTGTCCATCTTGTCTCCCAAGGCCATTGAGGAGAAGATTCCTTCAAGGTCTTCGGATATGGCTTTTTTAGCTGCGTCAAGATCCTCCAGCCTCGGGACAGAGGTAGAGGCACTGGGTTGGGGGAGAAAGGGAAGGGCAGGGCTCAGCAAAAGATGCTGGGGGCCAGGGCGTGCTCCTCTCGCCCCTTCAGCCTCTTAGAGAAACAGGCATCAATACTTCTCCTAACGGTGGCCAGGAGCGAATGGACCGCCCTGGCGGCTGGAGGTCGGCTTCCCTGGCTTCTGCTAAGGGCTGCATTAGCCCTCATGTGCTGGCTAGATCTGCACACCCAACACCGACCACGGCCAATGCCTGCAGGTCAACGAAGGTTTCTGTCTGTAGGGCAAAGATGAGGAGACTGGAGGCCGAGGGAGTAACGTCATCGCGCGGGCACCAAGGGCCGACTGTGTTCCCCAGAGCACACACGTTGACATCTGAGCCCTCAGCACCCTGGCATGTGACCTTAATTGAAAACAGAGTCCCTGCCGATATAATTAGTTGACACAAGGTCATACTCAGGTAGGGTGGGCCCTAAGCCCCGGTGACTGGTATGAGCCATATCGTAATACCAAGTGAAGAGTGCAGTTATGCCAGGCGTGGTGGCGCACGCTGGTCATCCCAGCATCCGGGAGGCTGAGACGGAAGGATCGCGGTTCGCGGACAGCCTCAGCTACTTAGTGAGGCCCTCTGCAACTCAGTGAGACCCTGTTTCAAACTAAAAAATAAAAAATAGGGCTGGGGTACAGCTCAGAGGTAGAATGTCCCTTGGTTCCACCCCCAGTACCACAATAAAAAAAAAATGAATGAATGAATAAAATGTAAAACACACTGCAGCCGGGCACACTTGTAATACTAGTATTTGGGAGGCTGAGACAGGAGGATTGCAGGTTCGCAGCTAGCCTCAGCTGCTTAGTGAGGCTATGTTTAAAAAAAGAAAAAAGGGCGGGGGGTGCCGCTCAGAGGTTAGAATGCCCTGGGTTCAATCCTCAGTACCACACACACACACACACACACACACACACACACACAAAGAGGGTCTACAAAGTCTTTGGCGTGCGTCTCCTATTGATAGATAGACTCTAATTCCCCTCCGCTGATTGCGGGCTGGGTCTAGGGACTTCGAAGCTGCATGTAGGGCTAGGCCACAGAAGATAAGACAGCTTCTCTCTGGCTCGTGGGACCAGGCTACCTGGAGCAGCCACAGGCAGGTGATACGGCTGCAGCCCCCACGGGCCCCCAGGCCTGGGAATGAGCAAGCCTTTGGGGTAACGCAATGCCTCCAACTTCTGACTACAACCGCAAGCGAGACCCCTGCCCAGCCACAACAGCAGATGAGCCCAGGACTCTGAAGAAAATAACGGCAGACCATTGTGTTTTACACCACAAAGCTCAGGGTGGCTTGTTTCACCGGGGGATCACTGGAGCAGCTGTCGTAGCAACGTTTTCTTGTAAAGATTCCGTTCCTTTGATCCCCATGGACGGGCAAGCCATCTACCTACCTAAGAGGCTATTCTGGAAGCCGGTGCAGGTCTACTGGTGCAGGTCCGCTTTCAAGAGCCTAGACCATCTGTGTACGCGTCTAGTTCCTATGTACATCTCTGGTTTTGGGATTCTTTGTCTAGCGTTTCTTGAAAATTATTGAAAATGGTTGTAGCCATAATGTTAAGCCCTTTAGAACCCTTGGAGATAACGAATGAAGGACCAGGACTTATCTGAGTGATGATTCTATTCCTAACAACTATAGCTAGCAATCTCTCAGGGGATAATAGTGAGGGGCACATGCTGACTTATTTAATCCCTCCAACTCGATCCAGTGAAAGGGTCCCTAGACTTCTATCCCCAACAGAGACGCTGAGGCAGCAAGAAGGCACATGGTCTGCCCAGGCCACCGCGCTACTAGGGACGGCCAAGCCCTTTTCCCCACCCCTTCCCACTGTAGCAGAGGCACAAGCTGCCTTTTCCCCACCCCTTCCCACTGTAGGCAGAGGCACAGGCTGCCTTTTTTTCTTCTTCTTCAGTACTGGAGATGAAACCCAGGGGCATTCTACCTCCGACCTACACCCCCAGCTCCATTTTTTTATTCTTGATTTAGAATAAAAGGTCTCACTAAGTTGCAGAGGGCTTTATGAAGTAGCTGAGGCTGGCCGCAAACCTGGGATCTTCCTGTCTCAGACTCCCAAGTACTGGGATGACAAGCGTGCGCCACCACAACTGGCTGTAGGCTGCCTTTCACTATTAAAGAGAAAAGGCTATTCTCCTTTCATCTATGTGTATGGTACTCCAAGCCCAATTATTTATTTAGTTATTTGTTTGTTTGTTTGTGGTACTGGGATTGAACCCAGGGGTATTCTAACTTTGAGCTATACTCTCAGCCCTAATTAATTAATTAACTAATTAATTAATTTTTCTTTTTGTGGTGCTGGGGATTGAACCCAGGAGCATTCTACCTCTGAGCTACATCCCCAGCTGGATTTTTTTGTTTTGTTTTGTTTTGAAACAAGGTCTAAGTCGCAGAAGGCCTAACTATGTAGCTGAGACTGGCTATGAACCTGGTCCTCCTGTCTCAGCCTCCCAAGTACCGGGATTACAGGTGTGCGCCACCATGTCCAGCTTTAAGTAATTAATATTTTGAAACAGGGTCTCGGTAAGTTGTGGAGAGCCTTGCTAAGTTGCTAAGGCTGAATCTGAACCTCCAACCATCCTGCCTCGGCCTCCCACGTACCGGGATTATGAGCATGTGCCACCAGGCCTGGCTACTCCTGTCACAGCCTCCCAAGTACTGGGATGACGCGTGTTCCACCACGCCCAACTCATCTCTTGCTTTACCTGAATTTGTAGTCGTCTGGCAGAAAGTAGCCCATCTTGCAGTCCTGTTGAGCCCGTGAGATCTGTTTCAACAGATTCTGCTTGCTGAAGCCGTATCCATTCAAAACATGTCTCCCCAAAAGGAGCTTCCCCCCGGCAAACATCTGTAGCAGACGAGAAGGAGACAGGACAGGGGAGGCCCTCAGCGTACTGGTGGGCCGGTGGGCTGGTGTGAGGTGCAGGCCTTTGGTGGCAGCAGCGGGTCCTACCCCATTTGTCTAAGGAGGTGAGGCTGGGCCTGGCCCTGCCCCAGCCCCCAACTTAGAAGACAGCGCCACCAGCCCAGCCTTTGTCCCCTGCTAAGCCAACCTGTTCAAATGTTACATTACCCTAACCCTGCCCGGAAGGCTCCCCTACTCCCTCAGCTGTCTGACCCCCATCTGTTTCTAACCTCTTAGGGGTGCACCCTTCACCGCCTCTCATACAGTGAGGGCCCCGGGAGCCAACGCCTTACTCCTGCCCTCTGGGCATCTGTCCAGCATGCAGATGACTGGCCAGAGCCTCTCTGCAGGGCATACAGCACAGCACTATTTGCTAAAGGGGTCGGGGGTGCACAGAGCAAGAAAAGAAAGGAAGGCAGGCCCAAGTATCTAACAAAAATAATATAAAGAGAGAAAATGATGGACTCTTGCCCCGTGGTTAAAAATTAGGTGTTGGAACCAGGCGTGGTGGCGCACGCTTGCCATCCCAGCATTTGGGAGGCTGAGACTGGAGGATCCCGATTCGTGGCCAGCCTCAGCTACTTAGTGAGGCCCTTTGCAATTCAATGAGACTCTGTTTCAAAATAAAGAATAAAAATAGGGCTGGGGCTGGGTATGGTGGTGCATGCTTGTAATCCCAGCATTCGGGAGGCTGAGACTGGAGGATCGTGGTTTGAGGACAGCCTCGGCTACTTAGTGAGACCCTCTGCAACTCAGTGAGACCCTGTTTCAAAATAAAGAATAAAAAAAATAGGGGAGGGGGTGTAGCTCGGAGATAGAATGCCCCTGGGTTCCATCCCCAGTACCCCCCCAACACACGTTGGATAAGAGGAAAGCTCTTTCTTTCTTCTTTTCCTTCTATCTCTCTCCTTCCTTCCTTCCTTCATCCTGGGGATGGAACCCAGGGACATTCTATCTCTGAGCTATACCCCCTAGCCCTATTTTTTATTCTTTATTGTGAAACAAGGTCTCACTAAGTTGCAGAGGCCTCACTAAGTAGCTGAGGCTGGCCATGAACCTGGATCCTCCTGTCTTGGCTTCCCAAGTACTGGGATTACAAGCATGCGCCACCAAGCCCAGCTTTGGAAGGCATTATTTTCTAAACTGTATTTTCTAAGTTTTCAATAGTAACCAACCAACCAACCTACCTACCTACACACCCACCTTCCTTCCTTCCTTCCTTCTTTCCTCCCTCCCTCTATGTTTATATGTGTTACCAGAGACTAAACACAGGGGCACTCAACTACTGAGCTATACGCCCAGTTCTTAATTTTTTTTATTCTGAGACAGAGCCTCGCTAAGTTGCCCAGGCTGGCCTGGACCTGCGACCCTCTTGTCTCACCCTCCAGTGCTGGGATCTCAGACAGGCCCCACCGCCTGGCTGAGCATGTTTCTGCAATGCACCTGTCGGGCATGGGGGTCAGGCGGAGTTCCAGGCACAGCTCTGCGAGCTGGTGCTGGGTGGGGGGAGAGAGGAGCCCCGGGCCCAGCCCCTCCATCTTCCTGCTCGGGCTCCTCGGGGATGTGGGTGCTGAGACTGCAGCTGCTGGCGCCGGGTGGCCAGTCCCTGCTCACCAGAATCATCCCGGGCACCACAGCACACTTCTTCACCAGCAGTGGCGGGTCCTTCTGCAGGGGGCCGTCCAGATCATACCGCAGCAGGCGGTAGGGGTCGTGATGGCACTGCCAGGATGGAGATGCAGGAGCTGCTCACCCCACATCCAGAAGTTGCCCTTGACTCACCCTCCCCAGGCCCTGCATGCACAATGCCCAAGACCGTCCGCAGTGGGTGTCCCTGGGTCTGCCCAGAGCCCTGGATGGGGAAGGCCCTCACTGGACCGTCAGCACAGGAGACACCCATTAGCCTGGGTCTGAGGCTGCATAACGTGATGCTCCGTGCCCTGGGAGGACGGGCAGAAGCCTGAAGACGGGAATCATGTTTCTAGTGCACCTGCTTCTGGATTTAAGAGTCTATATTCTACACAGAGGATTCCTCCACCCCTGGCTCCCCCTGGACCTCTTCCAGTCCTTAAAATCCAGTGCAGGCTGGGGGAGGGGGGGAGGCTGAGACAGGAGGATCGCACAGGCTCGAAGCCAGCCTCAGCTACTGAGTAAGGTTCTCAGCAACTTAGTGAGACCCTGTTTCCAAATAAAGTATAAATATACTCTGGGAGTATATCCTGGAGGTAGAGAGCCCCGGGGTCCACCCCCAGGACCACCAAAAACAAATCCAGTGCAGGAACCTAAGTTGATCCCATACCTCAAGGTAAGGGCGGGTCAGTTCAGAGTACGGCTGGTCTTTCCCCACCGTGTGTGTGCGTGTGTGCATGTGTGTTGCTGGGAAATGAACCCAGGGACATTCCATGTCTGAGCTACACCACCAGCCCTATTTTATTTTGATACAGGGTGTCACCAAGTTGTGGAGTTGTTGAGGCTGTCCTTGAACCTGTGATCCTCCTGTCTGAGCCTCCCAAGCACCAGGATTACAAGCGTGCGCCCCCACAGAGGGTCTCCAGAGAGAAGCCACCTTCTCTCTGGAGCCATTAATGTGGCTGCTGAGCTGCCCTTATTATGGTGGTTTTATCTGCTCCTTATTCCCAAGTGTGTCTAGGTATCCTGCTAACTGTTGCAGACATCATGTGCAACGGTTCTGGGGAGGAAAGCACCAGAAGGCAGGTGGCCTCATGGTCAGGTGTTCAGCCACTGCTAGCACTGAGGGTCGGCCTCCTCCCTCCCCCTGGCCTGCAGGGCCTCCTCACAGGGCCCAGGACCAACCTGGATGCAGGGCGAGGCCCGGCCCTGCTGCTGATGGCGATACAGCGTGTCCAGCACCCACTGCAGCTGCCCGGTGTCCGTGGGGTTCTGGCCCGAGACGATCCCAAACACTAGCACCTGGCTGGGGTCTCGGGGTGTGGCCAGGAAGCGCTCCAGCTCCACATCAGACACCGTGGGGACCTTCACCACGCACTTGCAGCCCATGCGGATGTCTTCCTTGCGTATGAGCTTCCGCAGCACCAGTGGGCAGTCGGAGGGCGAGGGCGCCCACCTGGTGGGGCTGCGCATCTCCTGGACCTTCCCTCTGCAAGGAGGAGGATAGTGGCCAGGGTCCTGAGCGGGTGGGTACCCGATGAACAAAGACCCAGGCTGATGCTAGCCCAGCCTCACTAAGAGGTGCAGCCCCGCCCTGGGTAAGATTCCTGCGTCTCCCTGAGCATCTACGTTCTCAGGTGCTAACAGGGAGTGAGCACCAATGACTCGTTCATCCACCCCTTGGTCAGTGAGCTCGGTAGAGTGGTCCTTATCTTCTTTCTTCCACATCCTGCATCCCTCTATCCACCTGCGAGCCTGTCCAATCACATTCAAGACACGCCCAAAGGCTGTTCCACTGAGTTATATCCCCAACCCCACTGCAAGTAGTGAGACCTCATCAACCAAGTGAGATCCTGTTTCCAAATAAAAATAAAACAGGGCTGGGGTAGAGCTCAAAGGTAGAATGTCCCTGGGTTCAATCCTTAGTACCACACACACAAAATAGACAGATACATACATACATACATACATACATACATACATACATACATAGGGCTGGGGATCTGGCTCGGGAGTAAAATGCCCCTGGATTCATTCCTACTACCACCAAAAAAAGAAATAGAAACAGGAGAAAATAATCAAAGGAAGCCAGGCATGGTGGCGCACGCTTGTAATCCCAGCATTCCGGGAGGCTGAGGCAGGATTGCAGTTCACAGACTGCCTCAGCTACTTAGTGAGGTCCTTTGCAACGCAGTGAGACCCTGTTTCCAAATAAAGAATAAAAATTAGGGCTGGAGGTTTAGCTCAGAGGTTGAATGCCCCTGGGTTCCATCTCCCAGTACCAAAAAAATATATATTAAAAAATATTTAAGTAGAGCCAGGCGTGGTAGTGCACGCCTATAATCTTAGTACTTGGGAGGCTGAGACAGGAGGCTCACAGGCTCAAGGACAGCCTCAGCAACTTAGTGAGGCCCCGTTTCAAAATAATAAAGGGCTGGGGTGTCGCTTAGAGGCGCGGTGCCCCTGGGCTGAGTCCCCATCAGCAGCACATGTCCCTGGTATTGTTTCTTCCTAGTCCTGACCACAGTCTGAAATGACTTCATTTGTTACTGTGTTTCCCTCCTGCCTTTCCCGCCCTTAGGACCTCAGCTCCTGAGGTGCAGGGCTTGTTTTTCAGATTCTGACTACGTTTTCACAGGAGAAAGAAACGAGGGACGAAGCCCACCTAGGCGAGACCGCAGCTTTGACCTGGACTTTGACCTGGACCCTGCTCTTCTTCCGAGCAGGGCTCACAGACACCAGCTCAGTCTCTTCCTCCTTCCCAGACACCTCAAGCAAAGATTCTGGTCGGGCTGGCTGGGATCGTGAACTGTCTCCCACGTGTGAAGCCTTCTTCGTGGGATAGTCTATGGTGATCAGACCTGCGAACGAAGACGGGAAGGCGCGGCGTTGCCCTTCCCTCCCAGCTGGGCTCCAACCCAGGAGCCTGTCATGACAGCCTCGCTCCCCCCTCTCCCCCTGCGGAGTCTCCGCTAGGCGGCCAGCCTTCTCCGTGTCCAGCACGCTGCCCCAATCCTGTTCCAGTCTGGGGTCAGTAAGTGCAGGCCCCGTGCAAGACCCAGGTCTCATCCAAGACCCAGCTGCGAGCTCACGTTTCCCAGAGGGCTCGCCTTTCTCAGCTTCGGGTTGTCCACAGCACTCAACCTGCATCCCTGGCTCGGCATCCTTCCTTCCTGAGAAGCCATCCATGGCTCCAGGTTGAAGCCACTCACTCTATCTATCTATCGATTGATCGATCTTATTTATTTATTATTTATTTATTTATTTATTTATTTATTTTGGTGGTACTAGGGATGGAACCCTTCTACCTCCGGGCTCCTCTCTCTCTCTCTCTCTCTCTCTCTCTCTCTCTCTCTCTCTCTCCCTCTCCCTCTCCCTCTCCCTCTCCCTCTCCCCCTCTCTCTCTCTCTCTGTAGTACTAGGGATGGAACCCAGGAGCATTCTACCTGCAAGCTACACATCCATCCCTATTTTTCATCCTTTATTTTTTGAAAATAGGGTCTCACTGAGTTGCAGAGGGCCTCACTTAGTTGTTGAGGCTGGCTGCAAACCGCAATCCTCCTGTCTCAGCCTCCCAAGTGCTGGGATTACAAGCGTGCGCCACCACGCCTGGCTTTCTTTCTACTTTCTGTGTTGTGTTGTCTTGCTTGATATACTAGACAAGAAAATTTCTGCAGCTAGGGACCTTTCTTTTCTTCATTCACTTAACAAACTTTTTTCTTTTTTTTCTGGATACTGGGAATGGAACCCAGGGGCTTTTCTACCTCTGAGTTACATCCCCAGACCTATTATTTTATTTAGAAACAGGGGTCTTACTAAGTTGCTGAGGGCCTCACTAAGCTGCTGAGGCTGTCTTCAAATCTGCAATCCTCCTGTCTCAGCCTCCCAAGCACTGGGGTTACAAGCATGCACCACCATGTCTGGCTTTCCAAACTTTATTTTGTTTTAGTGGTACTGCGAATGGAACCCAGGGGCATTCTGCCTCCAAGCTACTCCAAGCGACACCCCAAACCCTATTTTTTATTCTTTATTTGGAAACAGGGTCTCACTGAGTTGCAAAGGGCCTCACTAATTAGCTGAGGCTGCCTGCGAACCACGATCCTCCCGTCTCGGCCTCCCGAATGCTGGAATTACAAGCATGCGCCACAATGCCTGGCTTATTTTTTTATTCTTTATTTATTTTTTTATTGGTGCATTGTAATCATATCACATTGAAATACAAGACTTGAGAGGATATACAAGCACACATCACCCAATTATCCCTCATCCAGCCCCCATCCCATTCCCACCCCCTCCCTCGATCCCCTGCTTGTTTGGTGATTAAGTTTGATACATTTGTTTATGTACCTCCTGCGTTTTAAAGAGGCTCCATCCTCCACTATTACATACCCTCTGATTGGTTACTTTAGTTGCTTCACTATAGGGCCCTTTCTATAGCTCAACCTCTTCCTGTTACCCCTTTCCTCCTAGTTTTTACTGATTAGGGGAAGCATCTGATTTTTATTTTCTGCGATATTTCTCTGTGCATGCCGCGTTGCAAGTACCGATCCCACTCTTGATGGCCCCAGTAGTGGCCTGGCTACCCGGTGGACTGATTCAGACCTCGCTGGCTCAAGCACTGGCCTTGCCTCATGGGAGGCCCTGATTCTGGTCTCGCTGGCCCCGACACCAGCCTAACCCCTCGGCAGGCTCTTATCCCAGCCTCGGAGGCCCCAGTAGCAGCCTTGCCTCCTGTCAGGCTCTGATGCCGGCCGTTGGCCCCAGCATCAGCCTAACCCCTCAGCAGGCTCTGATCCCGGCCTCGGAGGCCCCAGCACCGGCCTTGCCTCACGGCAGGCTCCGATACTGGCCGCTGGCCCCCGGCACCAGCCTAACTCCTCGGCAGGCTCCGATCCCGGCCTTGGAGGCCCCAGCACCAGCCTTGCCTCATGGTAGGCTCCGATCCTGGCCTCACTGGCCCCAGCATCGGACTAACCCCTTGGCAGGCTCCGATCTTGGCCTCGGAGGCCCCAGTAGTGGCCTTGCCTCACGGCAGGCTCCAATGTCGGCCATTGGCCCCGGCACTGGCCTAACCCCTCGGCAGGCTCCGGTCGCTGCCTCGAAGTTTCCAGCACTGGCCTTGCCTCACGGCAGGCTCCGATCCCGGCCACGCTGGCCCTGGCACCGGCTTAACCCCTCGGCAGGCTCCGATCCCGGCCTCGGAGGTCCAGCACCAGCCTTGCCTCACGGCAGGCTCCAATCCCAGCTTTGCTGTATCCGTCGCTGGCCTCACCCCTCAGTGGGCTCCAATCCGAGCACCCTCTTCGCCCAACCAATTGTCCCACGTTCTCGAGGGTATGTGGTGGTAGTATTCTGCCTCTGGGGTTATTATTTCAAAGGTTCCAGGTGTAATGCATCAGATCTCTGCCTCCCCTGAGTACTGGCCACTGTCATTGCCACTGCCTCCACCATTTCAAATCCTTCCCAAGCTCTTTTTCCACTCTGAATGTTGTCCAGTGTTCCTAAGCATGCGTGACGGTAGCATTCAACATTTGGTGTAATTTCTCCAAAAAAAATAAGGTTGGTAGGATCCGATTTCTGCTTCTCCTGAATACAAGTCTCCATCGCCATCGCGGAGACCGCTTTCAACACTGCCTTTCTCCTTGGTCTCTGCTAAACTCTCTCCTTACAGGTGATGTCCAAGATTCTTAACAATATAGAGAAACAGCAGTCCTCCTTCACGGGAAATTTTTCCATAAGTTCCAGTGCATTTGGATAAGTTTTACCTGCATCTCCAGTATCCTGACATCCACCAAGGCCTTCTTAACCCCTCTCTGATATTTTTCTTTTCCTTTCTTTTTTTTTTCAATAAGAGAAGACAGTATGTGTGGTTTGAGGAGGTAGTGGGATCAGGCACTCAGTAGCACTGACTGTGACCCGGCCCGGTTTCCCCATGGGTCCAGCGTGCTCCGCACTACTCCGCCTGGGGCCCAGAGTCCCGGGCCCCAGCTGTTCAGGGGTCTGGCGTGCCCCACCCCACCCCTGCCCAGGACCCAGGGTTTTACTGGGCCCGGTTTCTCCAGGGGTCTGGCATGCTACACGTGGTCCGGCCCAGGTCCCAGAGTCCTGCGACCCGGGCCGCGGGTGTTCTGGGGTTCCGGCATGCCCCACGCGACCCCTGCCCGGGACCCAGGGTCTTACTGGGCCAGGTTTCTCCAGGGGTCTGGCGTGCTACGCACGGTCTGGCTCCTTATTCTTTATTTTTAAACACACTCTCATTGAGTTGCAAAGGGCCTCACTAAGTAGCTGAGGCTAGCCTCAAACCGCAATCCTCCTGTCTCCGCCTCCCAAGTACTGGGATCACAAGCGTGTGCCACCATGCCCTGCTTTCTAAACATTTATTGAATAAGCATGCTGGGCATAGATAGACAACCCAAGGGCTCCCTGCCTCTGAGGATCCCTCGCAGAGGGGCAGAGAAGATGGGCAAATAAGAAAATAGTCACAACAGTGTATATAAAGGCTGTGGGAACCCAGCGGAGGACCACTGTACTGTCTCTAGGGATAATACATAACTCCCCAGAGAGGCCAGGGATGATATGGAGTTGGAGTCCCCTTGTTTCCAGACCCACCAGCACTGCAGGAGAGACAAAGACACGGCAGGGCCTGGGGTGTTCTATGGGCCTACGAGCCGAGGCAGGTGACGGGCCGGGGAGGCGACTGCTGTGTTTGTCTTCTATGGGGATGGCGAAGAGCTGAACCTGGGGACAGGCGGCCAGCACTGGGCCAGCACCGGCGGCGAGCCCTTCACCCGCACCTTTCTGCCTCCTCACCTGCGGCCAACAAGACAGAGTTCCTGAACTGAGTCGCCGTCTTCTGAAAGCGCTTCTTGATCTCCACCAGAGAGCGGCTCATCTTTGTCATGTTCTCGTCCACGCGGCTGATTCTGCGGGTCTGCTGGAGGGAGGCGAGGGCGGCAGTGACCCGCGAGGCCGGGAGCAGCTGGCCGCCCACTCGGCGATGGCCGGGGCTCGCTCCGCTTTGAAGGTGTGCGCCTCCCCCCCCCCCCAGCACGTCCCTTGCCCTCTCAGCCCAGTGGCTCAGGCCTGACTCAGCCGTCCCTGCTCGGAGGGTTTTCCCGATTAATAGCCCCCCGCCCTCAGCTCCCAACAGGCTAGCTCTGCAGCTGCAGCACAGAAGTTAGCACTTCAGGCAGGTACCGTGCCCGCGCCCGTCTCCTCCGCTGGACTCCTAGAGAGCGGGGGCCATGATAGTTTGTTTTTATTTTTATTTTTTGGTGGTACGGGGGTTCCTAGAAACCCTTTACCTCCAGGCTACCCTCCCAGACCTATTTTATATTTTATTTGGAAATAGGGTCTCTTAAGCCAGTGTAGCTGGCCTCGAACCTGCACGATCCTCCTGTCTCCGCTTCCCAAGCGCGGGGATTACTAGGGTGGCCACCACGCCCGGCCATGATATAGTTTGGATGCTGCCTGGCCCCCGGTCCTTCAGGTGGCACTACTGGAAGGTGGCCCTTTAGGAAATGGGGCCTTCTGGGAGATCTTTAGGTCATGGGGGCATGCCCTCGAAGGGGATTGTGGGACTCTATCCTTTTCTTCTTCTTCTTTTTTTTCCTACTGGGAACGAAACCCAGGGGCATTCTGCTTTTGAGCTAAACCCAGGCCATATATAAAATTAAATATACTAAATATTTAAATATTTAATTTATTAATATATAATATAAAAATCAAATATTTAAATATTAAAATTAAATATATATATATATATATATTTTTTTTAGTGGTACTGGGGTTCCTGGAAGCCCATCTACCTCCGGGCTACACTCCCAGACCTATTTTATATTTTTGAAACAGGGTCTCTTAAGCCAGCACGGCTGGCTTCGAACCTGCGCGATCCTCCTGTCTCCGCCTCCCAAGCGCGAGGATTACAAGCGTGCGCCACCATGCCCGGCAAAAAAAAAATTAAATATATATTTAGCCAAGTGTGGTGGCCCACGCTTGTAATCCCCACGCTTGGGAGACTGAGGCAGGAGGATTGCACAACTTTGAAGCCAGCCTCAGCTACTTAGTGAGGCTCTCAGCAACTTAGTGACATCTTGTTTCCAAATAAAATATAAAATAGGTCTGGGAGTATAGCCCAGAGGTAGAAAAGCCCCTGGGTTCCACCCCCAGTACCACCAAAAAAAAGTAAATATGTATTTATATTTAAAGGTAAATATATATATATATTTATGTGTAAATATATAAGTATAAATGTATCTATATAATATAAACTATATATATATATATCATATGTAATTAAAATGTATTTTAATTTTATTTTATTTTGGCAGATCTGGGATGAAACCCAGGAGCATTTGACCTCCCAGCTATACCCCCTGCCCTATTTTTTATTCTCTATTTTGAAACAGGGTCTCACTAAGTCGTGGAGGACCTCACTAAGTAGCTGAGGCTGTTCTCGAACTATGATCCTCCTGTCTCAGCCTCCCAAATGCTGGGATTATAAGTGTGTGCCACCATGCCCAGCTTAAAATGTATTTAAAAAAAATTTTTTTTTTTTTTTTTTTTTTTTGGTGTTGAGGAATTGAGCCCAGGGGCATACACCCCCAGCCCTCTTTTTTTTTTTTTTAAACAGCTTCTAAGTTTCAGAGGGCCTCACTAAGTAGCTGAGGCTGGCTGCGAACCCGTATCCTCCTATCTCATCCTCCTAAGTACCACAATTACAAGATCACAAGCATGTGCCACCAAGCTCAGCTATATATATATATATATATATATATATATATATATATATATATATATATTTTTTTTTTTTTTTTTTTTCCTGTTTTTTGGTGGTGGTACTGGAGGTAGAACCCAGAGGCTTTTGACTTCCGGGCTATACTCCCAGACCCGTTTTATATTTTATTTGGAAACAGGGTCTCACTAAGTTGCTGAGGCTGGCTTCGAACCTGCGTGATCCTCCTGTCTCAGCCTCCCAAGTGCGGGGATGACAAGCGTGCGCCACCACGCCCAGCTCCAGCTATATTTTAAAGTTTTGAAACAGGGTCTTACCAGGTTGCAGGGGCCTCACCACATTGCTGAGGCAGGCTGTGAACCTGCGATCCTCTGTCTCAGCCTCCCAAGTGCTGGGATTACAGGTGTGTGCCGCCATGTCTGGCTCCTCTCCCCTTTTTTGATTCCTAGCCATGAGGTAAGCAGTTCTGCTCTTCCATGAACTCCTTCCATGGTGCACTGTCTTATGACAGACCCAAAGCAATAGGGACTAGCAATCATGGGCTATAACTTCCAAACCTCTCACTTTCTTTTCCTTTTTTTTTTTCTTTTTTTTGTTTGTTTATTTGCAAACATGGTCTCAGTAGGTTTCTGAGAGCCTTGAGATATTGCCAAGGCTGGCTTTGAACCTGCGATCCTCCTGGCTCAGCTTCCTAAGTACTGGGATTCCAAGCGTGCGCCACCACACCTGGCTAACCTCTTGCTTGTTGTTTTGGGTGTTTTGTTACAGCGGTGGAAAGCTAGCTGATACAGGCTGAGTCTTGGTCTCCTTGTGTCCAAGCGCCTGCCATGCTGAAGGGGCTCCATACACGAGAGGGTGTTTGTGAATGGTGTTGTAGATGAACAGAGGCCTCCTTCGCGTGAGCGCGCGCGCGCGCGCGCGCGTGTGTGTGTGTGTGTGTGTGCGCCTGTGTGTGTGTGTGAAATCCTTCTGTAGGATTTAAGTATCAGCTGGAGACATTGGGCTGGGAGAAGACTGGTTTTCTGAAGGAAGAGAAAGCAAGTCCACACCCCCTTATTTCCTCTGCAGCAGGAAAAGGATGCCCCGATTAAGAGCAAGGCCTCAACCAGTCTTCGATTGTTGGTCCCAGACCCTGCTTCTGGGCTAATTTCATTTATTTATTTGTAATTTATACCCAGCCTGTTTCCAAACAGGATTTGAGGCAGCACTCTGGGCTAATAAAACATTTAAATCGAGGCGTCGCCTCGCTTCCCAAGTGCTGCCTGGATAGAAATATTCAGTGAAGAACCAGGCCTCGGGGCTGTAACAGTGGGGCTGGCGCTCTGTCTCTTGCCATGACGGGTGGCTCTTTCTGGGACGATGGGTGTCTGGGGAATCCATTTAACAAGCTTCTCAGTGACCAAGATTTTGAGAAAGGAATCGTTCTGGGTGGCTATGGAATTTGTGGAACCAGCCCCAAATGAGCGCACACACAGAGCAGAGTGTGTTAAGGCTGGATGGGCCGGACACCTGTAATCCCAGTACTTGTGAAGACGAGACAGGAGGATCGCAGGTTCAAGACCAGCCTTAGCATCGGGTTGAGACCCTGAGAAACCTAGTAAGACCCTGTTTCAAACCAAAATCTTTTAAAAAGACTCCACAGAAGGGGCTGGGATCTCAGTACTTGGAAGGCTGAGAGAGGAGGATCACAGATTTGATGCCAGCGTCAGCGATTTAAGAAGGCCCTGTGCAACTTAGTGAAACCCTGTTTCAAATTAAAAAATAAATTAGGAGCCAGGCATGGTGGCACACACTTGTCATCCCAGCATTTGAGAGGCTGAGACAGGAGGATCGAGGTTCGCAGCCAGCCTCAGCTACTTAGTGAGGCTCTTTGAAACTCAGTGAGACCCTGTTTCCAAATAAAGAATTAAAAATAGGGCTGGAAGTGTCACTCGGAGTTAGAATGCTCCTGGGCTCCATCCCCAGTACCACAAAAAATAAATAAAATAAATTAGGTTATGGGTGTGGTTCAGAGGTAGAGCCACCACTAGGTAATCCCAGTACTTGAGAGGCTGAGATAGGAGGATCGTAGGTTCGTGGCCAGCCTCAGCTACTTAGTGAGGCCCTCTGCAACTTAGCGAGACTGTTTCAAAATAAAGAATAAAAAATAAAAGCCGGACGTGGTGGTGCACGCTTGTAATCCCCGCGCTTGGGAGGCTGAGACAGGAGGATCACACAGGTTTGAAGCCAGCCTCAGCTACTTAGTGAGGCTCTCAGCAACTTGGTGAGACCCTTTTTCCAAATAAAATATAAAGTAGGTCTGGGAGTATAGCCCGGAGGTAGAAAGCCCCTGGGTTCCACCCCTAGTACCACAAAAAGAAAAAAAAGAATAAAAAATGGGGTTAGGTGTGTAGCTCAGAGGTAGAATATCCCTGGGTTCAATCCTCAGAGACATTCAATCCCCAGGGACTGCAAAAAAATTTTTTTAAATAAGGGTGGGCATGTATCTTGGAGGTAGAATGGCCCTGGGTTCACTGCCAAGTGCCCAAACAAAGTACACATAAGAATGTATAAAAGGTCTATGCAACTACTACTCCATTTTATTATTATTATTTTTGTTTTGTTTTGCTTTTTGCAGTACTGGGGATTGACCCAGTGGCATTCTACCTCCGAGCTATACCTTCAGCCCTATTTTCTTTCTTTCTTTCTTTTCTTTCTTCCTTTCTTCCTTCCTTCCTTCCTTCCTTCCTTCCTTCCTTCCTTCCTTTCTTTCTTTCTTTCTCTCTCTCTCTCTCTCTCTCTCTCTCCCTCCCTCCCTCCCTCTCCCTCTCCCTCTCCCTCTCTCTCTCTCTCTCTCTCTCTCTTTCTGTGGTACTGGGGTTCCTGGAAGCCCTTCTACCTCCGGGCTACATTCCCAGACCTATTTTTATATTTTTATTTGGAAACAGGGCCTCCTAAGCCAGCACGACTGGCTTCGAACCTGCGCGATCCTCCTGTCTCTGCCTCCCAAGAGCAGGGATTACAAGCGTGCGCCGCCACGCCCGGCTGATTCTTTATTTTGAAACAGGGTCCGGCTACATGGGAGAGAGATGTTAAAGCAGGTCTGCTCTGATTTCTGCCACTTACGACTGAAAGGCTCCTAAATGATAACGAAACTTTCACAGAGAAGGTGGCTCTACGGTCAGACCTTGGCTGGGAGGGGGCGTCGAGCTTGAGCAAAGGCCCTGAGGTAGGAGGGCGAGCCCTGGAGGCCCCGCCCTCGGCTGCGTCTTACCCGCTTCTCATGCGCCATCATGTGGGGACAGTTTTCGGCGGTTACCGTGAGTGTCACGGACTCATTCAGGGACGTGAAGGTAACTGTGATGAAATCCTGGGCCAGCACCGTCAGCTTCATCTGCTCGTTCACCTGCAGGGGAAGAAGGAATCAGCGTCCAGCCGGCCCTGCTTCTGTCTGTCGTCCACCCGCCCCTCCCTGACCCACCATGAAGTATCATACCCTTCTTGGCTTGGGGCTAAAGGTTTGTAAGGAGCTGGCCGCGGTGGAGCACGGATGTAATCTCAGCATTCGGGAGGCTGAGACAGGAGGATAGCGGTTCAAAGCCAGCCTCAGCTACTTAGTGAGGCCCTCCGCAACTCAGTGAGACCCTGTTTCTTTTTTCTTTTCTTTTCTTTCTTTCTTTTTTTTTTTGGTGGTACTGGGGTTCCTGGAAGCCCTTGTACCTTGGGCTACACTCCCAGACCTATTTTATACTTTTTTTTTTTTTGAAACAGGGTCTCTTAAGCCAGAGCGCTGGCTTCCAACCTGCGCCATCCTCCTGTCTCCGCCTCCCAAGCACGGGGATTACAAGTGTGTGCCACCACGCCCGGCCCATGTGAGACCCTGTTTCACAATAAAGAGTAAAAACTAGGGTTGGGGGTGTAGCTCAGAGGTAGAATGCCCTTGGGTTTCATCCCCAGCACCACAAAAGAAAAAGATTTGTAAGATCTTTCTAGCACTTATACTGAAATTCAGTACAAGACAGAAGAATTTGAGTGTCCTTTTGGGGGGAGCAAGTATCTCTAAATTTTTTGTGGGGGAGTACTAGGGATTGAACCCAGGGGCATTCTACCTCTGAGCGCCACCCTTAGCCCTATTTTTTTATTCTTTCTTTTGAAACAGGGTCTCACTGAGTTGCAAAGGGCCTCACTAAGTAGCTGAGGCTGTTCACGAACCACGATCCTCCTAGGTCCTTGGCCTCCTAGGTCCCCCCACTTTTCTTTCTTTTTTTCTCCACACGTAAGAAAAACTGCTTAATAACTGCTTCTTTTGTGGTCTTTTATCACTAACTCCTGGGTCCTCGGGCCCTTTCCACCCTCCTGGAAGGATGCAGAAGTGAAGCTTGGCAGGGCACAGGGTTTGGACCCCATGGTACCACTTCCCACACGGGCAACTTTGCGGAAGACGATTAGCTTCTTGGCGCCTGGGGACATAACAGAATCTATCTCCTGGGGTGCTGTGCGCAGGGTGATTTTGGTGATGCTGGGATTAATTCCAGGGCACATCTGCCTCTGCACTACATCCCAGCCCCGTTTTAGTTTTGCAACGGGGTCTTGCTAAGTTGCTGAGGCTGGCTGTGAACCTGCCGTTCCCCCGGCTCAGCCTCCCAAGCCCTGAAATCACAGGCATGTTATGGGGTAAAACATGCGAATGGCTTAGCACCGTGCAGCTGTGGCCCGTTACCCTCCTCCCGGGGCGGCTTCGTTTCCTCTCCCCTCAGCCTCAGCTTGGAGCATTGCAGAGTCAGCAGTGGCTGGTCATCCACCAGCCAGCCATTGCATCTTAGCCTTTATCCCCAATCTCGTGCCCTCAACAGTCCAGAGAGAGGTGCCACCACTGAGCCCAGTCAGCCCACGGAAGGCCATACGGACCCTGATTCTACCCACACGCCATCATGAAATCATCTACAATTCCCTCCTCCTCTCCTCTATCCCTAGAGCCTGTGCCTGAATACCACTGAGTTCTTTTTATTAAAATGGCCTTTCAAAGCCGGGCATGGTGGTGCACGCTTGGAATTCCAGCATTCGGGAGGCTGAGACTGGAGGATCGCGATTCGCAGACAGCCTCAGCTACTTAGTGAGGCCCTTTGCAACTCAGTGAGACCCTGTTTCAAAATAAAGAATAAAAAATATGGCAGGGGGTGTAGCTCGGAGGTCAAATGCCTCTGGGTTCCATCCTCAGACCCACAAAAAAAAAAAAAAAAAAAAAAAAAAAAGGCCTTTCAAAGCCAGTGTGACGGCGCACACTTGGAATCCCAGTGTTTGGGAGGCTAAGGCAGGAGGATCGCGGCTCGAGGATAGCCTCAGCTACCTAGTGAGGCCCTTTACAACTCAGTGAGAACCTGTTTCAAAATAAAGAATAAGCCAGGTATGATGGTGCACACTTGGAATCTAAGCATCTGGGAGGCTGACACAGGAAGGTTGTGTTTCGCAGCCAGCCCCAGCTACCTAGTGAGGCCCTTTGGAACTCAGTGAAAACCTGTTTCAAAATAAAGGATAAAAAATAGGGCTGGGGGTGGAGCTTGGAGGTAGAATGCCCCTGGGTTCCATCACCAGGACCACAATAATAATAATAATAATAATAATAATAATAATAATAATAGAATAAAAATAGGGCTGGGGGTGTAGCTCGGAGGTAGAATGTCCCTGGGTTCCATCCCCAGTACCACACACACACACACACACACACACACACACACAAATGGCCTTTCAAAATATGTATGTTGCTGAGCCGGGAGTGATGGCGCACGCTTGTGATCCCCGCGCTTAGGAGACTGAGACAGAAGGATCGCACAGGTTTGAAGCCAGCCTCTGCTGGTTTAAAGAGACCCTGTTTACAAATAAAAAATATAAAATAGGTCTGGGAGTGTAGCCTGGAGGTAGAAGGCCCCTGGGTTCCATCCCTAGTACCATTACTAACATTTTTAATCATGTCAAGACTAACTAGTAACCACCCTCAACTAATCTCTCCACCTGTCCATCCACTGGTCTAGCCTTCTTGTGTTGAACTTTCAAAGGCCGGATCGAGCATCCCTGCCAAGACATCCTGCTGCCTCGGCATCTATGTGTTGAGACCCCACTCCACATAGTTAATTCGGCAAAAAGCCCCGAGAAGAAGGTGTCATCTCTGGCCAAAGTACCCCCCACTTTTACTATTATTCTTTTAACTCTCTACACGAATTGCTCCAATGATGTGAAATCAGGACTATGATGAAATTGAGTCCGTGGAAATAAAATCTCTAATAATTTGCCTAAACGTCCTTGGCTCTGCTCAATAATAATAAAAACTGGCCAGAATTCAGATGCTGTGATAAGCATTCCAGCTGCAGCAATCACAAAGGGTCTCTGACCCTCACTATCACTAACTTAGGTTAAGCTATTAACTCCGGTAAGGTAGCTCAGTTTAAGGTAACTTTGTTTACCCTTGAGATCCTGCCTAGAGACAGAAAAGATAAAAACCTTGTGTGTGACCTTAAAGCAATTTAGTTGATAAACAACTTAGTTGCCCAAATAAAATAGACTCAAGGAAAAAGATTGGTGACTTTTACGCCCAGTGTAAATATTCCTGAAGACAGAGAGGCGGACCGCATGGTTAGAAATGAATATGACAAAATAAAGGACAGACGTTTTAAGTATATATGTATGAAGGAAAGGAAATACCGTAAGAGTAAGAAAAGCATTTTTGCATGAAGAAGAGCTTATCATAAGAAAGTCCCAACTAGGAAAGGAAGGAATTAGAAGGTTAAAAGCAGGTTGCAGAGGGTTTGTGACAGGGAAATGGATTATTAAAGATGGATAGACCTTTAATAGGCTTGTTGTCTAAAGAAGAGTGTTCAGAAGTTAAGGAAATACATCTGACAATTAAAACCAAGAACCTTGTGGTGTTGTTTGTGGTATTTTGCCTGCCAAACTGTGTTGTGAGTTTGCTTAAGCTTTCAGATTTAGAAGGTAAAATGCCAACACCTGGAGAAACTCTATCACATCCACCTGAATCACCACATCTCCCCACACTTGCTATATGAACTGAGCCCAAAAGTTGGAAAGTTCCAAGAAAGCCAAAGAAGATTCCCCGAGAAACCCCCAAGCCTTGGCCATGCTTGTTTATTTTGGGAAGTGGCCCCCTGGGACTGCTTATCTGCAAAGACCTTGGAAAAGCATCCGGAGTCAGGAGTCAATCTCTCGAAGGCCAACAGCCAGCTGAAGGACTAGTTTTATTACCTTTGTTTACATGTCATTCATTATTATCTCACAATGATTACACCCACCTCCCTTTTCTCTTATTATTAACTTTACTGGTGAAGGGTATAAATTTCTTGGAGTTTTTGTAATAAAGTGTCATTGGCTCAAGAAGCCTTTGTCCGCCTCTGATTCTTTCCCAAACGTCGTACCTAAAAACTTAGGGAATTCATAGAGGGGAAAGAATCGCTGCAGATAAGTCTCTGCAGGACATCACCTGCCTTTTGCCCCATCTTTCTGAGGCTCCCGGCCGCGAGTGGACTTGCCCCCCCACAAGGACTGAGCCCTTCGGTAACACATCCCTCCCTCTGCTTCAAAGCTAAGCAGCTGGTTCTACTTCCAGTAGAGCTGAACCAGTTCCTAAAGGCTCAGCCTCCCACAGATAACTAGAAACTGGAAGGAAATACAAAAACCAACGACCCAAAGGCTCTGGAGAGAGAACAGAAGCCGATTTTGAAGAGGAGCCACATGGGAAAAAGAGCAGCCTGGGGTGGGTTTCTGCTTCACAGGCAACTCCCATGGACAAAACTTTACCATCTTTCTAGCCTGAATCATCCAAAAATCAGAACCGGGGCAACCGCACTCTCAGGATGACAGGGAGAGGATTCTGTGAGGACCCGGTTTCAAAATAAAGAATAAAAAATAGGGCAGGGGGTGTAGCTTGGAGGTAGAATGTCCCTGGGTTCCATCCCCAAACCCACCAAAAAAAAAAAGAACCCAAGCTGGCGTGGTGGCGGTCACTTGTAATCCCACCATTGGGAGGCTGAGACAAGAGGATTGTGGGTTCGAGGACAGTCTCAGCTACTTAGTGAGGCCCTCTGCAACTCAGTCACACCCTGTTTCAAAATAAAGAAGAAAAGCCAGGCGTGGTGGTGCATTGTAATTCCCTCACTTGGGAGGCTGAGACAGGAGGATCGCACAGGTTCGAAGCCAGCCTCAGCTACTTAGCGAGGCTCTCAGCAACTTAGTGAGAGCCTGTTTCCAAATAAAGTATAAAATAGGTCTGGGAGTATAGCCCGGAGGTAGAAAAGCCCCTGGGTTCCATCCCCAGCACCACACAAAAAAAGAATAAAAGAAAATAAAATAGGGCAGGGGGTGTAGCTTAGTGGTCAAATGCCCCTGGGTTCTATCCCCAGACCGGCAAAAAAAAAAAAAAAAAAAAAGAGAGGGAGAGAGAGGAGAGGAGAGAGGGAGAGAGAGAAGAGAGAGAGAGAGAGAGAGAGAGAGAGAGAGAGAGCGAGCGAGCCCAGAATTCTGTGAGAACTGTCGTCCACCTCTCTAGCTTCCCTGAGCCACGTATGAGCAGCGAACTCCATCTTGGAGAAGGAAGAAAAACAGCGACCCGAGACCGGAGCTGCTGCTCACTGCAGAAGAGATAAAGTCTGTGGCTTGAATTCAACCAAGCTCATCATCCCTTACGAGAATATCAATACCCTTCAGGGAAATGCACCAGGATTCAGAGGTGCCACGACAGAGCACCGGCCATGCTGACTCCCAAATCCAAACTGAACTCAACAGGTGAAAACTGAGTGAGTAAGAGTGAGCCCTCTTCAAGGACACAGTCCAGAGAGGCTGAGCACGTGCGGGAGAGTGAACTCGACCCCGAGCTCTCAACCTGCGCAATCTCAACTCGAGATGCACCCAGACCTAGAAATCAGACTAGAGACTTTGCCATCACTAGAAGAAAATGCCGGACCAACTCTGTAACACACAGTCACTGGCAAACTTCCTCAGTAGGAGCCCTAACTCCGAGGAAATAAAACTGAGAACCAATAGATGGGGAAGGCATCAAATGGAACAAAAACTTCCATGCAGCCAGGCGTGGTGGCGCACACTTGTAATCCCAGCACTAGGGAGGCTGAGACGGGAGGATCGCGGTTCGAGGACAGCTGCAGCTACTCAGTGAGGCGCTCTGCAACTCAGTGAGACCCTGTTTCAAAATAAAGAATAAAAAATAGGGCTGGAGGTGTAGCTCAGAGGTAGAATGCCCCTGGGTTCCATCCCCAGGATTGAACAAAACAAAACAAAACAAAACAAACAAACAGAACAAAACAAAACAAAACTTCTGTACAGCAAAGAAAACAATCGAGTCTAAGGAGAAAACCAAAAGAATGGGGGGGAAATCTTCATTTTTTTTTCTTATGTGGACACTAGAGAAAAAATAGGAAACTAAAGGTACTCCAGATAAATGAAGAGATTGACCAGAAACAGTAGAAGGGAATTGGGAGTGGAGGGTGATTCTGAGGGAAAAGTCAGTTCAGGTCATTTCTGCCATGTATGAAGCGATCACTTCCAATCTCACCAGCACGTTCAGCGAGGGGTGGGAAGAGCGGGGTCGTATGGAAGGGATGCGCCAAGTTATACGTGCACGTAGGAAGGTATCGTATCACTTCCTTTCTTTCTTGTTCTTAGCTTGTTTTTAAGTGGTTTTTTTTTATTGTTGTTCAGGAACTCAGGACCAAACCGGGTGCTACACTTGCCAAGCAAGCACTAGCCGCCGAGCCACATCCCAGCCCTGAATGTATCGCTTCAGTCTCCCTGGTATATAATTTATAATGCACTGGTAAAAGTAGAAAACAGTGACACTATCAACTTCTGTAATGGTCTTTTCATAAAACCAGACTTTACTTTCGCAGATCGATCTGGGGATGGAAGCCAGGGTGGTCATTCTACCCTGGGTTCCATCCCCAGTACCCCCCCCCCACACACACACAAAGTCAGTATTAGCCGGGCGTGGTGACACACGCTTGTAATCCCCATGCTTGGGAGGCGGAGACAGGAGGATCGCGCAGGTTCGAAGCCAGCCGCGCTGGCTTAAGAGACCCTGTTTCCAAAAATAAAAAAATAGGTCTGGGAGTATAGCCCAGATATAGAAGGGCTTCCAGGAACCCCAGTACCACCAAAAATTAAAAAAAAAATAAAATAAAAAGTCAGTATTAGGAAGTACTTGCTGTATGCTGGCAAAAGAAAGTTCACTCCCGCCAACCCTGGACTACTGCCCACAAACCTGAACCTCCGAATGAGCCCACAAGCCCCGGACCTGCAGGCAGCCCTGTGCCTCTCGATGCCAGGCAGCCCGCGGGAGGCCGCTGCCCAGCCCGTCGGCCTGCCCTACCTGGTACTGCAGGGACAGCAAAGTCTCCGTCTTCGAGGCCCAGCTCCACTTGTGGACAACATAGCCCTTTTGGTCGTAGGTGGCCCCACCTTCCTCATTCAAGATCAAGACGTAGGGGCATCTAGGAGAGACACAGAAGTGAGAGGCTGTGACCAGGCCTCCTCCCTACAGGCACCAGACGCCAGGCAGGAGGAGCGGAGTCCTGGAGACAGCCATGTTTTCCCCAGGAGCAGGGGCTGAGGCCCCGTAACACCTGTTGATGCTACAGGGGGATTCTGCAGGGAACGGCCAATCTGAGGGAAATAACATCACTGTCAGGCCAAATCCAGGGGCTGAAAGAAAGGAATTTGGTTTCTACCGCCTAGGAATCTGGGTGCACAAGTATCAGGCACCAAAATGGGTGCTGGACGTTCTATACATGAGAGGAAGTCATTTCCTTTAAAATTGGTTCCTTATAAGACTCCAGACCAAAATCAACCTTCAGCTGGCAAAAATACATGCTTCTCTTTTTTATTTTATTTTATATTTATTTATTTGCAGGCCTGAGGATAGAACCCAGGAACATTCAACCTCCGAGCTACACCCCCTGCCCTATTTTTTATTCTTTAATTTGAAACAGGGTCTCACTAAGTTGCAGAGGGCCTCACTAAGTAGCTGAGGCTGTCTGCGAACCGTGATCCTCTTGTCTCAGCCTCCTGAATGCTGGGACTACCAGGGTGCGCCATCATGCCCGGCTTGCTTCTCCTTTTTTTTTTTTTTGTGTGTGTGGTACTGGAGATGGAACTCTTCTACCTCCAGGCTATACTCTCAGACCTATTTTATATTTTATTTGGAAACAGGGTCTCTTAAGCCAGTGAGGCTGACTTCGAACCTGCGCGATCTTCCTGTCTCCGCCTCCCAAGCACGGGGATTACAAGCGTGCGGGGATTACATCCGGCATGCTTCTCCTTTTTAAAAAGAATTTTTGGGGGACTTCCGGGAAGATGGCGACCGAGAAAAGCGGGGCTTAAGAGTCCAGCTAACAACCAATCTCCATTACCACAAAAAGAGCGCCTTTCATAGCCAGAAAACACCATCACCAGAAAAACAAAAAAACCACCAGGCTCCAGAGAGAAAGCGGACTGAGAACAGAGCTCAGGGCCACAGAGGAGACACACGCGCCCGAGGACGCGGCAGCAGCGCCATACTGCCGGCGGCAGCGGCGAACTCAGCGGACGGCTACAGCAAGCCAGGTGAGCCGCTGCGGAACAGCCAGGCGGGATCTTTCGGCGCAGAGAGGATTTAAAGCTCCCAGTGGCTGAGCTCAGCACACGCTGCAGGGATTCAGAGTGGAAATCAAAACCAGAAAAGAAAAAATACGCCAGCCTCATGGCCGAGGGCGTGGCAGAGGCGCCATATTGCCACCGGCAGCGGCAGCAGCAGTGAATTCACCGAGTCCAGTACAGCTACATCTACGTACTCAAGAACAGTGAGTCAAATTGCGGGCCACAGAGGAGAAATCCCAGTACTGTACTCCCTGGGACTTGACCCAGTGGGGGAGGAGCGGTGGCAGAGATATCACACCATAGGAGAACGTGCATCCTGGCACCCCCCACAGTCTAAAGCAGCCTCTATCGACTCCCTGGGTCGGAGACTCTGTGATACAACCCAGTAAAGGAGTAGTAGGGTCTGAGATAATACAGACTCGAGATCCAGAGCACCTTAAGTGAAGCCATAGTGACCCAAGGGAAGAACCCAGAGAAGGCACAAACCTCCGAAATCATGGGAAAGAGGAATAACACTGAAGTAATAAATGTGCACAACCCCACAACATCAGAACCTGATAAAACAGAAAATCAGAGATTTCTAGAAGATCAAATCAGGAAAATAACCGTAGAAATAATAGAGGTGCTTCGAAAAGAACTCAGAGAGAGCCAAAAAGAGATAAAGGATGCAATTAATGAAGTAAAGGCCTCAATTCAAAGCACAAACAACCGATTAGACCACATGGAGAACAGAATCTCGATCTTAGAAGATGAGCAATCCAAAAATGAATGCATAGTTTCTAATCTAGAAAAAGATATCCAACAGCAGGAATCTGACATTGAAGAAATATGGGCCCATCTTAAGAGAGCTAACCTAAGAATAATTGGAATAGAGGAGGGAAAAGAAGGTGAAACCAAAGGGATCAACAATCTCTTCAAGGAAGTAATAGCAGAAAATTTTCCAAATATAGAGCAAGAGGTTGATACACAGATCCAGGAAACTTATAGAACTCCCTTTAGACAGGATCCGAGAAGAGGATCCCCACGCCATATAATTGTCAAAATGACCAATGTGGAAGCCAAGCAGAGAATCTTAAAGGCAACAAAAACAAAGGGCCAAGTGACATTCAGAGGCAAACCAATTAGAATCACTCCAGACTTCCCAAACCAAGTCATGAGAGCCAGAAGGGCTTGGAGTAACATATTCCAAACTCTGAAAGAAAACAACTTCCAGCCAAAAATTTCCTATCCAGCAAAACTTTCTATCAAATTAGATGGAGAAATAAGAAGCTTCCATGACAAACAGAAACTGAAGGAATTTATGTCTTCAAAACCAGCGCTAGAGAAAATACTCAAAGAGATTAACTACAAAGAAGAAATAGGTAACACTCACCAGAACCAGAGAAACAAGAGTTTCCATCCAACAGACAACTAAGATTGGTTATCTGTGGAGATTCATTATTTATGTTAGTCTTTTACCTATCTCTAAATTGTATTGTTTGCCTTTATTGTTGTTAATTTTTAGGATTTCTAGTTGCAATATTAATATACCTTCAGATATAGCATTTGGAAATATTTTATCCCATTCTATTAGTAACTGTTAACTCTGTTTACATTGTCTTTGGATATACAATATTTTCTTTTATTTTTTAGGGAGTTTGTATATTCTTCTGTTACCTTTGCCATTGAAATCATATCCAAGAAATCACTGCCAATTTCAATGTTGTGAGGTTTTATGACCCAGATTTTCTCCTAAAAGTTTATAGTCTTAAGATTTATATTTAGGTCTTTTATCTAGTTTGAGTTAATACTTGTATGTGGGATTAGGTAAGGGTCCAATTTTATTCTTTTCCATGTAATTATTATTTTTCAACAATATTTAGTTAAAAGATTATTATTTCCACCACCAAATCTTCGTGGAAACCTTGTCAAAAATAACTTGACAATATAGGGAAGAAGTTAGCTCTAGGCTTGTATTTAACTCCAATGGTCTATATATCTGCCTTTAGAACAGTACTACACTGTTTCAATTATTGTAGCTTTATATGGTTTGAAATCAGAAAATATACATCTTCTAGCTTTGTTTTTGCTTCGAGATTGTTTTGGGTATCTAGAGTCCATATTCCATATCAGGATAGATTTTTTTCTGAAAAATAAATATATGATAGTTTCACCTAAAAAAAAGAAAAAAATATTCTCTGGTAAGAAAGAAAGCAAAAAGAAATATTGAAATGTTATCTTTAAGTCATCAAAAGCTTGGTATCAGACAAATGAAACTGTTATGTGAGATTATCATTTTTAATTTTGGATAAATTGCTATAATACTAGATGTCAACCACTAAGCCAAGCATGGGAGGGAGGGATGGGGAGAGAATGGGGTGGGGATCGGGTGGGGGCTGACTGGGCGATGTGTGCATGTATGTCTACAAAAGTTTGTATCCCACTATGATGTATGAATACAGTGCACCAATAAAATAAAATTTAAAAAAAAAAAAAAAAAAAGAATTTTTGGTTGGGCATGGTAGTGCATGCTTGTAATCCCAGTACCTGGGAGGCTGAGACAGGAGGATTGCAGGTTTGCAGCCAAGGTTCCACAACTTGGTGAGGGCCTGTTTCAAAATAAAAAAAATTAAAAATAGGGCTGGGAGTATAGCTCACAGGTAGAATGTCCCTGGGTTTAATCCCTAGTACTGAAAAAATAAAAAAAAAATTTATTTGTGGTACTGGAGATTGAACCCAGGGACATTCTATTTATTTATTTATTTATTTATTTATTTATTTATTTATTGCAGTACTGGGGATGAAACCCAGGGACATTCTACCTCCATGCTACACCTCCAGCCCTATTTTTTATTCTTTACTTTGAAATAGGGTCTGAGTTGCAAAGGGCCTCACTAAGTAGCTGAGCCTAGCCTCGAACCAAGATCCTCCTATCTCAGCCTTCCAAATGCTGGGATTAAAATCATGCACCACCATGCCTGGCTCCTGTTTTAATTTTTGAAATAAGGTCTTGCCGAGTTGTCCAGAGTGCATGTGCTTCTCTTCAGAGATGCCACAGAAGCCGTCCATGCCTCTCAACCACGTACTCCTGGTATAAGATACTTTTCACCACTAAAAAATCCTTCCAGGAAAGCTGGGCATGGTGGCGCACACTTGTAATCCCAACATTTGGGAGGCTGAGACTGGAAGATTGTAGTTTGCGGACAGCCTCAGCTACTTAGTGAGGCCCTCCGCAACTTAGTGAGACTCTGTCTCAATATAAAGAATAAAAAATAGGGCAGGGGGTATAGCTCGGAGGTCAAATGCTGCGGGTTCCATCCCCAGACCCGCAAAAAAAAAAAAAAAAAAAAAAAAATCCTTCCAGGAGCCAGGGATGGTGGCGTATGCCTGTAATCCCAGTACTCGGGAGGCCGAAACAGGAGGATCATGGGTTCAAAGCCAGCCTCAGCAACATAGCAAAACTATGATCAACCAAAGGAGACCTTGTTTCACAATTTACAAAAAAAGGGGTTGGGCTAGAGGTGAACCCCCTGGAGGCTGAACACCCTGGGTTCAATTCTCAGTAACAAAATAATAAAGAACCCTTCCGGGAAACTAACCAAGAGCCAAGATTCCCGTGTTCCCGGGTACCAGGCGGAGGACGACTTGGGAGTCGCCCTTCTCACTGGCTGCAGCACGGATCCAGCAGGCAAGGGCTCAAAGTCGCCATGTTGCTGCGAGAACTCCCTGGGGCCTAGACCTCTGAGCGCTGCCTGGTTCTCCTTCCCCCAGGGACGCAGAGTCAGCACTCCGGTTCCTCCCTGCACTCCAGGGCTACTCCCAGGCCCTGCACGTCCCCGCCCACTTACTGGACCTTCAGGTTGTAGTGAACACAGCCCTGGCCTTCGGGGTTAAACTGGGCCAGGAAGGAGAAGGTGGGTGAGTCGTTGAAGAGGGAAGTGATGGTCCTCCCTCTGCAGCAGGTAGGGATCTGACACATGGCGATGTTTCCCGAGGGATAGCTGGCAGAAATGGTCAAGGAGAACTACCAGAAAACTCCCCAGCCTCTCCCCTCCAGGGCCCCGGGAAGTCACTTCGCCCGCCTGTCCATCCATCTTTCTTTCTCTTTCTTTCTTTCATTCTTTTTTTCTTTCTTTCTTCTCCCTCCATCCCTCCCTCCCTCTCTCTCTCGCTCGCTCTCACTCTCTCGCTCTCTCTCTTATTTCTTATTTATTTTTATTTATTTATCCCGGTACTGGAGATAGAACCCAAGGACATTCTACCTCTGAGCCACACCCCCAGCCCTATTTTTCTTTTTCTTTCTCTCTTTCTTTCTTTCTTTTGTGGGTCTAGGGATAGAACCCAAGGGCATTCGACCTTAGAGCTACACCCCCAGCCCTATTTTTTATTTTGAAACCAGGTCTCACTGAGTTGCAGAGGGCCTAAGTAGTAGCTGAGGCTGGCCACCAACTGTGATTCTTCCTGTCTCAGCCTCCTGAGTGCTGGGATTACAAGCATGCACCACTACGCCCGGCTCCTATTTTTTCTTCTTTATTTGGAAACAGGATCTCACTGAGTTGCAGAGGGCCTCACTAAGTAGTAGCTGAGGCTGTTTGCAAACAGTGATCTGAGTTGCAGAGGGCCTCACTAAGTAGCTGAGGCTGGCCGCGAACCGCGATCCTCCTGTCTCGGCCTCCTGAATGCTGGGATTCCAAGTGTTTGCCCGGCTTGCTTCGCCCCTCTTTAAAGACCTCTCTGAATTTTGCATACATGTCACAACTGAAGGATGCTGGACCACAGCCACCCCCCTCAGGGTTTTCCTGTATCTTCTTTCTGTTCTTTACTAGTAGTAGAACTCTACTTCATAGAGAAGGAGGGTTTCTCTCCCCTCCCCCTGGGTTTGATGGATTTGGGGGGATAAAACCCATCAAATCCAGGGGTTACTTTCGGTGTTAAAATGAGCCAAGTCCTAGGGAAATCAGGATGAGTTGGTTACCCTACGGAGGAGGATTCCAAGCCCGTGAAGACATTTTCTGTGTTTCATACCGAGGCTACAGTGGAGACAGAGCCCAGTGGGAAGCAGTGAATGGATCCCTTTATGGTCAGAATAACAACGAGACTTCTTTGACAGGGCACTTAAACTCGGAACTCCCACTTCTTTCCAGAGGAGGCAAAAGAGAGTGAGGGTGGGGGCTGTTCCCAGGCAAGCTGGGTTGGCAGCTTGGCCCCTGCAAAGGGATCAGAGCGCTTGGGAGCCTGAGACACGATGACTGCAGGTTTGCAGCCGGCCTCAGCAACTCAGTGATGCCCTGTTTCAAAATAAAATATAAGCTGGGCAAGGTGGCACATGTTTGTAATCCCAGCATTTGGGAGGCTGAGACAGGAGTATCTCGGTTTGGGCACAGCCTCAGCTACTACTTAGTGAGGCCCTCTGCAACTCAGTGAGACCCTGTTTCAAAGTAAAGAATAAAAAGTAGGGCTGGGGGTGTAGCTTGCGGGTAGAATGCCTCTGGGTTCCATCCCCAGACCCGCAAAAAAAAAAAAAAGAAAAAAAAAAAATATATATATATTGGGCCTGGTTCCACCCCAGAGCTCTCTGAAGCCGAGTCGCAGGGAGGAAAAGGAAGGACTTAAATCAAAGGATATTAGACGAAGGAGGAGCCATCGTAGAAGGTGTAGTGGAACTTGCTGGCCTTCTTGGATATCTTCCAGTCTTGAGAATGCCGGCTGAGGTGAGGAGTGTGGACAGCGGGCTGGTAAGGGATGGAAGTCTGGGCACAGGCAGGTTGAGAGGCCTGGGCGCCCACGGCCTGGACGTCCCCTTTGGAGGCCAGCGTCGAGTGGCAGGGCAGCTTGGTGCGGTAGTTGCGTAAGATCGCGGGGTAGGAGATACTGGTCCCTTTCCACGAGGCCCTTTCGGCTTCTCTGTAGGGGAGGAGAAGCACACAACTTCTAGCCACTCGCCTCCTGCTCACCAGGCAGGGTCGCCACAGCTCCTCCCGTCACCCAGGACTCCCATCCAGGGAGCAACCCATCTGGATGTCTTGAGTTTTGTGAGCCTTTCGGGTATTTTTTTTTCTTTTGGTAGAAGAAAGTTGGACAAATTATGTTAGTTAACACAAGCCAGGTGTGGTGGCACATGCTTGAAATCCCAGTATTTGGGAGGCTGAGACAGGAAGGTCACAGTTCCTGGGGAAGCCTCAGCTACTTAGGCCCTTTGCAACTCAGTGAGACCCCTGTTTCAAAAGAAAGATTAAAAAATAAGGCTGGGGGTGGAGCTCAGAGGTAGAATGCCCCTGGGTTCCATCCCCAGTACTGCAAATAAATAAATAAACAAACAAACAAACAAATTAACTAACTAACTAAAAAATAGGGCTGGAGGTGTAGCCAGTGGGGTTCCATACCCAGTATCACAAAAAAAGGAAGGAAGGAAGGAAGGAAGGAAGGAAGGAAGGAAGGAAGGGATTGAAGCTCAGAGGCGGAATGCCCCTGGCTTCAATCCCCAGCACCACACACACAAAAAAAGGGCGCAAAAAAAAGAATAAAAAATAGGGCCAGGGATGTGGCTTGGAGGTAGAATGCTTCTGGGTTTCCGTCCCCAGTGTCGCCTCCCCCCCAAAAAATGAACACTTGGGAAAACAAAAGCTGGGCACGAGTCACAGAAAGAGGGACGGGGGAGGCAGCCCACCAGGAGACGGGCGCCACCCTCCTGGGTACCAGGCCTGCGGGGCAGTGGGCGCCGGGCAATCCCCTGCCTCTGTTTCCTTATTTGGAAAATAAACAGGCAGGACCAGTCATGGCCGTGCGTCTCGTGGCTTCCTGGACTCGTGGCCAACGCGGGGCTTTCTGAGAACGCGAGAACGTCACCCCCCAGCTGGCACTCACATGTGGCGACACATCTCTTGTAGCTTCTCCCGGGCTTCGGGGCAGGGGTCGGTCAGCTCCAGGACGGGAGAGGGTCCCTCCCCTTGCTGCAAGGGAGACATGCTGATGTCCTCTACCGCCTTTGATTTGCCTGTAGTTAAAGGCAAAAAGCTTAGGGGAGGTGTCGGGCAGGTTTCTCCCGCATCGAGCTCCGCTGGGAGGAGTGTTTATTCTCCCCGGCGATGGGCATCACCGGCCGCTCCTGTGGGGCAGTGTCCGGCGGGATTGTTAGGGGATGTGAGGCCCTGACAAACACCAAGAGATGGGATGGCTGGGGAGCCGCAGAGCAGAAATAACATTAGCCGGGCGTGCTGGCGCGCGCTTGAAATCCCAGGATTTGGGAGGCTGAGACAGGAGGATGGCGGTTCATGGATAGCCTCAGCTACTACTTAGTGAGGTCCTTTGCAAATCAGTGAGACCCTGATTCTAAATAAAGAATAAAAAATAGGGCTGAGGGTGTTGCTAGAATGCCCCTGGGTCCCATCCCCAGTATCACACGCACAAAAAATAGGGCTGAAGGTGTCACTCGGAGGTAAAATGCCCCTGGATTCCATCCCCCGTGCGGGAATGCCTCTGGCCGCCCCAGAACCACCTCCTTCTTACCAAAAAGGGGAAGGCAAGTCACAGCCAGTCAGGGGTGGGGGCAGAAATAAAACCCAAGCCTTACCTCTAAGCGTCCGAGGCAGTCACTGGCAAGGAGAGTTTCTGCACCCCACCATCTCCGACCCTGAACCTCCCGCCTGTCATGACGGCTCAGCAAGGGAAGCTGGGAAGGCTCCAGGCCCGGCCTGCTCCTACAGGCCTCTTGTGTCTTCTCTGAGCTTCACAGCACAACATGGCTGCATATGGCTTGCCCTCACCCACTACCTGGTCTCGCTTACGCTGATGGGACAGGGGGTCCTTTAGGGCTTTGTTTCCACCTCTGAACACCAGCCTGATTTGGGACAACCATCGGCCAACCTGCACGGGCAGCTGGAAATCTCATCTTCCAGCCTCATCGCCCACAACTGCCACCACCGCCGCCACCAACGCTCACGGATCTTTCTGGAAGCCCCTTTTTACCTGACTTCTTTTTGATCTCCCTTACTGTCGAGAGAGAGAAACTGAGGCAGGATGTAGAAGACTGGTAGGTGAGCTGGTAAGGCGAGTTCACGCCCACGGCAGAGATGTTCATGAGGGACTCTGGAGAGGGCGACAGCGGGCTCTGCTTTTGCAATGTTCACTGTTTTTCAATCAAAGTGTAGCCGGCAAAGCTGGGCATGGTGGCTTGAACCCAGTAATCCTAGTACTTGTAAGGCAGAGACAGGAGGATCGCGGGTTCAAGGACAGCCTCCGCCAGTAGTGAGACTCTCATCAACTTGGCGTGACCCTGGGTCCAACTAAAGAATAAAATCCACCGCCCACTCACCACCACCACCAAAAATGTTTAATAAAATAAAAGGAAAAAAACAAAGAATAAAATAAGGCTGGAGATGTAGCTCAGAGGTAGAATGCCCTTGGGTTTAATCCCTAGTGCCAATAAAATAAAATGGAAAAAAAAAGAAAAACAAAAAACTTACTATAGACTCCTTGTATTATTTATTTACTTATTCATTTATTTATTTTGTGGTACTGGGAGTGGAACCCAGGGGCTTTTCTAGCTCCGGGCTATACTCCCAGACCTATTTTATATTTTATTTGGAAACAGGGTCTCACTAAGTTGCTGAGAGCCTCACTCAGTAGCTGAGGCTAGCTTCGAACCCGTGCGATCCTCCTGTCTCAGCCTCCCAAGCGCGGGGATTACAAGCATGCGCCACCACGCTTATTTATTTACTTATTTATTTTACAGTACTGGGGATGAAACCCAAGGGCATTCTACCTCTGAGTGATACCCTGGCCCTATTTTTTAATCTTTATTTTGAAACAGGGTCTCACTGAGTTGCTGAGGGCCTCACTAAGTAGCTGCGATTCTCCAGTCTCTGCCTCCCGAATGCTGGGATTACAAGTGTGCGCCACCACGCCCGGCTTTGCAAATTTTTGTTGTTGTTGTTGAGGTACTGGGGATGGAACCCAGGGGCATTCTACCTTTGAGCTACACCTCCAGCCCTATTTTTAATTCTTTATTTGGAAACAGGGTCTCACTGCATTGCACAGGGCCTCATTAAGTAGCTGCGGCTGTCTTCGAACTGCGATCCTCCTGTCTCAGCCTCCCAAATGCTGGGATTACAAGTGTGCGCCACCACACCTGTCTTTGCAAGTTTTAAAAACTGGCCCTTCCCTGCAGATAGTCTGAGAAACGGCTCTAGGATATGATCCAGAAGGAGAGCTGCTAGGCTGTGGGGTGGAGACATCTCCTGCCCAATACATCGCCCCAGACTATTCTCCTTGGGAAAGGACATCGATTTTCCGCTCACCTAGAACGTCTAAGAATCAGTTGTTCCACATCCACCTCCACCCTGGAGATGAGGACCTCTCCATCTGCGGTTGCCAATCTCGGTCCCTTCCACCTACGGCTGATGCCCGGGTACCCACCTTTGCCCAAGGGTCCCACACTGTAGCCATTTCTCCCAACGGTGCCGATTAGGAGTTCGTAGGCCTTCTCAGCGTTGAGATGGAGGAGCTGGCTGGCCTCCACGAAGCGCCTGGTGATGTCCAGGGGATTGGCACCTACAGAAGAAATCAGTCGGCCGGGCGCCGTGGCACACGCCTGTATTCCCAGTACTTAGGAGACGGAAGCAGGGGGATTGCAGGTCTGAGGCCAGCCTCGGCAGGTGGCGAGACTCTTGTCCACCCAGTGAGACCCTGTTTCAGAACAAAATATAAACAGGGCTGGCGTGTGGCTTGGAGGTCCAGGCCCCAGTGTCTGTCTGTCTGTCTGTCTGTCTGTCTCTCTCTCTCACACACACACACACACACACACACACACACACACACACACACACAATGACGTGCTTTTGTTCCAGCATGGTTGGGGGGATGCTTCCAGGGAAGGGCCATTTCCTAACGTAAGTGTGAGGGGCTTCTCAGGAGCCCCTCAGTCATCCTGTCTCCCTCATCTTTTTCTCGTCCTGCTGCTGAGCCCGGGTACCAAGGATGTAGGACCTGAAGCACGTGCATCTGAAAGAGAAGGTGCTTGGGGCTGACCCTCACCGTGAGGGCTCAACTCCCTGTTCCAGGCTCCGACCATTTCTCATTCATTCATTCATTCATTCATTCATTCATTCATTCATGGTACTGGGGAGGGAACCCAGGGGCATTCTACCTCCAAGCAACACCCCCAGTCCTATTTTTTATTCTTTATTTTGAAAGAGGGTCTCACTGAGTTGCAGAGGGCTTCACTAAGTAGCCAAGGCTGTCCGCGAACCGCGATCCTCCAGTCTCAGCCTCCCAATTGCTGGGATTACAAGCGTGCACCAAAATGCCCAGCCCTATTTTTTATTTGGAAACAGGGTCTCACTAAGTTGCTGAGGACCTTGCTAAGTTCCTGAGGCTGGCTTTGAACCTGCAATCCTCCTATCACAATCTCCCAAGCACTGGGATTACAAGCGTGTGTCACTACACCCAGCTTGCACCCGTATTTGTGTGTGTGTGTATGGGTGGGTAGTACTTGGGGTGGAATCCAGAGGCTTTTCTACCTCAAGGCTATACATACAGATGTATTTTATTCTTTATTTGGAGACAGGGTCTCACTGAGTTGCTGAGAGCCTCACTAAGTAGCTGAGGCTGGCTTCGAACCTGTGCGATCCTCCTGTCTTAGCCTCCCAAGTGCGGGGATTACAAGCGTGCACCACCACGCCCGGCTCTTGCACCCGTATTTTGATGACAGCCCGTCACACGAGATCACGTGTGGAATTTTCTCCTGTGGTATCATGTCAGTGGCCAAAAAGTTTCAAATTTTGGAATGTTCCAGATTTCAGATTAGAGCTAGCATGGTGGCGCACGCTTGTAATCCCAATACTTGAGAGACTAAGAATGGAGGGTCATGGTTTGCGGACAGCCTCAGCTACTTAGTGAGACCCTTTGCAACTCAGTGAGACCCTGTTTCAAAATAAAGAATAAAGCTGGGCATGGTGGCGCATACTTGTAATCCCCGCGCTTGGGAGGCTGAGACAGGAGGATTGCACAGGTTGGAAGCCATCCTCAGCTACTGAGTGAGGCTCTCAGCAACTTAGTGAGACCTGTTTCCAATAAAGTATAAAATAGTTCTGGGAGGCCGGGTGTGGTGGCGCACGCTTGTAATCCCCGCGCTTGGGAGGCAGAGACAGGAGGATCGCGCAGGTTCGAAGCCAGCTGCACGTGCTGGCTTAGGAGACCCTGTTTCCAAATAAAAATGTAAAAAATAGGTCTGGGAGTGTAGCCCGGAGGTAGAAGGGCTTCCAGGAACCCCAGTACCACCACCAAAAAAAAAAAAATAGTTCTGGGAGTATAGCCCCACACACTCTCTGGGAGTATACACACACACTCTCTCACTCAAAAGGAAGAGCCGTGAATCCTTAAATACCACCAAAAAATAATAATAAATAAAAAATAGGGCGGGGGGGTGTAGCTCGGAGGTAGAAGGTCCCTGGGTTCCATCCCCAGTACTGAAAAAGAAATAAAGAAAAATTTAAAAATAGATTTCGGATTCAGGATGTTCGATGTATACCCACAGACCCTAGAGACACTGTAGACAAGGAGACCAGCGCTCCAGACTGCAGATCAGAACTGGCATGGTGTTGCGCGCTTGGGCCAGAAACAGCGCAACGGCAGCAGAGCGGGCTTACCGGAGGCCGACTCCACCATGGTCTTCATCTTCAGAGTGAGGAGCTCTGTGAGCAGGCGGATGGAATTCCGCTGAAACTTATGCAGCATCTCCTGGCCGGCCGACACCGGGCGGGCTGGCATGGGAGAGGCCGGGTACTTGGCTGCCCTGCCAGCCCTGGGCAGTGCGGCCTGTAGCGGGGGCAACAGCGACGGCAGTTTCTTCTGGGGGACCTGCACGGGGGGCGGCTCCGCCAGCACCACCGGGGCGCATCCGAAGCTGATGTCCAGGCCCGGGATGCTGGACGGGGTGGGCACTGCGGGGTCGGTGATGAGCTCCTCCCAGGTGAACTCAAAAATGTTCCTGATGCCCTTGGGGATGGCGACGTTCGCAGTACGGCAGAGGACCAGGAGTTTGGTGATGCGGGCCAGCAGCATGGGGGCCATGGCCAAGTACTGCTGGTACAGTTCTCGGTTACTCTTGACGTCGCTCATGGTGTCTGAGGGTGCACAGTGCTAAGAGATAAAGTCCATCTCGGAGGAGAGGGCATCTGTAGCGGTAAAGACTGAGAGGGCTCTGAGAGACGGCCGAGAGCAGAAACCTAGCAAGGCGCCTTGGTGGCCGGCGGAGTGCTGAGACGGCCTCCACAGATCATCCGGCCTCCACAGATCATCCGAGGCAGCTGTTCCTATCCAGGAAGGAGAAGGAAATCATGGGTGATTCCCCTGCCACAGGGCAAAGGGATGTTCCCGCCCTTCCCTTCCCAGAGACATCAGTGCTGTGAGCTGCTTTAGAAGGGCCTGGTCAAGCCGGATGTGGAATGCCAGCATTGGGGAGGCTGAGACTGGAGGATTACGGTTCGCGGACAGCCTCAGCTACTTAGTGAGGCCCTCTGCAACTCAGTGAGACCCTGTTTCCAAATAAAGAATAAAAAATAGGGCAGGGGGGTGAAGCTCAGAGGTAGAATGCCCTGGACTCCCTCCCTGGTACAATAATAATAATAATAATAATAATAATAATAATAATAATAATAATAATGCTGAAGGTGTAGCTTGGAGGTAGAATGACCCTGGGTTTCAGCCCCAGTACTGCAATAAAATAAAATAAAATAAGCAGAAGGCCTGGTTATGAGGATGTTCCCAGAAAAGCTCCAGGGACAGCCACAGGGCCCGGCAGCACAGCAGGAGGCTGGGGGCTGGAGGAGCGCAAGTCCAGGTATGGGGAAGGTCTCACTGCACCTTTTAGAGTTATAGATCCAAAGGTGGAAGGCACGCCTGGGGTCTACTGATTAAACGTTTGCAAAAACAGCCGGGCGTGGTGGCGCACGATTGTAATCCCCGGGATCGCGCAGGTTCGAAGCCAGCCATGCGCGCTGGCTTAGGAGACCCTATTTCTAAATAAAAACCTTAAAAATAAAAATAGGTCTGGGAGTGTAGCCCAGAGGTAGAAGGGCTTCCAGGAACCCCAGTACCACCAAAAAAAGAAGAAAAAAAAAACTTGCAAAAACAAAAGGACATTTGTCGGCTGGCTCTCCAGGGACTGGTGACGTGGAGGCGCTCGGCTGCAAGGCCGGGAAGGGCCGGGAATGATCCAACAGGCACATCAGTGCCCGCTTGGAGGGCCGAGGAAAATGCGCCTGCACAGCTCAGCGCTTCATAAAACTGAGAGTGTTTCATCAAATCCAAGACACCAGCGATTGCAGGACGCGCGACCTTACTAGAGGGAAATCGACGGGCCCTCATGGACTGTAAGACGTGTCGCGACATCAGAGCTGGTGAAGGCTGAGAAACGTGTACCTTAAAGTCAGTGGACGGTCACAGATACTTTCCCACCGTCACAGAAGAGCTTGCGGGTTCTGAGTGGTGATCAAGTGTGAACCTGGAGGAGGTTTAGCAGACTCACGACTGGGTCAGCTGGCCAGCAGCAATGAATTACCATGTGGTAATTACTGGGTATCTCTAATTCTTACTAATTATAATTATAATTCTTACTAATTATACTAGTTATAATATACTAACTATAACAATTAATAATTACTACTTATAACAATAAAGTATCATTGTTATTATTATAAATTGTCCTCAAACCTAGGATCCTCCTGTCACAGCCTCCCAATAACCATCTCTTTTATGACCTTCCACCCTGACAACCACTCCTCCTCCACCTCGTCCACACCAGACAATCCTAATCCTCTCCCTTCTCAAATCCCGTTTGCTAGAGCGACCCCAAGAATACACTATTCCAGGTACACGCCAGCCGCGCCTACAGAGTGGGTATGTGGCCAGGCTGGGCCGAGGAGCATGTTATCTTTCCTCTCTTGCTGATGAGGAACTGTGATGAGCAAGACTTGCCTGTCCACACCCCATGCCCCAGGCCTCTCCAGACACACCCCTACTTCCTGGAGCCTTCTACCTATCACGAGCAAAATCTCCAAGCCAGGCATGGTAGCGCACGCTTGTCATCCCAGCATTTGGGAGTCTGAGACAGGAGGATCGTGGTTCACCAACAGCCTCAGCTACTTAGTGAGGCCCTCTGCAACTCAGTGAGACTGAAAATAAAGAATAAAGCCAGGCATGGTGGCGCACGCTTGTAATTCCAGCATTTGGGAGGCCGAGCCCAGAGGATCGTGGTTCGCGGACAGCCTCAGCTACTCAGTGAGGCCCTTGGCAACTCAGTGAGACCCAGTTTCAAAATAAAGAATGAAAAACAGGGCGGGAGGTGTAGCTTGGATGTCAAATGCCCCTGGGTTCCATCCCCAGACCCACAAAATATAAAAATAAACCTCCATAGGGCAGAGCCTCCTCCATCCCTGCGGCTTGTAGATAAAGGGGCTTCCTGTGTCTGCAGGCCGACGACCCCTGGCATCTCCCTTTCTCAGCTTGCAGACTCAGAAAAATAGATTCATTTTTTTGAAATGTTAAGTCTATAGAACAAAGACGCCACTCAGAACCGTGGTTATGTAGACAAGGGGGATCCAAGCCGGGCCCTGCAGGCGGATTTTCTCTTTCTCTTTTCTTTCTTAAGTCAAGGCCCAGAGGAGGAGAAGCTCACTAATCCTTGAAATTCCCCACAGTGTTTATTGGTTTAGGAATTCCCCTCTCCTTAAGTTCCTTACTTTTCAGGTTTATTTGAAATATATGATATACAAACAGATAAAAGCTGGCTTTTCAAGTTCTCTTGTTGAGATGTAATTCACATACCATACAATTCACCCCTCTGAATGTGCACAATGGTTCTCAGTGTTTCACAGAGATGTGCAGCCAACGTCTCTACCTAATTTTAGGCACATCTCGTCACGTCCTCCAAAGGAACCCCGTTAGCAATCACTCCGCATTCCCCCTTTCCCCCAGGCAACCGTTCATCTAGTTCCTGTCTCTATAGGTCTGCTTGCTGGGGACATTTCCTACGAATGGAACCAGATAGCATATGGTCTTTTACGACTGGCTGTTTTCATTTGGAATAATGTTTGGAAAATCCATCCACATCACAGCACGTGTGACTGCGCCATTCCTTTTCACGGCTGAATAGCGTTCCTTTTATGGACAGACCACTCACTGATCTCCTCGTGAGTTAATGGACACTCTGGTTGCTTCCCCATGTTGGCTGATTGAAGAAGAATGCTGTTACCAACTCCTGCGTGAATTTCTACGTGCAGTGCCAACAGACTGTCCCTGTTATTTAATTTCAGTGCCCCCCAAATAGCTCTTTTATTTTCAGTTTTAAAACAGGGTCTCGCTGGGTTGTCGAGAGTATTGGGAAATTGCTGAGGCTGGCCTAGAATCTACATCCTCCTTTCTCAGCCTCCCCAGTAGAGGAATAACAGGTGTGTGACACCACGCCTAGTGAGGTGTAATTTTTGAAGAACTGCCAGACCGTTTCCCAAGTGACTATGCTGCAGTCCCACTAGCACTGCTCCGAGAATTCCAGTTCCTCTGCGTCCTTGTCAACACATGTTTATGCACCCAGCAGCCATTTTGAGCCATGAGGTTATTGTGACGCAGGAAGTCATGAATCCAAGTCTGCCACACACCACAGCAGTTGGGCGGGGCTCCTGAAACATCGTGGTCCCCCCACATCATCCCTTCATTACCTCCCTCCAAACGTCACATCCTTTAGGTTTCTCTACTTGCCTGTCATCGAACACCGCTCCCGACCACCAGCCACGTCAGACCATCATCACATGAGCCTTTCCATTTATCCCACTTTTATTCCGCCATTAATTTTTCTCTCACTGAGACCTGGGCCTCGCGCTGACGTGGCTCAGTGTCTGAAAGGCAAAACAGAACGAGGTTGGCTTGTAATATATGATACTCTTACGACAGAAGAATGTTTACAATGAGATAGAAGCGTGAAGAAAATAAAAGCAGTCAAAAAGCAGCAGCACTGGGGTGCCCAGGGGAAGGGGAAGGAACCGCCAGGCAGCGGAAGCCTGGGGGTGCGCGCCTGCAGCCCCAGTCCTGCAGAAGCTGAGACAGGAGGATCGCGGTTAGAGGCCAGCCTCAGCAACTTAACAGGGCTCTTAATAACTTAGCAAGACCCTGTTTCCAAATTTAAAAAAAATAAACAGGGCTGAGGGCAGAGCTTGGAGGTAAAATGCCCCGAGTATCCTAAAACAAAACAGAACCCAAAACTCCAATTTACAAAAACGAAAGTTTACTGTAAAACAGAATATTAGTCAGTTTTGTGTTACTCTAGCAGATTACCTGAGACAGGCTACTTTCCTTTTTCCTATTTTTTTGTTTGTGTGTGTATCTGTGTATATGTGTGTGGTACTGAGGATGGAAACCCTACCTCTGGCATTCTACCTCCAGACTACATCCCAGCCCTGTTTTGCTTTTTTGGTTTAAAAGAGTCTTTCTGCCGGGTGTGGTGGCGCACGCTTGTAATCCCCGCGCTTGGGAGGCGGAGACAGGAGGATCGCGCAGGTTCGAAGCCAGCTGCGCGCGCTAGCTTAGGAGACCCTGTTTCCAAAAATGAAAATGTAAAAATAGGTCTGGGAGTGTAGCCCGGAGGTAGAAGGGCTTCCAGGAACCCCAGTACCACCAAAAAATAATAATAATAATAATAATAATAAATAAATAAATAAATAAATAAAAGTCTTTCTAGGTTGGGGAGGGTCTCATTATTTCTAAGGCTGTCCTTGAACCCACAACCTCCTGTGTCTGCCTCCCAAGAATTGGGATTACAGGTGTGCGCCACCCCGCCTGGCTGTCAGGCCACTTCTGTAGGTACTGCATACTGCTGTGTGGCGAGTCCGTGGTGGGGCTGATCTCATCACAGACAGACAGGAGCCCCACGGCTCCTCAGAGGGCATGCCCCAGGACCTTCTACTAGGTCATTTTATCTATATATTCTTTCAGTACTGAGATGGAACCCAGGGACATTCTACCTCCAAGCTACACCTCCTGCCCTATTTTTTATTCTTTATTTTTGAAACATGGTCTCACTAGGTTATGGAGGGCCTCACTAAGTAGCTGAGGCTTTCCCCAACTGCGATCCTCCAGTCTCAGCCTCCAGAATGCTGGGATGACAAGCGTGAGCCACCACGTCCAGCTCCCAGCCCTACTTATTATTCTTTATTTTGAAACAGGGTCTCACTAAGTTGCAAAGGGCCTTGCTAAGTAGCTGAGGCTGGCTACAAACTGTGATCCTCCGATCTCAGCCTCCCGAATGCTGGGATGACAAGCATAATCGTACCACGCCTGGCTTAGGTCCTACGCGTGTGTGTGAGGGGATACTGTGGGTGGAAGCCAGGGCTTTTCTACCTCCGGGCTATACTCCCAGACCCATTTCCTATTTTATTTGTAAACAGGGTCTCACTAAGTTGCTGAGAGCCTCGCTAAGTAACTGAGGCTGGCTTCGAACCTGTGCGATCCTCCTGTTTCAGCCTCCCAAGTGCGGGGATTACAAGCGTGCGTCACCACGCCCGGCTAGGTCCTACCTTTTAAAGGGTCACGGCACCTGTTAGCAACACCACCTTTGGATAAGCCTCCATCAACGCAGGGAGGGGGATACGCAGCCACACCAGGCTGTTTCAAGCTCTACAGGTCGTGCACCCTGAGCGGCCTCCCACGCCCTGTGTTTACCGTATCTCCTGAGCGCGGAGGCAGCCGGCGGGGTGATGATGTATACCGTCTAGGTGTGTTTAAGTATACCCCATGCTATCTTCAACCTTTAACCACACAGCCCAGCGTTAAGTGGTGCCCCTGGCACAGGTTCGAAGCCACACAAGCACCAAGACATAGTCCTACAGGTCACCACACACGAGCTCCCTGTACTCAATGGACAAATGCCCAGTAACAGCCAGGTCCTTATATACCCAGACCCTGACACCACACAGAGGCTCTTTGTGAGGTCATGGCTAGACATGGCCCAATCAGGGCGAGCCATGGCCTGCTGGGGCTGTCTTACCTTTGCCCTCCAAGGCTTTTCCCAGTTTAATAACAAGAATGAGACAAACTCTATAAGCTTCTTTGCTTCCATATGGTATGAAGACTAGTTTAGAAGTTAAAATTTATGGAATACTTCAGTGGCTTTTTCCTGCCCGACCCGGAGGGGATTCACAGGGGCTGGCTTCGAACCTATTTTATACTTTTATATGGAAACAGGGTCTCACTAAGTTGCTGAGAGCCTCACTAAGTAGGGGCCCTTGTGGAGATGGGTCTCTAACAGGTCCTGGCAAGGAACCTAAACATGACCACTTGGGACCAGTGCTCCTAAGTGTGAAAATCTTTTTGGGAGCCGGGCGTGGGGGCTGGGATGACACTTGTCACCCCAGCATTCAGGAGGCTGAGACAGGAGGATCGCAGTTCGTGGGCAACCTCGGCTACTTAGTGAGGCCCTTTGCAACCCAGTGAGAGCCTGTTTGAAAATAAAGAATAAAAAATAGGGCTGGGGGTGTGGCTCGGAGGTAGAATGCCTCTGGACTCCATATCCAGTACAACCAAAAAAATAAACAAAAGATAAATAAAATAGGGCTGGGGGTATAGCTCAGAGGTAGAATGTCCCTGGGTTCAATCAGTACCACAAAAATAAATAAATAATAAAATAAGGCTGAGGGTATAGCTCAGAGATAGAATGTCCCTGGATTCTATCCCTGGTACCGCAAAATAAATAAATAGATTAATTAATTCAATAGAATAAAATCTTGTGTTTTGGTATTGGGGCTGGAATCCAGAAATGTTCTACCTTGGAGCTACAGTCCCTACCCTGTTTTACGTGTAATTCTGAAACAGGGTCTTGCTGGCCCTGCTTCAGATGCCCAAGCACTGGGATTGCAGGTATGTACCACCGTGCCCCTGACGATCATCTTTTTCTTTCTTTTTTTTTTTTTTTTTTTTTTTTTTTTTTTTGCTGTACCGAGGATGGGACCCAGGAACCTTCTACCTCCGAGCTACACCCCCAGCCTATTTTTCCTTCTTCATTTTGAAGCCGGGTCTCACTGGGTTGCAGAGGCCTCACTATGTAACTGATGAGGATGACCTTTAAAGGAGGGGCGAAGGCACGGGTGGGCGTTAAACCAACACACTCCTGGCCACCCCGGCCCCAACGGTGAAGTAGTGCAGACAACAACAGAACAGCCCAACAATCCTGTGTGTTATCCTCACAAACTATTAGGCGGTCATTAAAATAATAGGCTAGAGCTGGGCGTGATGGCGCACCCTCGTCATCCCAGCATTGGGAGGCTGAGACAGGAAGATCGCGGTTCAAGGCCAGCCTTAGCTACTTAGCAAAGCCCTTTGCAACTCAGTGAGACCCTGTTTCAAAATAAAAAATAGGGCTGGGGTGTCACTCGGAGGTAGAATGCCCCAGGCTCCATCCCCAGGACTGCAAAATTAAATAAATAAATAAATAACCAAGAGGGTAAAAGGGGAAAAAAAGACCAAATAGCACATTGTACATTAACATGTCCCATAAATGCCTGTACAGATGAAAAGCTTAGAAGCAGAGATATACAAAGATTTAACAAAGATTTAAAATAAGGATTATTCTAGGCAAAAAGACAAACCAAGGCTTACTCTTGTATTTTCTTATTTTTTCTTGTTGTTCTTCTTCTTTTTTGGTGCTGCAGATTGAACCTGGGAGCACTGTACCTCTGAGCTACACCCCCCAGCTCTTTATAAAATTTATTTTAAAACAGAGTCTAGCTAAGTTGCTGAGGTCTTGCCAAGTTGCTACAGCTGCCTTTGAACCCATAATCCTCCTGTCTCCGCCTCCCAGATACTGGAAATATAGGTGTGCACCACTGCACCCAGTTGGTATTTTCTTGTTCTCCAAAAAGAATCCTGAGCCGGGCTTGGTGGCACACGCTTGTAATCTCCCAGCATTCGGGAGGCTGAGACCAGAGGGTCACGGTTCACGGACAGCCTCAGCTACTTAGTGAGGCCCTCTGCAATAATCAAAAATAGGGCAAGGGGTGTAGCTTGGCGGTAGAATGCCCCTGGGTCCCATCCCTAGTACCACAAAAAAAAAAAAAAAAAAAAAAAAATCCTGAATCCAGTGATCATGTGGAAAGAGTGGTGTGCGTGGTCGAGGAGAAGCAGGAGTCCCATGTTCGAGCTCAGGAAACTTAATTACTGCTAATTAAGCAGAAACAGAAGAGGGCGCAGAGCACCCCAAGGCCAATCCTAAAACCAGCCCACGTGTCCACCAAGCACATGAGCTTTCAGGGAGGGGACAACATGGCAGTTAAAACTGTCGTTTCAACTGAGAGCCGGAAAGAAAAAAGCCCTGTCCCTCAACACCCAGGCACCAAACCCGTATTCACTATGCGCAAACGTATCAAACGCAGCCCTGGATTTACTGAACACGGCCACAGCAGATCGTGAGCCCCAGGCCAGGGTGAGAGGTTTTCACAACACACTCTGCTCCGTGAGAACATTTTAACTTCTCGTTTGTCTAGTTACACACCAACCCCATAGTCCCTGGCCCCTGGCCCGCAGTAACACTCTTAAAATGCGAGATAGATGCCCAGAGCCTCCACCAGCAAGAGGCCCCAGCACGCCAGGACGGAGGAGGGGCAGGTGTCGGGACCAGGGGCTTGGCCTCCTGTGTTTGAGGCTCGACACCTTCTTCTCAGTGGCCAGCACTTACCCAAGCTGAGAAGTGTTTTCTGGAACCTGAGATCCAAATGGCTCAGCTCGGTTTCCCGGCTTACAAGGAAACCGACCACATCAGCTGTGGCCATTGTGTGTTAACTGTAAAGGCCAGTCCCCACCCCGTTCCAAATTCCAAACTCTACTGCCTCAACTGTGTGTCACAGCTGAGCGGGAGGCCAGGCCCTGGGCTGTTGGGGGGTAGATGACCCCGTGGGTCTTTGAGCTGGAGCTCACGTATATGGATTGAATGCGCTCCACTGGGAATGTTCTGCAAGCGAAAACAAGGACTTATGGAGCCAATTCAAATGAACTGTACCCGAACACCCAGAGGCCTGGAGGGGAGATTACAATGAAAATGTAATTCAAAGCAATGTCTTCCAACACCTTTCACTGGGCTCCACAAAGGCTCAGGGGTGGGGACATCCTCTCAAGGAGCTTGTGCCGTGTGCCTGCTCCCGCGTGATACCCAGACACAGAATTCCTTTACTGGCATTACGGTAATGAATACTTACCGTATGCCTGGTAATAGCTGGCTGCCAATCCTTTCCTTACTAACAGGAAGATTGTAGGTGATGGGACCATAAAGCCTATGCGAACAGGTCATCTGGGGCTGTGCCGTCCAGTTCAACTGCAGAAGATGCACAGGGCTGGGGCGCTTCCAAACGAGGTGAGCCGGACCAGAGAACTTGATTTTAATTTCATTACGTCTAAAACTCAGCCAGGCATGACGGCACACGCTTGTAATCCCAGCATTTGGGAGGCTGAGACAGAAGAATCGCGGTTCGTGGATAACCTCAGCTACTTAGTGAGGCCCTCCGCAGCTCAGTGAGACCCGGTTTCAAAGTAAAGAATAAAAAATAAGGCAGGGAGCCGAGGGGTTAGGCCGGTGCTAGGGCCAGCAAGGCCAGCATCGGAGCCTGCCGTGAGGCAAGGCCAGTACTGGGGCCTCCGAGGCCGGGATAAGAGCCTGCCAAGGGGTTAGGCCAGTGCTGGGGCCAGCGAGGCCGGCATCAGAGCCTGCTGTGAGGCAAGGCCAGTACTGGGGCCTCCGAGGCCAGGATAAGAGCCTGCCGAGGGGTTAGGCCGGTGCTGGGGCCAGCGAGGCCGGCATCAGAGTCTGATGTGAGGCAAGGCCGGTACTAGGGCCTCCGAGGCCGGGATAAGAGCCTGCCGAGGGGTTAGGCTGGTGCTGAGGCCAGCGAAGCCAGCATCGGAACCTCCTGTGAGGCAAGGCCGGTGCTGGTGCCTCTGAGGCTGGGATCGGAGCCTGCTGTAGGGTTAGGCCGGTGCTGGGGCCAGCGAGGCCGGCAGTGGAGCCTGCCATGAGGCTAGGCCGGTGCTGGGGCCTCTGAGGCTGGGATTGGAATCCTGCTGAGGGTTTAGGCCGGTGCAGGGGCCAATGGCCAGCATCGGAGCCTGCCGTGAGGCAAGGCCACTCCTGCGGCCTCCAAGGCCGGGATCAAAGCCAGCTGAGGGGTTATGCTGGTGTGGGGGCCAGCAAGATCAGAACCGGGGCCTCCCATGAAGCAAGGCCGCTGCTTGAGCCAGCGAGGTCTGGATCAGTCCACTGAGTAGCCAGGCCACTACTGGGGCCGTCAAGAGTGGGATCAGTACTTGCAACGCAGCATGCACAGAGAAATATCGCAGAAAATATAAATCAGATGCTTCTCCTAATCAGCAATAACTAGGAGGAAAGGGGCAACAGGAAGAGGTTGAGCTATAGAAAGGGCCCTATAGTGAAGCAACTAATGTGACCAATCAGAGGGTATGTAATAGTGGAGGATGGAGCCTCTTTAAAACGCAGGAGGTACATAAACAAATGTATCAAACTTAATCACCAAAGAAGCGTGGGATGGAGGGAGGGGGAGGGAATGGGTTGGGGGCTGGATGAGGGCTAATTGGATGATGTGTGCTTGTATATCCTCTCAAGTCTTGTACTCCAATGTGATGATATATGACTACAATGCACCAATTTAAAAAATAAATTAATTAATTTTAAAAAAATAGGGCAGGGAGTGTAGCTTGGAGGTCGAATGCCCCTGGATTCCATCTCCAGACCCGTAAAAAAAAAAAAAAAGGTCTGGGACTGTGGCCCGGAGGTATAAAGCCCCTGGGTTCCATCCCTAGTAACACACACACACACACACACACACATACACACACACACACAAAAAAAAAAACCCCTAAAACTCAATATTTAATTTGGCTATTAGAAAACTCTTATGTGTGTTTATTATGTTTGGAACAACCCTGATAGACATCTACTTTTCTCAATTGAATATTTCATTTCATTTTTTTTTTTTTGTAGTACTAGGATGGAACCTAGGGGTATTCTATTCCAAGCTACATCCCCGGCCCTATTTTGTATTCTTTATTTTAAAACAAGGTCTCAGTAAGTTGCAGAGGGCCTAAGTAGCTGAGGCTGTCCTCAAACCCACAATCCTCCTGTCTCAGCCTCCCAAGGCTGGGATTACAAGCGTGAGCCACCACGCCTGGCCATCAACTGATCCTTTTATGACATTAAAATACAGATCAGGATGAGTCTGGTGATGCACACCTGTAGTTGGGAGGCTGATATAGGATTGCAGGTTTGAGGACAGCCTCAGCAATTCAGTTAAGGTCCTTTAGCAACTTAACAAGACTCTGTTTCAAAATAAAAAATAAAATAGGGCTGAGGGTGCAGCTCAGAAGTAGAATGCCTCCGGGTTCAACCACTAGTAAAAAAAAAAAAAAAAAAGGCTGGATATGGTGGTGCGCACTTGTAATCCCCACGCTTGGGAGGCTGAGACAGGAGGATCACAGTTCGCAGACAGCTTCAGCTACTTAGTGAGGCCCTCCGCAACTCAGTGAGACCCTGTTCCAAAATTTAAAAAATAAATAAATAATAGGGCTGGAGGTGTAGCTCGGAGGTACAATGCCCCTGGGTTCCATCCTCAGTACTTCCAAAAAAAAAAAACCCACAAAAACAACAAAAACCCCACACAGATCAAATATTCCAGATAACATAGCCTCCAATTAGAGAAACCCCGTGGACTTTGAAAACATTTCTTTGAGGAAAAATATAAGCTGAATATCGTGATACCTGTAGTGCCAGTTGCTTGGGAGGCTGAGTCAGGAGGATCACGAGGCTGGAGGCCAGCTTAAACAATTACTGAGACCGCATCTAAAATTTTAAAAAGGAAGTGGCTTCAGATGGATCTCAGTGGTAAGGCGCCTGTGTAGCATGAACGAGGCCTTGGTCTTGATCCTTGAACCAAAACAGAAATGTAGAATATCTCACCAATAATTTCCATGAATTGACTGTTTGGGCAGTTTGGATATACTCGGCTGAGTCAAATATAATTTCACTCTTGTCACAGGTTCTTCGGCTTGTGCTGTGTTGAGAGGGGGATCCTGGGGCTTGAACCTAGGGTGCAATCCACTGTCTAGTGCTAAGCCACACCTCCAGTCAGTCCCCAGGCTCTGATATTACAGGAATGCACCGCCACGCCTGACTTACTTTTTAAATTAAAAAAAAATTTTTTTTAGTACTGGGGATGGAACCCAGGGACATTCTACCTCTGAGCGGCACCCCCAGCACTATTTTTTATTCTTTATTTTGAAACAGGGTCTCACTGAGTTGCAAAGGGCCTAGGTAGTAGCTGAGGTTGGCCTCGAACCATGATCCTCTGATCTCAGCCTTCCGAATGCTGGGATTACAAGCGTGCGCCCAGCTGGTCCTTACATGGGTGAGGCTGGCCTTGAACCCGTGGTCCTCCTGTCCCAGCCTCTGAAGAACTGGAATTATACGAATGCACCTCTACACCGACTTACTGTTTGTTTGGGTTTTTTTTGGTGGTACTGGGGATGGGACCCAGGGGCCTTCTATCTCTGAGCTCTACCCCAGCCCTATTTTTTATTCTTTATTTTGAAACAGGGTCTCCCTGAGTCGCAGAGGGCCCTTGTGCTTCCCGGCGCCTGACTCTGTGTGGCATTTCTATGAAGCAGTGCTCCTTTAGAGCACCAGTCTGAAAGGCAAGCACGCTCCTGCCCCCTGCTGGAGACACTGGTGCAAAACAAGGCCCAAAGTGAGGCGGGTGGGCCTGCCTGGACTGCTGTCAGTGGGAGGGAAGTTGAGACAGGAGGATGACAGATTCAAGGCCAGCCTCAGCAACCCAGTGAGACCCTGTTTCAAAATAAAGAATAAAAACGGCTGCAGGTGTAGTTGGAGGTAGAATGTTCCTAGGTCAATTCTCAATACAAAACAGGCCCATAAGAACTTGTATAGCAAGGTCCTCTGCAACTCAGCGACACCCTATTTCAAAAATAAAGGGGAAAAAAATAGGGCTGGGGTGGAGCTCGGAGGTAGAATGCGCCTGGGTTCCATCCTGTACCCCTTCACACACACAAAAAACCAGCCCCAAACCAAATGGTGACATCCAGAACTTAGGGCCTGAAATGCCAGGTAGAGCTGGGCTCACACACCGCCAACGAAATCTCTGCTGTCCAGAAGAAATGAGCAATCTTGCCCTTTCGATGGAGTCTGGAGGCAGATTCCTAAGAATTCAGACCTTTGGTCTAAACTTACTTGGTACCGGGGCGACAGGCTGGGAGCAGAGGCCACTGGACAGCGCTCGGGGCAGAGATAGGCTGTTACTTCTCAGATTCCTCACCCAGATGCGTGCGACCTTGGACCAGTCCCTGACCCTCCACCCTCCCGGGCGCTATTTATGAGACGGGGTGGCCCCGTGCGCTCCTGCCCTGTCCTTACGGCCCCTCGCAACTTGTGCTGGATTCGTGCAGGATGCCCGCCCGGCCTGGTACCCAGTTCTTCATCCTTGTCTGGAGCTGTGGAGAGAACACTCGAGACAGGGTGGTGCTGGCGTGCTAGCCTCCTGGAGCCTCCCGGAGGTCCTTGTTAGTGAGGGCGACTCCCTGCTCCACTCCACGCAGCCCTAGGCCCTGATCAATCAGGCTCCAGAGAGGAAGAAAGAACCTGGGGTGGGGGTGTTTTGGGGGTGAAAGGAGAGGGCAAAGTAAAAAGGTCTAGTCAAACCAGATGTAGTAGCACATGCCTGTAATCCTAGTATTGGGGAGGCCGAGACAGGAGGATCGCGGTTCACAGACAGCCTCAGCTCCTACTCAGTGAGACCCTGTTTCAAAATAAAGAATAAAAGCCGGGCGTGGTGGCGCACGCTTGTCATCCCCGCGCTTGGGAGGCTGAGACAGGAGGATCGCACAGGTTCGAAGCCAGCCTCAGCTACTTAGTGAGGCCCTCAGCAACTCAGTGAGACCCTGTTTCCAAATAAAATAGAAAATAGGGCGGGGAGGTAGAAGGCCCCTGGGTTCCATCCCCAGCATAAATAAATTAAATAAATAAATAAATAAATAAATAAATAAATAAGCAAGCAAGCTGGGGAGTATAGCTTGGAGGTAGAAGGCCCCTGGGTTCCATACCCAGTACCAAAAAAAGAAAAGAAAAAAAGCAAACAATAAAAGGGCAGGGTAGTACAGAGGTGTAACAACGCTCCTGGGTTCAACCTCCAGGACCCCGAAAATAAAGTATTAATTAATTAAAAAAATAAAAAGTTCTACTTGCTACAACTCAGGAGCGCTGGTCTCTGAACAGGACTGGCTGCCTCGAGCCACGCCCACACTGGACACACTACCAGCTGGCTGCCGAGAGCGCTGGGTGCCAGGGGCTCCCAGAATAAAAGGAAGGTCCTCAACGCCCACCTCCAGATTTGCAAGGCCCTCCCTGTCCCTGCTTCAAGCGCATCAACACCCCGCCAGCTTCAGGGTCCCTTGGACACTGGGCCCTTGGCGCCCACGCGATGCCCCATCTGCCTGCAGAAAAGGCAGAAACTCCTGATCTACGCTCCAGCCAGGCGCTGGAAGCCAGACCTTCGGAATAAGACACCTACATGCCGGTATTTGCAAAAGTAAAGGAATGGAGCCCTGACATCTAAGTCAGACGTGGAGATGAAACAGACAGGGTTCCAAGCTCCCCAGTCAGGCTTTATAGAACATTGCAAGTCTTCCACAGCTCACCGATCACGGGAACGCGTCACCGCTGGGCCGGCAGCGCAGGGCGGGGGGACAGGCCCTCCACAACCACGAGTGAGAAATCAACAGCCAGGCCCAGAGGAGTCCTGGTCCCGAACACAGAGCCGCCTGAGGCTTGTCCCTCCCGGGGAAGCCCAGGACTCAGGCGGCCCTCGGTCCCTCAAGTTCTCTCTGCCGCTCCAGGAGAGGAAGGCACCGTCAACAGCACAAACCCGAGTCGGAACGCTCTCGAGGTCACGTGTCTTGTTTGTAATATGAAATCATGTCGTCCAGGGTTTCAAAGGTGACCCTGGGCGCTGCTGCCGGGCCTTCAGGGGCAGGAGAGGGTGACGGGTGTGCGGGGCCGGGCTCCTGCCTCTGGCCACAAGACTGCCCTGGGTGCCCCTGGGCGGGGCCAGGTCTGCTCCACGTCTGCATCCCGAAGGAGCCAGGCCTCTTCTGACCCACAAAGTCATCCGACGGTGGGGCAAACTCAGGGTCTCGCTCAACACGGAGGTTGGACTGTCGCTTCCACCAGTATCCAAAGGAAAAGTCTAGCAAAAGTAAGAAAGAGCGCTGTTGGAATTTACTAGTAATCAGGTAAGTTTACAGTCAATTGGTTTTTTTTGTCAAGTGTTATATACACTTCTCCCCCCCCCAGTACTGGGGACTGAACCCCTAAGTGCCACTGAGCTACATCCCCGGGTTCCCAGCCCCCTTTCCTGAGGTGCTGGGGACTGAACTGGGCGTGTTCTATCTCTGCACTACACCCCAACCCTCTGTGTGTTTGTGTCTGTGTGTGTGGACGGGCCCCACGGGCCTCCTCAGCGCCTCCCTTTCCTCGTCCTCCCACTGCTGGCGCTGAAGCTCCTTCCTCCTATCTTCCGACAAGGTCTTTTCGTTAGCAGGACTAATAAATCTAACGGGGAACAGAGCGAAAACTGTCTTCAGATACGGACTGAGAGGCCGCAACGCTTCTGCTCCGGCCGCTGGACCACAGAGACGGTCCACTATTGATGGAGACGACAGCTCCTGACAGAGGCCTCTGGCTCACGGCACCACCACCTCCCGATTTAAGTCATGCACCACACGTGCTACACGAGCGTCCTGCAATCTTGCCTCAGCACAAAGATGAGTTAACGGAACCTTCCTTCCCATGCTGCCCCTTGGGCTACCAGAGGGAAGGCAGGACTCTGGGCCTTCAAACAAGTGACTCAATATAATATTCAATCAATATTCTTATGCCTTAACAAAAGACTTGGGCCAAGGTTTGCAGAGCACATACGTACAGCCTCCCCTGAAGAGTTTTATCCATCTCCAGCAAATCTGGCAAATCCTTTCTCATGCAGCACCAGGACCGCCCCAAAGAGTCCACATAATCCACCCTGAAATCAAAGCGAGAAGATGTGAGGTGGGCTTTGTGGAGGCTCCGCACACGTGCTAACTACACCTTGTTGCCAAGGCCCCTCTGCAGAGGGACCGCTACCGCTGAGAATGCGCTAGGGGGTTGGCGGTGTCAGGGACTGAATTGTTCTACCTCTGAGCAATACCCCAGCCCTGTTTGATTTTTTAGTTTGGAGCAGGATCCTAACAGTTGCTGAGGGCTATGCTAAGTTGCTGAGGCTGGCCCCAAACCTGCAATCCTCCTGTTCAGCCTCTCAAGTACTGGGATAATAGGCGTGCACTGAGAATATGCTTAAAAGTTCAAAGCTGACACACAAGCCTGCACCATGGTGCATGCCTGCGGTACCTGGGAAGCTGAGACAGGCGGATTCAGGTTTGAGGGAGGCCCTGGCAACTTAGTGAGACCCTGTTTCAAAATAAAAATGAAGTAGGGCTGGGGGTGTAGCTCAAAGGTAGAATGGCCTAGGTTCGATCCACAGTACCACACACACAAAAAAAGCTGACATACAAGAAAGTATATCGTGCCCTCCATTAAATTTTTTTTCAGTACTAGGGATGGAACCCAGGGGCATTCTACCTCTGAGCTACACCCCCAGCCCTATTTTATTCTTTATTTTGAAACAGGGCCTCACTAAGTTGCAGAGGGCCTCACTAAGAAGCTGAGGCTGGCCACGAACCACGATCCTCCGGTCTCAGCCTCCCAAGTGCGCCACCACACCTCTTTTTCTTATTTCTTCTCGTTGGTACAATTCTTGGTATCAAAGAAATTTCATTTAAGTAAGCCAGAGTGTTTCTCAGATTCTTTTTAATTAGGAGGAATACAAACAACATACCTGGTTGCCTCAGCTTTGCCCAAACTAGACAGCAGAGACAAGAAAGCCAGGAAGACAGGAGGCAAAATGAAATTCCCTGCCTTCCCAGGGTAGTAGCGGACCCGGCTTCTGCAATCATGGGCAGAGACTGCCCTTTCCGCGCCTGCCTCGGTAGCACAGTGGGGGCACTAGGCGCCTCGCTCGTCCGCAGCCCAGCTCACGGGCAGACTCGGCAAGTGCGGGCTGTGCTTCTGTGAGCAGTTTCTTTTTTCTGAAGCAATGCTGACTTCAGCTGTTAGCATGTGATTTAAAAACTAAAGTTTTTAAATCAGCACTGTAATCCTACAACTGATTATCACAAGAAATAAAACCTGCCCCTGCAGAAAGCAGATTCTTTCTTTCCTCCTCTTCCCCCTCCTCCCATGAAATGGGGAGCAAAGCATCTAACCAGATGGTCTGCGTAATTATTTACAGTATTTTTGTGGAAAGATTTTCCACCACCTGGAATTTAGCTACCGCAAGACTTTTATAAAGCGGTCATAATTCTGGAGCTTAGTTTAAAAACAACCACCCAAAAAAAGTGTCAGAACTGCTTGCAGTGCGTCTCCCTTCGCCACACGGTGGCATGTGGCACCTTCAAACGCCCTCCACACTCTTCAAATCACGGGCAAATTGCTTGTAATCATGCAAGCATTAATAAGCAGAAATGAAAAACACATTAGACCTTTCAAAAGAGATGAGATTTCTGCTGTGAAAGGCAATCAGGAACTATTCTGTTTCTGGACAGGCTTCCAAACACACAGATCCCATCCAAACAGAGGAAGGCTGGCTGCTCGAGCTAAGTAGCAATGCGAGGGGCCCCTGTCCCGGGCGGACCCCAGGTCCCGGGGGTAATTCCAAGGAGAGCCGAGTATCCTGTCTTCTCCAAAGGGCTCTGGGGAGGGTAAGGCGCCTGCCCGGGAAGCACTCACATTACCAGGGAGGAAATAAAGGCCACCACAAGTCTGCCTCCGACCTTTTCCTGGTAACGAAGTGCGCTAAGATGTAAGATCTGAGCCATGTGTGGCGACACACATCTATAATCCCAGTACTTGGGAGGCTGAGACAGGAACATCACAGGTTCGAGCCCAGCCTCAGCAACCTAAGAGAGGCTCTCAACTTAGTGAGGCCTTGTTTGCAAGGAAAAAAGAAAAGAGGGCTGGGGGCATAGCTTGGAGGTAGAATGTCCCTGGGCGGAATCCCCAGTATGATACCCCCACCACCAAAAAAAAAAAAAGGTAAGCTCCAAAAGGCAGGAAATCTATTAAATGCTACCCATGTTCAGATAAGGAAGCGGCCACTTAAATTAGAAGTGATGAAGAAAGGCTCGCACATACAGCACGCCCTTCTCTCCAGGTCCCTCACAGATGCGGTCAGATCCCGCCGCAGTGCCCCCTAACTGCTTAGACACAGCTTCTGCAGAAAGCAGGAAGAGGCCTGTTTCATCCCAGTGAGAACCGCACCGCTGGACCAAGGCGGACACCCCATAAGAGGAAGGTGTGCATCTCTGCGTCCACGGTGGGCGCGTACTCTCCAGCTCCCAAACAACCGCCCCAGGCCAAAGGCTGAAGTCAACAAAGCTACAAACGTCCTGAGCAGGGCCTGAGCACTCCCTCCACAAAAGACCCATGCGCCGTGCAAGGGAGTGGGTGGACAGGGCACCAGGACGGTCAGAGCCTTAGAGCACCGCTAGGCGATCGCAAGGACAGCTGGAGAAGGGCGCAAAGAACCACGTCTCAGAGAAAATCAGTAGGATGGGGTTTTCATTCTGGTCTCTTCGTTGATTCGTGGGTCTCTGGGTAAAGAAAAGACTGGCTTGATTTCTCATACTTACCTACTTCTAGGGAAAATTTAGGAAAGTTTCAATAGCAAACTTTTATAAAATGTCTGCTTAGCTGGGTGTGGTGCCACAAGCTTGTAATCCCAGTACTCGGGAGGCTGAGACAGGAGAATAGCGCAGGTTTGAAGCCAGTCTCAGCCTCTTAGTGAGGCTCTCAGTAACCTAGTGAGACCCCGTTTCCAAATAAAATATATTTTATTTATTTATTTTTGCGGTACTGGGGATGGAACTCCGGAGCATTCTACCTCTGAGCCATACCCTAGCCGTATTTTTTTATTCTTTATTTTGAAACAGGGTCTCACTGAGTTGCAAGGGCCTCACTAAGTAGCTGAGACTGTCTGCAAACCGAGATCCTTAAATTGCAAATGCCCAGCTTCCAAATAAAATATAAAATAGGGTGGGGGTGTAGCCCGGAGGTAGAAGGCAAAAAAAAAAAAAAAAAAAAAAAGTCTGCTTATGCTCCAGAGAGCAGTTTTTTGGGTAATTCAAAATACTCTCACTAGGGCGACCGAGAAAAGCGGGGCTTAAGAGTCCCGCTAACAACCAATCTCCATTACCACAAAAAGAGCGCCTTTCATAGCCAGAAAACACCATCACCAGAAAAACAAAAAAACCACCAGGCTCCAGAGAGAAAGCGGACTGAGAACAGAGCTCAGGGCCACAGAGGAGACACACGCGCCCGAGGACGCGGCAGCAGCGCCATACTGCCGGCGGCAGCGGCGAACTCAGCGGACGGCTACAGCAAGCCGAGGTGAGCCGATGCGGGACAGCCAGGCAGGATCTTTTGGCGCAGACAGCATTTAAAGCTCCCAGTGGCTGAGCTCAGCACACGCTGCAGGGATTCAGAGTGGAAATCAAAACCAGAGAAGAAAAAATACGCCAGCCTCATGGCCGAGGGCGTGGCAGAGGCGCCATATTGCCACCGGTGGCGGCAGCAGCAGTGAATTCACCGAGTCCAGTACAGCTACATCTACGTACTCAAGAACAGTGAGTCAAATTGCGGGCCACAGAGGAGAAATCCCAGTATTGTGCCTCCTGGGACTTGACCCAGTGAGGGAGTGGTGGTGGCAGAGATATCACACCATAGGAGAACGTGCAACCTGGCACCCCCCATAGTTTAAAGCAGCCTCTATCGACTCCCTGGGTCGGAGACTCTGTGATACAACCCAGTAAAGGAGTAGTAGGGTCTGAGATAATACAGACTCGAGATCCAGAGCACCTTAAGTGAAGCCATAGTGACCCAAGGGAAGAACCCAGAGAAGGCACAAACCTCCGAAATCATGGGAAAGAGGAATAACACTGAAGTAATGAATGTGCACAACCCCACAACATCAGAACCTGATAAAACAGAAAATCAGAGATTTCTAGAAGATCAAATCAGGAAAATAACTGTAGAAATAATAGAGGTGCTTCGAAAAGAACTCAGAGAGAGCCAAAAAGAGATAAAGGATGCAATTAATGAAGTAAAGGCCTCAATTCAAAGCACAAACAACCGATTAGACCACATGGAGAACAGAATCTCGCTCTTAGAAGATGAGCAATCCAAAAATGAATGCATAGTTTCTAATCTAGAAAAAGATATCCAACAGCAGGAATCTGACATTGAAGAAATATGGGCCCATCTTAAGAGAGCTAACCTAAGAATAATTGGAATAGAGGAGGGAAAAGAAAGTGATACCAAAGGGATCAACAATCTCTTCAAGGAAGTAATAGCAGAAAATTTTCCAAATATAGAGCAAGAGGTTGATACACAGATCCAGGAAACTTATAGAACTCCCTTTAGACAGGATCGGAGAAGAGGATCCCCACGCCATATAATTGTCAAAATGACCAATGTGGAAGCCAAGCAGAGAATCTTAAAGGCAACAAAAACAAAGGGCCAAGTGACATTCAGAGGCAAACCAATTAGAATCACTCCAGACTTCCCAAACCAAGTCATGAGAGCCAGAAGGGCTTGGAGTAACATATTCCAAACTCTGAAAGAAAACAACTTCCAGCCAAAAATTTCCTATCCAGCAAAACTTTCTATCAAATTAGATGGAGAAATAAGAAGCTTCCATGACAAACAGAAACTGAAGGAATTTATGTCTTCAAAACCAGCGCTAGAGAAAATACTCAAAGAGATTAACTACAAAGAAGAAATAGGTAACACTCACCAGAACCAGAGAAACAAGAGTTTCCATCCAACAGACAACTAAGATTGGTTATCTGTGGAGATTCATTATTTATGTTAGTCTTTTACCTATCTCTAAATTGTATTGTTTGCCTTTATTGTTGTTAATTTTTAGGATTTCTAGTTGGAATATTAATATACCTTCAGATATAGCATTTGGAAATATTTTATCCAATTCTATTAGTAACTTTTAACTCTGTTTACATTGTCTTTGGATATACAATATTTTCTTTTTTTTTTTTTTTTTAGGGAGTTTGTATATTCTTCTGTTGTCTATGCCATTGAAATCATATCCAAGAAATCACTGCCAATTTCAATGTTGTGAGGTTTTATGACCCAGATTTTCTCCTAAAAGTTTATAGTCTTAAGATTTATATTTAGGTCTTTTATCTAGTTTGAGTTAATACTTGTATGTGGGATTAGGTAAGGGTCCAATTTTATTCTTTTCCATGTAATTATTATTTTTCAACAATATTTAGTTAAAAGATTATTATTTCCACCACCAAATCTTCGTGGAAACCTTGTCAAAAATAACTTGACAATATAGGGAAGAAGTTAGCTCTAGGCTTGTATTTAACTCCAATGGTCTATATATCTGCCTTTAGAACAGTACTACACTGTTTCAATTATTGTAGCTTTATATGGTTTGAAATCAGAAAATATACATCTTCTAGCTTTGTTTTTGCTTCGAGATTGTTTTGGGTATCTAGAGTCCATATTCCATATCAGGATAGATTTTTTTCTGAAAAATAAATATATGATAGTTTCACCTAAAAAAAAGAAAAAAATATTCTCTGGTAAGAAAGAAAGCAAAAAGAAATATTGAAATGTTATCTTTAAGTCATCAAAAGCTTGGTATCAGACAAATGAAACTGTTATGTGAGATTATCATTTTTAATTTAGGATAAATTGCTATAATACTTGATGTCAACCACTAAGCCAAGCATGGGAGGGAGGGATGGGGAGAGAATGGGGTGGGGATCGGGTGGGGGCTGACTGGGCGATGTGTGCATGTATGTCTACAAAAGTTTGTATCTCACTATGATGTATGAATACAGTGCACCAATAAAATAAAATTAAAAAAAAAAAAAAAATACTCTCACTACTTTTAAGAGTTTAGAGCAGGCCGGGCGTGGTGGCGCACGCTTATAATCCCTGCACTTGGAAGGCGGAGACATGAGGATCGCGTAGGTTCGAAGCCAGCCTTGCTGCTTAGGAGACCCTGTTTCCAAGTAAAAATATAAAAACGGGTCTGGGAGTATAGCCTGTTCCCGCCACAGCTCAGGGCTGTGTACAGAAGTTTCAGACCCCAAGTGTAGTCCTGGTGCATCAGAGTTTATCCCCATGGAATAAAATCTTTAACTTTACATCTTCTGAGTCGGTGGTCTCTTTTGGGTGATATCCAGATGCCACAACGTCCTTGTGATGAATTCTACTCCCAAAGGCCTGGTCTAGCTGCCGAGTGGCCGACACAGGCCACCGTGGGATTTCTCTGTGGCCACCCGTTTCTATAGAACCGTCTTCAGACAGACGAGATGACAAGGTCGTCCTGCCCTCGACGACCTGCCCTGGACGACCTTGTGCCTAGAAAACCTAAGGTGGTGAGAGAAACGTTTCAGCTGTCTAATGGGCCACGTGTGTTGCAATCTTCACCCCCAAAATTCTGAAGCTCAATGATTTATTGTTTTGGGGGTCGCTGGTGATGAAATCCAAAGATATTCTACCACCAACCTGTACCCCCGCCCGGGCCTTTTTAACTTGTAGTTTGAAACAGAGTCCCGCTAAGTTGCTGAGGCCGCCCTCCAACCCACCGGCCTTCTGTCTCAATATGGACAGACTTGAATCATACACATGTGCCTCCAAACACGGCTCCTTATGAAACTTGCAACCAGATACTTCCTTGCCAAATACTGACACGTCACAACTTGCTCTCACCTAGGTGTGGAGCCACGTCAAGGTCATAGATGAGGTGCACCAAATGAGTCACGTGGCTGCCGACAAGAATTATCTTCAATTCCACCCATATTCGCTCTCCGGAGATGCCCGCCGAGCCTTTCGCGTTCTCCGCGATGGCTTCCAAAGTCTCGGGGTGATGCTCGCCGGGCTTCTCCACAATTCTGCCATAAAGCCTGCCAGACGAAAGCCTCAGAGGACGTCATCTCTATATTCACAAACCACCGGTGTCACTAGTTGGATTTACGCCTCATGTAAACAAGGTAGCCAGGTAAGAATTACGTGGCCACTAAGTCGGGTCGCTGCGACTCCACAAGGGCTCTCCTCCCACTACACTCTCACTGTCTGTCTGTCTGTCTGTCTCTTTCCGGCCTCCACAATGTAACAGTGCAGACTCACATTCGCCCTCTCTCCTCTTCCTGCCAGCACGCCCTGATCTCCACAGACCAGGCCCAACATGGACTGACCCTGAAATACCTAATAACGGTAAACAAATAAATACTCCTTCCTCTAAGCTAGGGAGGCATTTGTTTTGAACTGTAGAAATGAGAACACAGGCCAAGACAACCAGAAACCTCATTTTTTTCATTGCCCTCCATCTATTTAGTTAAAAAAAAAAAAGTATGCCAACTTTATTAGGTCTAGAAAGACCTTAAAAATCATTAGGTTAATTCTGCACTTGCTTTTTATTTTCAAAGGAGAAATCCAAGACCTACTAATTAAGTAACGGTCAAGGTTAAAAAGAGCTACAACCCAAAGGCCTCAGAATCTGTGCTTATGGTCCACGGAGAGATCAGCCCACCATCTACAGACTGCGATGCAATCGCCGAACAGTCCTGACTCCCGGAAACCGGCCGCTCTATGCATATCAATAGCGTGGATGGATAACCTCAACCACGACAACATGGCTGCAGACAATGAAACATATTACATAAAACCTCAATAGAAAACCATCAAATGTCTCCATGCACCACTCACGGCCTTAACAAATTCACCACTGATCCACACTAAAGACTAAAAGAAGGCGAAATCTTGATTTCTGTTCCATTTGGAAAGAGAAACAACAAATACTCCAACTTAGATAAACAGCATTTATTAAAAAACTGTGAGCCAGGGGTGGTGGTGCAGGTTTGTAATCCCAGTATTCAGGAGGCAGAGACCGGAGGATCACGGTTCGCAGACAGCCTCAGCTACTAAGTGAAGCCCTTTACAACTCAGTGAGACCCTGTTTCAAAAAATAAAAAGACTAAAATATAGGGCTGGGGGTGTCGCTCAGAGGTAGAATGCACCTAGTTCCATCCCCAGTACCGTTAAAAAAATCATTAAAAATATATATGACCTCATATAAACTCAAATGATTCTCCCCTTTTAAAAAATGAGTATTATTAAACATAAACTTGCCAGTTAGGAAAGGTTATAAAACCTGACGTCACTCGGGTGTGATGGCGCACACTTGTAATCCCAGTCCTTGGGTATCTGAGACAGGAGGATCTAAGGTCACAACCAGCCTCAACCACTTAGTGAGGCCCTCTGCAACTTAGTGAAACCATTCCCAAATAAAGAATAAAAAGTAGGGCTGGGGGGCGGGGGGAGCTCGGAAATAGATGTCCCTGGGTTGAATCCCTGGTATTGTAAAAAAGCTTGGAGACTACACTTTAAAAATTACTAGCATGATGCTATGCACCTAACTTAGAAGTTTGAATATGGATTTGAGGCCAACCTCGACAACTTAGCAAGACCCTACTTAAAAAAAAAATAGGGGGCGTAGCTTACACGTACAAGGACCCTGGGTTCAAAGTCACTGCTGGAAAATAATATATATTAGACAAAAGAACCTACAGAATGGGAGACAATAATTGCCAACTCAACACCTGACAATGGGATAATATCTAAAATGTATTTTAAAAAAACTTTAAAAACTCACTACTAAAACATAACCCAAGACACAAAATAAACAACAGACTTAAAGAGAGCTTTCTCCAAAGAAGATATGCATACAGCTACAGGTGTAAAAAAACAATAAAGCTCAACAAAGTAACGTTGTCCAGGATGTTACACCCATGAATATTTCTACAGAGAACATACATGAACACAGCTCCTGTGGGACGTATGGTGGAAGCTACTCAAACACTAGGAAAGGATCTATCTACAGGATCCGGGAACCCCACTTGCGGCTCTATATCCAAAGGAGAGAAAATAACCACGTCAAATGGACGTCCGTACGCCTGCGTGTGCTACCCTGCTACTCAGAAGAGCCAGAAAGGAAACAGTCAGCCAGCTCACGAACAAAGACAGAAAATGTGCTGGGTCTACACAACGGCCTACTGCCCGGTCGTGGAAAAGGATAAAACCCTGACAGTTGAGGTAGCAAAAACAGAACTGGAGAAGATGATGGTGGTGGTGATGATGATGGTGATGATTTTGGTGGTACTGGGGGGTGGAACCCAGAGCCTTTCTACCTCCGGGCTACACTCCCAGACCTATTTTCTATTTTATTTGGAAATAGGGTCTCACTAAGTTGCCGAGAGCCTCACTCAGAAGCTGAGGCTGGCTTTGAACCCGTGCGATCCTCCTGTCTCAGCCTCCCAAGCGCAGGAATGACAAGTGTGTGCCAGCACGCCCGGCAAACTGGAGATTATTGTAATAATTGAAGGAAGGCAGGCACAGACACACAAGCCAAGTGGAACCCACCCCGTGGAATCTACAACAGCTGGACTCCCAGGGGTGAGAGCACAGGGTGCTCCCCGAGGGGTAGAGAGGTGGCTGCAGGCGCGGGAGGGACGGCCAAGGGCATGGCCGGGCGCTGCGTCATGATGAGGTAAGAATGGGAAGCCCGGGGTGCTGCTGTGGAGTGGACAGAGACGGCCACGCTGGACTACGCTCCCGAAAGCACAGAAAACACAGTTCAAAGACTTTCACCATCAAGAAATGAAAACCAACAGAGGACCGAGACACCTTCAACCTGACGGACCTTATATAATGTGTCTGTGTACAAAAACGTCACACGACACCCCATAATGTTCCTGTTTTGTTATATCAATTTAAAAGTAAAATTACTCCTACTGACAAAATCATCCATGCATATACTACTAGCAATGATTTTTGATTTTTTAATATTTTTGGCAATATTAGGGTTGAAACCCAGGGATGGTCTACCTCAGATCTATGCTCCAACCTATTTTTTTTTTTTTTTTTTTTGGTGGTACTGGGGTTCCTGGAAGCCCTTCTACCTCCAGGCTACACTCCCAGACCTATTTTTACATTTTTATTTGGAAACAGGGTCTCCTAAGCCAGCTCGCGCGGCTGGCTTTGAACCTGCGCGATCCTCCTGTCTCTGCCTCCCAAGCGCGGGGATTACAAGTGTGCGCCACCACGCCCGGCTCCAACCTATTTTTTATTCTTTATTTTATTTTATTTATTTTATTATTATTATTATTATTTTTGGTGGTACTGGGGTTCCTGGAAGCCCTTCTACCTCCGGGCTACACTCCCAGACCTATTTTCACATTTTATATTTGGAAACAGGGTCTCCTAAGCCAGCACGCGGCTGGCTTCGAACCTGCGCGATCCTCCTGTCTCTGCCTCCCAAGCGCGGGGATTACAAGCGTGCGCCACCACGCCCGGCTTATTCTTTATTTTAAAACAGGGTCTCACTGAGTTGCACAGGGCCTAAGTAGCTGAGGCTGTCCGTGAACCCGGATCCTCCCATCTCAGCCTCCCAAGTACTGGGATTACAAGCGTGCACCACCACGCCCGGCCTAGCGATGCTTTCTTTAAACACTGCAACCTATCTTTTTACTTTTTTTTTTTTGACTCATCACTTAATGAGATTTTCCTTCACTGACTTAATGTCATTTTTTTTTTTTTTTTTTTTTTTTTGGTGGTACTGGGGTTCCTGGAAGCCCTTCTTCCTCCGGGCTACACTCCCAGACCTATTTTATATTTTTGAAACAGGGTCTCTTACGCCAGCACGGCTGGCTTCGAACCTGCGCGATCCTCCTGTCTCCGCCTCCCAAGCGCGGGGATGACAAGCGTGCGCCACCACGCCCGGCGCATGACTTAATGTCATTTTTTGAGACCCCTGGGGCGTCCCCTGCCGCCTGAGACTACGCACGACACGAGGGCAAAGACTCTGGTCACTCATTCCCACCTAACGCCCTGCTCGGCCCCTAAGCACGACTGCTACAATGAGATCCGTTAAGCAAAACACCACGCAATAAAAATAAAAGTGGACAATGTAAAAGCTGTTAACCTTTCTTAACGCATAAGATCATATGAAATAAACTACCTATCTGCATACTTGGAAAGTAAAACAAAATAACGACCCAAGTGCGCTCCCTCTCCTGAGTGACAGGCAGTGCCATGGCGCTGGGGCCTTTGGGGCCGTGGTCCTTCCCTAAACCCTCCCGCTGTAGGGGTGCGAGACTGTGACTGCGCTCCGGTGATAATAAAAACTGGGCAATTTCTTCTTCTGAAGAACTTCTAAAAATTCTTACCTGAAATATCTCAAAATTTGAAGAACAGAGTGCACGAGCACCTGGACAGCACACCTTCCCTACGCTGCTTAGACAGTTAGTAAATTAATCAGCTGTGTCAATATATTAGGCACCAACTAAAACGCCTGTGATCACCAACTCCCTTAAAGCCCAACCAATCTGCACGTGATGGCTCATGAGTGAAACGATCCGAATCTGGGTTCGACCCAATAGGATACATGAGCTGCTAGAAACAATAACAGAGCCGGGCGCGGGGGTGCGCAGGTGCCATCGTCCCGGTACCTGTGAGGCTGAGAAGGGAGGGTTGTCACTTCAAGACCACCCTTGGCAACTTAGCAAAACGCTAGTTGTAAAAGAAAAATAAAATAAGGCTACACTGCACATACAGTTCTAAGAGTTAGAACGCCCTTGGGTTCAATCCCCAATACCCCAAGAAAAACTTGCTTCCCCAAGTGCTGCGCGTACGTGTCCCCATCACGCACATTATCAACCTGATGACGTGAGACCACACGACACCAAGAAAACTAGGTAACAAATTTCTTAAAAGTCAATTCAACTTCTTGAGAGAATTTCCAAAATGCACGTCTTATGTTGGAAAGAGTGCTCTGATGGACTAGGTTAACACGTGATCATCTCTCTCCACGTGAATTACCCAGAAACATGTAGTTGATGGTGAGATCCCTGCGCTCCGCATCTTTCTGCCAGTCCGTTGTGAATTCTACCTTGGCGTGTCTTCCGTCAGTGATGACATCGATCCGCAGTGCGGTGATTTCAAAATTTTCTTCGTGAAGCCGAAACAAAATTTTTTTTTTTTTTTGGTGGTACTGGGGTTCCTGGAAGCCCTTCTACCTCCGGGCTACACTCCCAGACCTATTTGATATTTTTTATTTGGAAACAGGGTCTCCTAAGCCAGTGCGCACAGCTGGCTTCGAACCTGTGAGATCCTCCTGTCTCCGCCTCGCAAGTGCGGGGATGACAAGCGTGCGCCACCACACTCGGCGTGGAAACAAAATATTTACCTCATTACCTTCTAGTATCACCGGATAGGGTGTAAAAAAGAAGTTAGTCATGAAAACAAAGTCCTAGAACCCTAACCATTCATGATATCTATGTCCCTTAAAACTCTAGCAAACGTGTACCTTCCAAGAGAAAAACAACATTCAAAGAAAGATCCCAAAACGGCAAATACAAGTTTTAAATACAGCAGTTATGCTGGGTATGGCACATACTTGTAATCCCGGTGCTTGGGAAGTGGAGACAGGAGGATCACGCTGGTTTGAAGCCAGCCTCACTGGCTTAAGAGACCTGGTTTCCAAATAAAAATATCAAATAGGTCTGGGAGTGTAGCCCGGAGGTAGAAGGGTTTCCAGGAACCCCAGTACCACCAAAAAAATAAAACTAAATTAAAATTAAATAGAATAAATAAATAAATGCAGCGATTACACAAGGTGAATACCAACCTACAAAGACAGCAACTCCGACAAGTGGTGTGTTGGGCTGGAGAAGAAGCCTCACGGCAGGGTACTGCGGCCTTCCGATGTCATGGCAAGCTACTCTTGGAATTCTAACAGCTACAGTCTGCAAAGAGCTGTCGGTCTATGGACTATACACCATGAACCAAACGACCCATCAGAGATTAATTATCTGGAAAACTCCTTTACTAGTGCTCACCAGGGAAGCTCATGACTCCTAAGACTCAGTGCTGGCAAAGAAACCACCTCCAGTTGGGAAAGTTAGCTAGCTTCAAAAGACGCACGAGCTGAGCCTCGGAAAATGAGAACACAGACAAGCAAATGTGGAGAAAAAATCTAAAGGAAAAAAAAAAAGATCCAACACAGTAGAAAAAGCAGAACAGAGGTACAAGAGAAGGCAGACCCAACAAACAGACACTGCGAGGGTCACCAGAGAGGCTGGCACGCCCAGCAGGAGCGCAGGCTCGGCATTAGGAAGTGAAAGTCACTCTCCGGTACCGAGAAGCCGTCAAGGATTCCTCTGGACTGCGCACGTGCTCCGCTCTAGTCTTGGGCGACATCCCGAATCCCACCCCTCAGGGCCTCGAGAGGCGAGTGTGACGACGGGAAGGGTCGAGGAGGGCTTGCGACACTTGCCCCTGGGTTCAATCCCTGGTACCATCCCCATCACACACACACACACACACACACACACACACACACACACACACACAGAGAGAGAGAGAAACTATAGATGTAAGAGGTAAATATCAAACATTTTTAATGTTACACAAACAACAATAATGCAATCAACTAAAGGTCAGACTTCTCGCTCACCCTGGCAGTAATGGTTCCGTGCTCTCTCCCTTGTTGTTAATCAAGCGAATCCCTGCCGACTCAAACAGCCCCTTCATCTGGGCGGGGGTGGCCGTGGTGGCAAAGTCCACATCTTGAGGCTTCACCCCATTTAGTAAGTCCCTCACCGCACCTCCGGCTAGTCTCAACTCATGGTTCTCTTTTCTCTGTAAAAACAGAAAGAAGATTTTCATTTCAATGTGCTTTTCACAATTGACAAACTACCGGGTCTGTCGTCTATGAGAGACAGTACGGGGCACTAATTTGAGCCTCTCCATAGGAAAACAAGAACAATATCCAGACACGGAAAATCGAATCGTTCTACAGTCAATTACATTTTGAACTAAGGCAATCAGAAACTTTGCAAAGCTTTCTTGACCACTGAAGAAAATAATCCTGAATTTCACAATGTTTCAAGATCATCGACATAAATTTAAATTATTACCAAAGGACAATGCAAATAGTTTGCTTTCTTTTTAATAGTTTATATGTATATGGTTTTTTTGGGAGGTACTGAGGACTGAACCCAGAGGCATTTCTACCTCTGAGCTACATCCCCAGCCTTATTTTATCTTGAAACAAAATTCACCAAGTGATTTTCACCAACAAGGTCCTCAGAGTGCCCTGCTACGTCACTGAGGTTCACCATGACCATGAGATCCTCCTGTCTCAGCCTCCCAAGTCCTGGGATTACAGGTGTACACCACTGCTAATGCTAAGTGTTTTTGTATTACTTGTGAACAGATACCAAGACAGTATATTCAGGTACAAAACTATCAGATATTTGATCACTTAGGATAAAAATATTTACCACAAATCCAACAAGAAGTAACATATAATGTTTGAAGCCAGTTCATATCTAATTCTAAAAAGAAACATAGGAACACTGAAACTAACATCTCCAACTACAGACTTGACTCCTCATATATAGAAAAAGGCAAAGTTCACTATAACGTACCATTGTCACCAAAGAACACCACAGAGAACCTACTGACACCCACAACTGCTCTGACCCTTTTATTAACACCTAAGATTGTGACAAGTTGGCCCGCCACTCACAACTAGACCCCGATGTTCTGTGAAACAGACAATTTCACCAAACCTCAACATCAACCATGATTCTGTGACAATGCCAGATTAAAACAAAACAACCGTGTGATCATGCCTGAATGCTAACAAGATTTGCACATTATCAAAAACTCACCCCATCACAGTTAATTGAACGGCTGCTCCCTACGGGATAAGCGGTTTTAGTAGCTATAAAGGTAAGCATCTAGGTAAGCATCAAGACACCCAAAGAGTGGCATCTCTTTCTTGAAAAGGGTGCCTTCCAGCCCTCGCTAACTGCGGCCTCCCGCAAGAAACACCTTCCACACAAGCTCCCAACGGAGATGAATGACACTCCCTTCCCACCAGATTTCCAGTGCAGTCTCCCTCACCACACAGCCCACGTAGTGAATTGTTTAATATACAGTCATATGGCCCACAAATAAAATGTAAAAAGCAGAACTTCCGGGAAGATGGCGACGGAGAAAAGCGGGGCTTACAAGCCCCGCTAACAACCAATCTCTATTACCACAAAATCAGCGCCTTTCATAGCCAGAAAATATCATCAGCAGAGAAACAAAAAATGTAATAAGGGAAAGAGAAAAAGAGGGCTGGAAAAACGAGACACCAGAAAGAAACCAGACCGCAGTGCTGCGGCCAGAAACGTGGCGCGAAGTGGCGGGCGCCATCTTCTCTTGCAGCACCAGGCCCCAGAGAGGAGGGGCACTCAGAACGGAGCTCAGAGCCACAGAGGAGATACGCCGGCCTCATACCCAAGGACACGGCAGCAGCGCCTTACTGCCGGCGGCAGCGGCAAATTCACTGGACAGCACCAGACCAACGCACTCAACAGCCCAGCAGGCTCCAGAGAGGAGCGGCGGACAGTGAGCTGAGGTGAGCCACTGTGGAACAGCCGGGCAGAATTCAGCAGATTTTTCGGTGCAGGGAGCATCTAAAGCTCCCAGAGGCTGGGCTCAGCACACCCTGCAGGGACTGAGAGCAGAGCTCAAAACCAGAGAAGAAATACACCAGCCTCACGGCTGAGGGTGTGGCAGCGGCGCCATAATGCCACTGGCGGCAGCAGCAGCGAATTCACCGAGTCCACTACAGCTCCATCAGCGCACTCAACAAACGTGAGTCAAATTGTGGCCCCTAGAGGAGAAATCCCAGTACTGCACTCCCAGGGACTTGACCCAGTGGGGGAGTGGCAGTGGCAGAGATATCACACCATAGTCACAACTCCCAGGAGGAGAACGCCCAACCTGGAACCCCCCATAGTTTAAAGCAGCCTCTATCGACTCTCTGGGTCGGAGACTCTGTGATACAACCCAGTAATGGAGTAGTGGAGACTGAGATACCACAGACTCGAGATCCAGAGCACCTTAAGTGAAGTCGTAGTGACCCAGAGAAGAACCCAGAGAAGGCACAAACTTCCGAAATCAAGGGAAAGAGGAATAAAAATGGAGCAATGAATGCCCACAACCCCTCAACATCAGAACCTGATAAAACAGAAATTCAGGGATTTCTAGAAGATCAAATCAGGAAAATAACTGTAGAAATAATAGAGGTGTTTCGAAAAGAATTCAGAGAGAGCCAAAAAGAGATAAAGGATGCAATTAATGAAGTAAAGGCCTCAACATGGAGAATAGAATCTCGCTCTTAGAAGATGATCATTCAAAAAATGAACACATAGTAGCCAGGCATGGTGGCGCACGCTTGTAATCCCCACGCTTGGGAGGCGGAGACAGGAGGATCGCGCAGATTTGAAGCCAGCTGTGCTGGCTTATGAGACCCTGTTTCCAAATAAAAAAATTTTAAAAAATAGGTCTGGGAGTGTAACCCAGGCAGAAGGGTTTCCAGGAACCCCAGTACCACCAAAACAAAAAATAATAATATATATACACACATATATATGTGTGTATATATATATTTACATGTATTTTAAAATATATTAAATAAAATTTAAATGTTATATTTTATATATTATTATTTATTATTATTATTATTATTTATTTATTGTTTAAAAAAATTTTTTTTGGTGGTACTATGGTTCCTGGAAGCCCTTCTACCACTGGACTACACTCCCAGACCTATTTTTATATTTTTTTATTTGGAAACAGGGTCTCTTAAGCCAGCAAGGCTGGCTCCGAACCAGTGTGATCCTTGTGTCTCCGCCTCCCAGGTGCAGGGATTACAAGTGTGCGCCACCACTCCTGGCTTATATTATTATATATTATTTATATTACATTATATATTTATATATGTATATATTATTTATCTGTATAAATAACATAAAATATGTGATTTTATTTTATTTATTTATTTATTTTGGTGGTACTGGGGGTGGAAGCCAGAGGCTTTCTACTTCCAGGCTATACTCCCAGATCCACTTCATATTTTATTTGGAAACAGGGTCTCAGCAAGTTGCTGAGAGCCTCACTAAGTAGCTGAGGCTGGCCTCGAACCTGCGTGATCCTCCTATCTCAGCCTCCCAAGCGCAGGGATTACAAGCATGCGCCACCACTCCCAGCTTATATATTATTATTCATATTATTATATATTATATTATTCCTATTACATTATATATATTTATATATGTATATATTATTTATGTGTATAAATAATGTGAAATATTTTAAAATATAAATATATTTTATACATTATATATTAAAATATATTTTATATGCTATATATGTATATATAGCTGGAGGTGTAGCTCAGAAAGTAGAATGTCCCTAGGTTCAATCCCCAATCACTCACACACACACACACACACACACACACACACACACACACTTATAGAATCTCTTAAATCTTTCCAGCTGGAAGAATTCCCAGCTTACCTGAGACATGACGTTATTCATACCCATCTTCTGCCCATGTGGAAAGGTGCTGGACATTGGGAGCGCGGGCTCTGTACAAAAAACTAGATATCCTGAGAGAATCCAATGGCCTGTCGGAATAGAATTCCCTCCTATGCAGCTAAATCACAGGTGGTTACACACAGAAGACGGGTTACGAGTAAGAGCTTGAAGATAAAGCAAATTTTTCTTCAGTCTCTATTTTACAAAAAACTCTCATTTGGAGACCCAGTCCACCCGAGTCTGTTACTTGGGCCGTGGACTTGGGGGACCCCGGAAAGTCTGTTGTGTAGGACCACCCAGCATCTACCCGCCCACCTTCTGAAACATCACTGCAATCCACCTTTTTTTTTTTTTTTTTTTTTTTTTTTGGTGGTACTGGGGTTCCTGGAAGCCCTTCTACCTCCGGGCTACACTCCCCAGACCTATTTTATTTTTGGAAACAGGGTATCTTAAGCCAGCACGGCTGGCTTCGAACCTGCGCGATCCTCCTGTCTCTGCCTCCCAAGCGCAGGGATGACAAGCGTGCGCCACCATGCCCGGCGAGATAGTTCTTTAAAGGTGGATTGCAAAGCCCAGCGTGGTGGCGCACGCTTGTAATCCCCGCGCTTGGGAGGCAGAGACAGGAGGATCGCGCAGGTTCGAAGCCAGCCGTGTTGGCTTAAGAGACCCTGTTTCCAAAAATAAAAAATAGGTCTGGGAGTGTAGCCCGGAGGTAGAAGGGCTTCCAGGAACCCCAGTACCACCAAAAAAAAAAAAAAAAAAAAAAGAACTATCTCTTACAGCGAGTGCAGGCTTAAGTGTGGTCAGAGCGCACGGGCTGTGTGACCAAAATTAAAAAGAAACTTCCAGAAGAATGAGTGTCAAGAAGAATGGCATCGATGCTAGAAATGAAGCCTGGTACTGATCCGCACAACTGTGTACTGCAGAGGCTTCCCAGGGCTGCTTGCGGCGAGTGGCACAACCTCGCTAAATTGTTGAGGCTGGCCTCTAGCCCACAATCCTCCTTGTCTCAGTTTCCTGAATATTTTTTAAATTTTGAAATAGGGTCTCACTAAGTTGCAAAGGGACTCCCTAAGTTGCTGAGGTTGGCCTCGAACCTGAGACCATCCCATCTCAGCCTCCAGAGTGCTAGGATCATGGTTCGCGGACAGCCTCAGCTACTTAGTGATTTGCAACTCAGTGAGGCTCCGTTTTAAAATAAAAGAATAAAAAATAGAGCTGAAGATGTAGCTCATAGGTAGAACGCCCCTGGGTTCCATCCTCAGTACCGAAAAGAAAAAGTGATATTCATTTTTATTCTCATTCATTCTCTCCCCCCCCCCCATGGTACTGGGGATGGAACCTAGGAGTATTCTACCTCCAAGCTACACCCCAGCCCTATTTCTTTTTTTATTTTTATGGTGCTGGGGATGGAGCCCAGGGAAATTCGACCTCTGATACACACCCCCAGCCCTATTTTTTTATTCTTTATTTTGAGACAGGGTCTCACTGAGTTGCACAGGGGCTTCATGCCTGGCTGTATCTGGGGGGCTGAACCCAGGAGCACTCTACCACTGAGCTACACCCCCAGGCATATTTAACTTTTTTTTTTTTTTGCTTTGAAACAGAGACTCCCTATGTTGCTGAGAACCTCACTACTTTGCTGAGGCTGTCCTTGAACCCGGGATCCTCCAGTCTCAGCCTCCCAAATACTGAGGTTATAGGTGTGTGCCCTACACCCAGCTCAATTTATTTTTTAAACTTTTTCTGCTACGCCTTACATTTTTCATAAGAGTTTTCCAATAGTCATTAAGGGTTTCTTCAAGGTTGTAAGATCTCTTTGACCTACATAATAAAAAAAAAAATCTCTTGAGGGAAGAATCCATTATCTAATAGCAATACCTATCTAAGGACAACATTAGCTTTTGTAATGAATAAAACCCAAGCATTATTAATCAGCCTAATGACAAAAAAACGTTGAATGCTAAGAGTGTGTGGTCAGACTTCAGCAAACTGAGATAAACCCCAGTCTGTATTTTTCTTTACCTTCTGTGGCCCCAAGATCACTACCACCTCTCCCCTCTCTCCAGATACCTAGATTTCTCATTTATTTATTTATTTATTTATTTATTTATTTATTTATTTATTTATTTATTTTTTGTGGTACTGGGGAATGAACCCAGGGGCATTCTACCTCTGACCTATACCCCAGCCCTATTTTATTTTTATTTGAAACCGGGTCTCACTAGGCTGATGAGAGTCTCACAATTTGCTGAGGCTGTCTCAAATCTGCAATCCTCCTGTCTCAGCCTCCCAAGTACTAGAATTATAGGTTTGTACCACCATTCCCAGTTCCTATTTTATTTTGAAACAGGGTCTCATTAATTTGCTGAGTGCCTTGCAAACTTGCTGAGGCTGGCCTTAAACCTTTGATCCCCGTCTTAACCTCCCAGGTATCGGGATTACCAGTGCCCACCACCATGCCCAGCAATCCTTCTTTTTTATTGTAGTAAAATACAAAAAACATAAAAGTGTATAGTATACAATTCAGTGGCATCTTTTTTTAATTTTAGGTTTTGTGGTACTAGGGAATTCTACCTCCAAGCTACACCCTCAGCCCTATTTTTTACTTTTAGTTTTGAAATAGGTTCTCACTAAGTTGCTGAGGGTCTGGCTAAGTTGCTGAGGGTGGACTTGAACTTGTGATCCTTCTGTCCCAGCCTCCCAAGTACTGAGATGACAGGCATGCGCCACCATGCCCTGCAGCACTGAGTGCTTTCAATGTCATATAACCAGCAGTATTATCTATTACTAGAACTTAATTCATCACCCCAAATGGAAACCTCGTATCTAGTAAGTTGCTATCAGCCACAGGCCAGCTACTGCCATTACTAATCTGATTTCTCTAAAGATTTTTCTATCCTCTGTGAATTTACCTATTCTGTTTAATTTTTCTTCCAATAAATGGAATTATACACAACAAAAAACAACAATAATATACCACTGAGATATCTGCAATACTTTCAGATACTTACATAGTATCTAAAAAACATAATTGATATGGGGTATGGGGGCCAACGCCTATCATCCAAGTACTTGGGAGGCTGAGACAGGAGGATTGCAAGTCTGAGGCCAGCCTCAGCAACTTAATGAGGACCTTAGCAACTTAGTGAGACCTTGCTTCAAAATAAAAAAACAAAATAGGGCTGGGGGTGTAGCTTAGAGGTAGAATGCCCAAGGGCTCAATCTCTAGTACCACTAAATACATTCATACATACATACATAAAATTAGGGTTTGAGCCGGGCGTGGTGGCGCACGCTTGTCATCCCAGCCTTTGGGAGGCTGAGACAGGAGGATCGCACAGGTTCGAAGCCAGCCTCAGCTACTTAGTGAGGCTCTCAGCAACTTAGTGAGACCCTGTTTCCAAATAAAAATAGGTCTGAGAGGACAGCCCTGTCTCTGCCTCCCAAGGGCGGGGATTACAAGTGTGCACCACCACGCCTGGCCCAAGTATTTATTTATTTATTTATTTATTTATTTATTTATTTATTTATTTATTTATTTATTTATTTTGGTGGTACTGGGGTGGAACCCAGAGGCTTTCTACCTCCAGGCTATACTCCCAGACCTATTTTATACTTTATTTGGAAACAGCGTCTGACTAAGTTGCTGAGAGCCTCACAAAGTAGCTGAGGCTGGCTTCGAACCTGTGCGATCCTCCTGTCTCAGCCTCCCAAGCGCGGGGATTACAAGCGTGCGCCACCACGCCCGGCTCGCACACATTGTACTTTTACATCATGTTGGGTCCGAGGTGTTAGAAGAAATGCATGCAGGCAACCCTCGGCGCCCTCCCCACGGGGTCCAACCTCTCCACCCTCCCTCGAGTGCGTGGGATTGGAATTGGCCCTGTCGTGTTCCTTCCTTCACAGTAGTTTCAGGATGGTTTCTGTTTAATAGAAAGGCAGCATCGCAAGAACAGACACTCCCAAGGAAGTGACCACACACGTCTTTTCTTTTTTCTTTCTTTCTTTTTTTTTTTGCAGGTCTGGGGATGGAACCCAGGGGCATTCAACCTCCGAGCTACACCCCCAGCCCTATTTTTTATTCTTTATTTTGAAACAGGGTCTCACTGAGTTGCGGAGGGCCTCACTAAGCAGCTGGGGCTGTCCGCGAACCGCGATCCTCTGGTCTCAGCCTCCCGAATGCTGGGATGACAAGCGTGCGCCACCGCGCCCGGCTAATCAGATGCTTTTATATTTTATATTTTTATGCTTCTCAAATCAGGGCATGCCTGTGAATGCTATGTGTTGTACGTCCGAACTTGACTTTGTGTCCTATGAGGTGCACCAGCGGAGACCTGAAGAGACATCGGGTGTCGAGGTAACACGAACCGTACCTTCCTCGGCCGAGTACACCGACGTGCTGGGGCCGAAGGGGCCTTCGCCTTTGCTGTTGAGGACCCCGACTTTCACCTCGAAGGGGGAGAAGGGGCGCACGCTCTCGTTCCTGAGCACGTCTCTGGAGGCGTCGGCGGAGCCAGCACCGTCAGCATTCAAATCGCAGCCAAAGCCTCCGCCGTTCTGGGCAGAGAGAGGAGAGGCGGGCTTCAGAAATTGCAGTGGTTGGATTCAAAGGCTTAAATTTCACACCCCCACACCCCGCCAACATTCCAGTCTAGAATGTTCTCCTTTTTTTTTTTTTTTTCTTGCGGTACTGGGGATGGAACCCAGGGGCATTCTACCTCCGAGCTCCACCCCCGGCCCTATTTGTTATTCTTTATTTTGAAACGGGGTCTTGCTGAGTTGCAAAGGGCCTCACTGAATAGTAGCTGAGGCTGTCCACGAATGGCAGTCCTCCTGTCTCAGCCTCCCAAATGCTGGGATGATGAGCGTGAGCCACCACGCCCACCTCCTATTTTTTATTCTTTATTTTGAAGGAATGTCTCACTGAGTTGCAAAGGGCCTAAGTAACTGAGGCCGGCCGCGATCCTGCCATCCTCCTGTCTCAGCCTCCCAAATGCCGGGATTACAACCATGCGCCCATCTTATTTCGGGTTTCATCAAAGGTCTTTCAAGCCAGGCATGGTGGCGCACACTTGTAATCCCAGGACTTGGGAGGCTGAGACACGTGGATCGCAGGTTGGAGGCCAGCACCAGCAAGTAGTGAGGCCCTCAGCAACCTCACGAGACCCTTTCCAATTAAAAATAAAATAGGGCTGGGGGTGTAGACTGGAAGTAGAATGCTTCCCCCAGTACCAAAAATATATAAAAAAGAAGGTCTTTGTATTTGGGGTAGGCTGGCAATCTACAATGATTATTGGCAAGATTTTAGACTAACATAAAAAACTAAGTGAAATATTTGAAGGCCCTCTTGGCTCAAGCAAGACTTTCCCTATCAGAATGGAAGAGCTCGGCCGGGCGTGGTGGGCACGCTTGTCATCCCCGCGCTGGGGAGGCGGAGACAGGAGGATGGCGCAGGTTTGAAGCCAGCCGCGCGCGCTGGCTTAGGAGACCCTGTTTCCAAATAAAAATGTAAAAATAGGTCTGGGAGTGTAGCCCGGAGGTAGAAGGGCTTCCAGGAACCCCAGGACCACCAAAAAATTAAAAAAAAAAAAAAAAAGAATGGAAGAGCTCAGCTATAGGGCACAAGGGATTGCTTTTACTTCTAGGGCTTTGGGTAAAGAAAAGCTTTCCATTTTTGCAGTACCAGGAATGGAACCCAGGGATATTCTACCTCTGAGCTACACTTCCAGTTGTATTTTTTCTTTATTTTTTGTGGTCCTGGGGATGAAACCAAGGGACATTCTACCTCTGAGCTACACTTCCAGTTGTATATAATTTTTTATTTTATTTATATTTTATAGTCCTGGGGATGGAACCCAGGGGCCTCTACCTCCAGGCTATGCCCCCAACCTATTTTATATTTTATTTTGAAACAGTATCTAAGTCGCTGAGAGCCTCACTAAGTAGCTGAGGCTGCCTTCGAACCTGTGCGATCCTCCTGTCTTAGCCTCCCAAGTACTGGGATTACAAGCGTGCGCCACCATGCCAGGTTTTTAATTTTTTATTTTGAAACAGGGTCTAAGTTGTTGCTGAGGGTCTAAGTTACAGAGGCTGGCCTTGAACCTACGATCCTCCTGCCTCAGCCTCCCAAGTCCTGGGATGACAGATGTGCACTGGACCGGGCTGCAAGTTCTTTTTTTGTTGTTTTTGTGGTTCTGGGGATGGAACCCAGAGATGTTCCACTTCCAAGCAACACCGTCAGCCCTATTTTTTAGTCTTTTTTTAAATTTTTGCAACAGTGTCTTATTGAGTTGTGAAGGGCCTCGCTAAGTAGCTGAGGCTGTCCGCGAACCGCGATCCTGGGAAAGCAGAGACCGCGAGGGCCAGAGCCACCGCCCCAGGAAGCCACAGGCACCAAGAAAATCGCTGCTCATTGCTGTTCTCACTCCACAGGGGACACACGGGATCCAGCATGTTCGGCCAATGGTTTGCCTTCATCCCTAGACGCCAAGGGGCTCATGGGAAGGGGAAAGAATTGAGGTGCCTGTCATTGACCTCGGTTAGGTGTTTGTTAGTCGTGTAGTGATACCCGGGGGAAATGGGTGCTGTTGCCCACGCAGAGCTCACAGTCTAGTTGGGGGTCAGCGTGCACGCAGGCTTTGACAGGCGTGTCTTTGAGGAGCAAGCACAAGGCGGACAGAATGGGGGTGTGCGGTGCAGCTCTGCAGGGAAGGCTGCTTTGGGGAGCAGGGCTGTATTCATGGCGACTCAGAAGGAGGTAAGCGCTGGGCCCGAAGGTGGAGCGATAGGGGGACCCCTGGCTCACTGTACTCAACCTGTCTGCTCTCCAGTTTTCTCTGGAAAAGAGGGGAAATCAGGCTAGTTTCTCCCTGGGATTGCTGAGTGGAAATATGTTACTTGTTTGAGACGGGAATATAACTTTGTCTGTGTTATCATCATGTTGCTAAAAGACGCCAGGCAAAGTTGTTTGTTCATTTCTTGTGGTATTAGGAATTGAACCCAGGGGATTCTACCTCTGAGCCGCACCCCTAGCCATATTTTTATTTTTTTAAATTTGGGGTCTTGCTCAGTTGCTGAGGGTCTAAGTTGCTGAGGTTGGCCTTGAACCTGTCATTAAATAAAATCATATTACTAACAGTTCGTGCCACGTTATCCTGACCGCATTTCTGCTGTGGGCGGCTTGGCGGCTTGCTTCATGAGGAAGTCCACGCACAGGACTGCCGCCCGGCCTCCCCACAACATCACTGCGTCAGACTCGGCCCTGGACAGTGCGTGAGAGGCCAGCCACGGTGGCGCATGCTTGGGAGGCTGAGGTTTGAGGACAGCTTCAGCTACTTAGGCCCTGTTTCAAAATAGAATAAAAAATATAGCCGGGCGTGGTGGCGCACACTTGTAATCCCAGCGCTTGGGAGGCTGAGACAGGAGGATCGCACAGGTTCGAAGCCAGCCTCGGCTACTGAGTGAGGCTCTCCGCAACTTAGTGAGACCCTGTTTCCAAATAAAATAGAAAATAGGCCTGGGAGCCGGGCGTGGTGGCGCACGCTTGTAATCCCCGCGCTTGGGAGGCTGAGACAGGAGGATCGCACAGGTTCGAAGCCAGCCTCAGCTACTTAGTGAGGCTCTCAGCAACTTAATGAGACCCTGTTTCCAAATAAAGTATAAAAATAGGTCTGGGAGTAAAACCCGGAGGTAGAAAAGCCTCTGGGTTGCACCCCCAGTACCACAAACACACACACACACACACACACACACACACACACACACAGAACAAAAAATAGGGCTGGAGGTGTAGCTCGGAGCTAGAATGGCCCTGGGCTCCATCCCCAGTACCACACACCATAAAACAAAGCGAGAGGCCATGGTGGAGCTGCCGTGACCCAGCACCGCCTGGCCTCTGCACACCCCGTTAAGCGTCACGCTCACAGGACCTGCGCGGGCTCTGGCTGGGCCGTGCTGGACTCGAGGGCAGCAGTGACGCTCACAGCAGCCTCCCGTGAACCCCGAGAGGAGACGCCGGGGCCTGACCTGGGAGGTACGGATCCTCGCCCTCCACCCACTCCATCTGTTCTCAGCACCAAAATGTTTAAGCACAGTATATAAAATGGAAGATACTTTGCAGTGAGGATAGAGGCTAGAATCCACCCACATCAATCCACAAGCTCCGAACCTTGAGAGGCCAATGTGAGCTTTGCGTCCTGTCGCCTGCGCTGCGCAGCTCTGGACACCGAGCACGGTCGGCCCCCTGCTCGGTGCTCTGCAGACAGGCCTGGGCTTCCTGCAGTGCGCCCCTCTCCATCTTCAGGAAAAGGTTACACGTCATCCCCTGGCTCCTATTCGGCGTTCTCCTAGGGGTGATGTCGCTGACTCGGGGACTCTAGGTAGTGCTGCCTGCTCCCCTCAGATGCACCGTGGGAAGGGACTGGTCCCATGTTACAGGTCGGTCTCTACCCTAACAGTTAATGCTGGCAGTGGTCACTCTACCTGTTACCATAGCAAAGCCACACACTACGTTTCTAGATAGACCTCACATATGAACAGAGCTCACGTTCCAAAACCAGAGTGGAGCAGCTTCAAATACACAGACGCTGTAGAGTTACAAGGAGCCTGTAAGCTCAGAGCTTGGGAGGCTGAGACTGGAGGGTCACAGGTTGGAGGCCAGCCTCAGGAATGTAGTGCGACTCAGTTTGGGGGGTGGCTACTGGGGATGGAACCCAGGAGCATTCTACCTCCAAGTCACACCTGCAGACCTAGTTTATTCTTTTGTTTATTGTACTGGGGGGACCCCCAGACTGATGTTATTTGGAAACAGGGTCTTGCTAGGTTGAAGACCATGGTGTCCGTCATTTCTGAGTCCCGCTTTCCCTCCTGGCCCTGGGTCCTCTTTCGTTGTCTTCTGTGTGTTTACTACTTTGGGCTGGATGTTGGACTTCTGGCGTGGGCTGAAGTTACTGTAGGTCAGCTTGAGCCCGTGAAGCTTTTAAAAGGTCCAGAGCAGTCTCTCTTGCAAAGCTAATTTAAGATGTACTATTAAGGCCTAATATATTTTTAAGCTTTTGGGGTATTGGGGATTGAACCTAGGGGCATTCTACCTCCAAGCTATACCCCCAGCCCTACTTAGTTTTTGTTTAGAAAACAGCCCCAGCCAGTGGTGGCGCACACCTGTCATCTCAGTACTTGGGAGGCGGAGACAGAAGGATCGCAGGTTTAAGGACGGCCTAGCAAGGAGGGGCGGAGGTTTGAGGACAGTCTCAGCAATTAGAATCTCATCAACCTAGTGAGAGCCAGTTTACAAGTTAAAAAAACAAAAAACAGGGCTAGGGTGTAGCTTGGAGGTAGAATGACCCTGGGTTCCATTCCCAGTACCACAAAAAATTTTAAATAAAAATCGACAGAAATCACCTAGCGTTTCTGCTGCTGATCTCAATATACTTCTTGCAGGAACAGAACAAGTAGACCTGACGCGTCAGCAAGGTAACTTAGAACATGTGAGCAGGCCCGCTGACTGGACCAAGTGGCAGTCAGGGGTCCTTCTTCCCCAGGTTCCCTGAACATCTGCCAAGATGAAACAATCTCTGGACCTTTAAAAGGGCCCCAAAAGCCGGGCGTGGTGGCGCTCGCTTGTCATCCCCGCGCTTGGGAGGCGGAGACAGGAGGATCGCGCAGGTTCGAAGCCAACCGCGCTGGCTTAAGAGAACCTGTTTCCAAATAAAAATATAAGAAATAAGTCTGGGAGTGTAGCCCGGAGGTAGAAGGGCTTCCAAGAACCCCAGTACCACACACACACACAAAAGCCCTCAAAAAAAAGTAAAATCAAAGCCTGGTGTGGTGTACCACACACACACACACACACAAAGCCCTCAAAAAAAGTAAAATCAAAGCCTGGTGTGGTGGCCCAAGCTTGGAATCCCAGCATTCAGGAGGCTGAGAGGCTGAGGATCGCGTTTCACAGACAGCCTCTGCTATTTGCAACTCAGTGAAACCCTGTTTCAAAAATGAAAAAACTAGCCGGGTGTGGTGGTGCACGCTTGTAATCCCAGCATTTGGGAGACTGAGACCCAGAGGATCGAGGTTCACGGACAGCCTCAGCTACTTAGTGAGGCCCTCTGCAACTCAGTGAGACCCGGTTTCAAAATAAAGAATAAAAAATAGGGCAGGGGTGTAGCTCGGAGGTCAAATGCCCCTGGGTTCCATCCCCAGACCTGCAAAAAAATAAAAATAAAATAAAAATAAAATAAAATTTAAAAAACTAAAAAATAGGGCTGGGTGTATACCTCGGGAGTACAATGCCCCCTGGGTTCCATCCCCAGACCCGCAAAAAAAAAAAAAAAAAAAAAAAAAAAAATTTTAAACTAAAAAATAGGGCTGGGGGTATAGCTCAATGGTACAATGCCCCTGGGTTCCATCCACAGTACTGCAAAAAAAAAAAAAATAATAATAATAATAATCATGTAACCATAGTCTCTGGCAATAATGAAAGTATCTTCAGATATTTGGGAATTTGAGCACAAAGGAAAAAAAAATCACAACAAAAATAGTTATCCCCGGGTACACGCTTGTAATCTCAGCATTTGAGAGGTGAGACAGGAGGATTGTAGGTTCAAAGCCAGCCTCATCAACACAAGGCCCTCTGCAACTTAGTGTGAAGCCATGTTTCAAAATTTAAAAAATAATAGAAATAGGGCTTGGAGTGTAGCTCAGAGGCAAAACGCCTCTGGGTTCCATCCCCAGGGCTGCAATAAATAAATAAATAGTTCCCTCTAGGGGGAAAGGGAAAGAGAAAAGGGAGGGAGAGGTACTCTCTGAATGTCCCTATTTTATAACTTTTGTGGTGGGGGTACTGGGGGTGGAACCCAGGGGCTTTCTTCCTCCGGGCTATACTCCCATACCTTTTTTTTATATGTATTTTATTTAGAAACAAGGTCTCCCTAAGTTGCTGAGAGCCTCACTCAGTAGCTGAGGCTGGTTTCAGACCTGTGGGATCCTCCTGTCTCAGCCTCCCAAGCGCTGGGATTACAAACATGCGCCACCAACCCGGCTTAGTCTTTTGTATTTTTTGGAAGGGGTTCACTGAGGCCTGCTAAGTAGCTGTGGCTGTCCGTGAACTGTGATCCCCTGGCCTCTGCCTCCCGAACGCTGGGATTACACGTGTGCGCCACCACGCCCGGCTTTTTATAACTAACTTTGAAGCCATGGTGTAAATGCATTATAGTTAACAAATAACAATCATTCCGAAAAACCCTAGAAACTGAAAAATCAAAGTAGTTTTAGTTATATGTCAAGTTCATGACAAAACCACAAAAAATAAATGTGTAAGTCTGTTCTGACTACCTCAGCAGGCTGCGTGTGTGGTACTGTTACTGGTAACTAATGCTCTTATTCTGAGAGAACAGGTGGCCGCCCTGGGTGCGGCCCACCTGTCGCGGTTGCTCTCGACTTAGAATGGCCACAGGCCAGTCCCCGGCCCTGGGCCTGCGCTCCTGGGATCCTGGGGTGCTGTGGTATGGGGCTGCGGGGGCAGCAGCACCGGGCACCTTCCTGTGCCCCAAAGATAACAGAGCAGCCCCGGTGCTGCCTGGCTTATCTAGGATCAACACTGCGGCCATGGAGAGGCGTCCATCCCACAGGCACCAGGGCTGCTCTGGGTGCTGGGAGGCGGCTAAGGACCCTCCGGTCTTCAGGGAGATGAAGCTCAGGGAAGGACGGTGATGATAGCAGGAGCCTGCTGGTGGCGCAGCTCCTGTGTTCTAGCACTTCACTGGCCTTGTCCTATCGGTAATGCCCACACTTGCGCTGGTGCTTTTCAAAGCCATCCACAACTGGGCCCTCGGCCACCTCCCAGCCTGCCATTATGAACCCCAGTGCTTCCTTCCTCCCTGGGACAGGGCCCCCCCGTGCCAGGACCCAGGGCTCACGCACACTGCCTGGGCCGGACACCTCCTTTGTGTAGCCTGCACCCTGAGATGCCTGCACACCCGCGCCCTGTGCCAGGAGCCCAGGGCACCTGGGCTGTGGCCGGTCCCATGCTGGCAGCGCAGAGGCCTTTGCAGAGCGCATCCCCCCGCCCCGCTCCCTCCCTTGGTCCTCCGCGGCTGAGGCAACCCCACAGGGACAAGGGACACGCTGCTCCAGGCTGCGTCTTTACGCTGGGGATGAGACCTGCTGGGGAAGTCGAGGCAGGCCACCTTGTTGAGGTGCCGGGCAGAGATTGTCTGGTGATAGAGATTCCCTGGCGGGTCCAGCCAGCACCAGGCCACCACACGCTGCCCCTGGCGAGGAGGGCGGGCGGGGGAAGGCACGCAGGCCGCTGGCTTCCTGTGAGGTGGTGTGCGGCAGGGCCCAGGCTGGCCTGGTCACTCATCTCAAGTCACCAGGGGAGGAGGCGTTGCCGGCCGCCACCCTGCCAACCCAGCAATGCCTGAGCGCGCTGGCCCTACTGCTGACTTCTGCCCAGAGGACGGGAGCTTTTTAGTTCCCAAGGAATGTCTGGCAGCCAAGTACCTCCTGAGAGGAATCATGGGACTAAGGCAAACACGGCTTCCTATAAAGGGAGCTCACGGCCAGCAGGCACGACGCCCAGCTGCCCAGGTAGGCGCCCGCCTCAGGCTTGCTGCCCACCGCAGCTGCCAAGGGATGCCCCAGCCGCTGGGTCCCGAGGCCGGGCTGGCTCAGGCCTGGGCTACACCAAGGCCTGTCGCAAGCAGCGCGCCCGTCCCCGGGACACCCCACCTGCCGCTCAGCGTCTGTCACTCCCACCGGGCAGATGGGCTGGGGGCAGCGAGCGTGTGCTACCCACAGCCTCTCTCTCCACAGTCACCTGCCCTGCCCACTGCAGCCATGCCGTCCCTGGGGACCATCTGCAGCCTGCTGCTCCTCAGTGCGCTCTGGGTGGACCTGGCCGCTGCGGGCTCCAGCTTCCTGAGCCCCGAACACCAGAAAGCCCAGGTGGGCCCCTCCCCAGAGGCCCAGGACAGGGGACGTGGCTTCCAGGAGGTGAGGGCTGGGGCCTTAAAGAAAACCTCTCCTCCTCCCAATCCCCGGCAGCAAAGAAAGGAGTCCAAGAAGCCGCCCAGCAAGCTGCAGCCCAGAGCCCTGGAGGGCTGGCTCCGCCCCGAGGACGGCACAGCTGCGGGGACGGAGGAGGACGAGCTGGAGGTTCGGGTAAGCCGGGCATGGCAAACTACTCACGAACCCAAAACCCACACCAGGGTTGTGTAAAGAGAGAAGCAACTCTAAGTAACTTTGCCACAAAAGACTGGAAATGGAGGAGCCACCAGATAGAAGCAGGTTACCAGGGCCAGGCGCGCACCTGACTCAGGAGGCTGGGGCAGGAGGATCGCAGCTTCGAGGCCAACCTCAGCAATGTAGTGACCCTCAGGAACAGGGCAAGACCCTGTTACAAAACACTGAAAGGGTTAGGGGAGGTGGCTCAGAGGTAGAATGCCCTTGGGTTCAATCCCCAGTATCAAAAAGGGGGTGAGAGAGGACACCCAAGAACACAAGGCAGATGTCGGTCTTGCGAAGGCCTGGGTGGGCGCAGGGCTGGGAGACAAACCTGGCAGCTGCTCACCAAGCCTCGCCTGCTGGGCCGCCCCTGCCCAGCCCCTCCTCCCGGAGAGGTCTGGGGCAGCCAGCCTGGGGGGCCAACTCCAGAGTCAACAGGAGGGAGGGGACTGCGCTGGGACCTCCCCAGGCTTCAGCTGGCTGGGAGAGGGGTGGCTAGGCGCCCGGTGGCCAGGATCCCCTGGGGAGTGACCATTACTGTGACAGAGCCCAGGTGTGGTCACAGGCACTCAGGCCACAGTCCAGTGTCCGGCCCTTATTTTTTGAACCTTTCTGCAGTGCTGGGGACAGAACCCGGGATGGGGCAGCCTCGGCCCTGGGGGTGCCTGCCTCGCCCACTACCCTAGGGTAGCCACCCAGCTCCCTTAATCTCTTTCTCCAAAAATCAGGATTTAGCTCTGAATCCCAGGGAACAGATGGCAGCTCTTTCAGATCCCAGGCCCCAGTCCCCCAGGCCCCGGCCGCCTCTTACCTGCCCCACCTTGCATCCCAGGGTGCCGCACACGTCTTTCCCAGGACACAACCCTCGGGTGATCTGATCGCCCCCGCTGGCCATGGAGCAAAAGAAAACAGTCATTTAGGTTCTGGTTCCCCAAAGTAGCCAGCCACGTCCCACACTCACGCCCCTGACCACTCGCTGCTTCCTCTGCGCCAGGGCTGCTCCCTGACTGTGGGGCAGCGTCCCCGCTGGGGGAGGTCTTGAGGTGGGATCCTGTGTGCTTCTGTTGTGAGGTAGGGCTGGGGCCGGCCCGGGTGGCCAGGGCGCCTTTCTGGCACAGCCCTTGGCTGACCATTCAGACACTGGGGTGACCACTGCGGCAGGCAGAGGTGGCCACCTGCAAATGACGGATACGGTGCAGTCCACTCTCCTGGGAGAGAGGACCTCCCGTTCACCCGCACCGCCCCAGTAAAGCCCTGCAGAGGCGCCAGGAAGCAGGAGGGGATGCGCTTGGAGGAGCAGGGAGAACTAAGCTTGGAGCATCCTTCTGGAGAAAAGCCATCCTAGCCAGGCACAAACCTATAATCCCAGTCCTTAGGAGGCTGAGACAGAAGGATCACAGGTTTGAGGCTGGCCTCAGCAAACAGAGCTGAGGAGGATTATCAGGGCAGAAGATCAATCCCCACAACAAAAGAAAGAAAAGTTCCTGTGTGATTTCCCACAAAACAAGGCAGGCTGGGTGGGGAGTAGCGGGGGGCGGGGTCCTCAAGAGGTTCCCAGGTGTCCCCAGACACCTCCCTGCCGGAGCCTGAGATGTAAGGGGCAGGGGCCATGTGGCAGTTGGGAGCCACAGCACCCACTAGACACCCTGAGGTGAGTGGACATCCAGGGGTGGCAAGCGTGGGAGGCCCAGGCCCAGACGGCCCCCAGGACCAAAGGCCATGCCCTCACTGGAGCGCGGGTGGAGCCCATGCTGCCCTCGGTGAGGGGTGAGGGGTGTCGGGCATGGGCGGAGCATGCCCCCGACAACGCTCACTCACCTGGGGTCCTCCCACCTACCCCAGTTCAACGCCCCCTTCGACGTTGGGATCAAGCTGTCCGGCACTCAGTACCAGCAGCATGGCTGGGCGCTGGGCAAGTTCCTCCAGGACATCCTGTGGGAGGAGGCCAAAGGTGAGCCCTCGCCAGGGATGCCCAGGGCGCGAGCCACCAAGGGCGGGCCCCTCCTCCCCAGGCCCTGCCTCAGACCCCAGCGCATTCCCGTGGGGAGGGCGATGGGCTGGCAGGGGTGAGCACTGGGGGCAGCACCAGGCCGTCAGCGATCCCTGCGTGCCAGGCACAGGGCCCTGACTAGCCTTGGGGTGCCGGGTGAACCTCTGTGTCCTCAATGTAAAACGGTGCTAACGCTGATTGTGAGCAGGCAAAAACGCCAGGTGTTAAGGCGTCTGGCCTGGAAAACTTGTGCAAGCCCATGGGGATTCTGCCCCGCCTTCAGGACACACCCCGCAGGCTGCAGGAAGGTCGGGGGCTTCCCGCAGAGGGGCATGCCCTGCAAGCCCTGTGTGCTGCCCTGAGGGGCGCCGGCAGGGCCGTGACCTGTCTCCTTTCCAGAGGCCCCGGCTGCCAAGTGAGGGCGGCACCGGCCTGGTGCCTGGGACCACACCTGCTTCTGGAGCTCCTGCAAAGGCCCGTCCTCCTGCACTCGCCTGCGTGTGAATAAACGTGCAAAGTGCTCCGAGTGGGGGCGTACGCCACCAAAACACAACTCTGCATCTCAGTTATTCCTTTAGTTTATTGTGGTAGGTTGAGTGAATCCGGAGGGAACTTACCTCCAACCTACACCCCCAACTCTATTTGGTCCCTGGGTTCCATCCCTAGTATCACACACACACAAAAGGCTGTCTCGCCAATAAAAAAGGGCTGGGGACGTAGCTCAGTGGTAGAGCTACACCCTAGGTAAAAGAGAGAGAGGAAGAAGCGAGGGGGAAAGGCTGGGGGCGTGGGCTGGAGGTAAGATGTCCAGGTTTACTCCCCAGGACCCAAGCAAACAGCCGCCCGCTGACCTGCGCCAGGTCTCCCAAGGCTCCCGACCCAGCCCACTGCCTCGACGCTCAGGCCCCACACGCTGCAGCCCAGACACCAGCAGCCCTGCTCCTTAGCGTGGGTGGACTGTGAGGCAAGACGGATGGGCACATCGCAGGGAGGGGCATCCCAAACATGAGCACGGCTTGGCTGGGGAGCGTCGCACGCCTCAGACGCCCCAGGAGCCTGCCAACCGCCAGCAGCCAGTGCGCCTGCGCCTCGAGCCCGGTGAGCAGCCCTACTGCCACCCTTGCTGGGGAGCCAGGGCCCTGCATCTGGAACACCCCAGCCTCGGCTCCACATTTTGGCAAAACCCAGGCTGCCTGAGCGTGGTGGCGCACGCTTGTAATCCCTGCGCTTGGGAGGCAGAGACAGGAGGATCGCGCAGGTTCGAAGCCAGCCTCGGTGGCTTAAGAGACCCTGTTTCCAAATAAAAATGTAAGATAGGTCTGGGAGTGTAGCCCGGAGGTAGAAGGGCTTCCAGGAACTCCAGTACCACCAAAGGAAAAAAAACAGGCTGGCCAGTTCGGAGGGGCGCTGGGGGTGTAGCTCAGAGAGAGAAAGCCTCTGGATTCATTCCCAGCACAAGAATAAGACACAGCTGAGGACGTATCTCAGAGATAGAATGCTCCTTGGGTTCAGTCCCCCAGTACCACACACACACAAAGAAACGATTAGGGGACGCACTTTAAAAACCACATCACCCCAGCCATGTTCTCATCTCAGACACGCTTCTTCATGCTTTACTTGGTGCCACTGGGGCTGGGTGTATAGCTTGGTGGAGCATGAGGCCCCGGTTTCAGTTCCCAGCACTACAAAAAAAAAAGTCTTAATGACACGACTAACTTACGGGCCTCTGAAGTGGGGTGTTACGCACCCCTGAGTAAGCAAGATATTGGAGAAAAAAATTCTCCTTATGAAACAACTTCTTGGCTTTGTGATGAGTTGCATGTGCATTCAGCTTACTACACACAGCAGCTCAGAAACCCTCTTACAACACCCCACAGAAGCGTCCACGCTGAGCTGCCCTCCTCCATGGGGACCCACCCTGAACACCCTCCCCCCCTTACCGCCAGCCCGGCCGCCGACCCTGCCACTGTACATTCCAGTGGCCATTTGCCCTTAATTTATAAAAATGAATGACGCACACACCAGAGTGCTTGACGGCACATATTTAACATCAGTCCCAAACTCAGCAGAGAAAAACGGACTGGCGTGGCGGCCGGCGCACGCCCGTGACCCCGACCACCACTTCCCATTGAGGAGTGTTTCAAAGCAGAGAGGGCTGGGCGGCTCAGGGCACAGCACCCGGCACGCCAGGCCCCGAGGGGCCCCAGCACCCAAACAACACAAGACCCAGAGAACACCTTCCTGCCAGGTGAGACTGCAGAGTGAGCGGGTTTCTTCACTAGCACGAGCTCTCAGCGCAAACCCCAGTGCAGGGCCGCTCCAGGCTCTCCTCCCGGGGCGCTGCCGGGCGGGGCGCAGTGTGGGGGGGCCATCTCTGAGCAGCGGCTAAGAAGAGACCCCATGCAGCAAAAAAGTGTAACGTTTACAAAGGCACAACACACTCTTGTATCCAGGTTACTCTTACAACTAGGGGCACGGGCATGCTTAGGAACGTCTCCTGGCACTCAGAGTGCACAGGTACCACCGCCAACACCGCCGGACCAAACACCAGAGAGACCCAGAGAGACGTGGCTAGAGGATCCGTCGCTTTATTCCTAGAAAGAGATGGCCAAAGTGGGTGCGGGGTACAGAGGCATCCGCCCCTCAGCACAGCGAGCACCACCAGGCCGGCCACCCAAAACACAGAACCCACCCCAGGCCAAGTGGCCGCCCGCCTCTGCAGAACGTCCCGCCGTGGGAGAGCCTGCCCGGGCCGCCCTGGATCCGAGAGCGCGTAGAGATAGCACCTGTGCTCTTCCCCGGGGGCCGCGTGGCCGGCCGTGTGGACAGTGCGGACTCACAGGGCTTGCGGTAGAGATGGCTATGCGGTTTCGCGTGGGCCACAACAGAGCAATGAAAGGCTGAGTGATCTCCCAAAGTTTTCAAACAGGAGCTCGAGGCCCCGAATCTCCCACACCGGAAAACCTGAGGCGCAGATAAAGCCGCTGCCCTGGGGAGGCAGCTGCAGTGGGGCCCACTTCCCAGGCCAGTGCTGCGGGATCGAGACTCCACACTGCAAGAGCCATTCTCTCTGGCTCCCGCTCTTGCCTTCCAAAGACACTCAGGGGCAGAAATCCACTGCAAGTGAGGGATCGCAATCAAAGCCTCCAGCAAGCAGGAGGAAAGATCAGGTGGGATCAGGTGGGGATCCTTCTGGAAAGCCTGCCGGAGTCCGCACACTGACAGGGACCATGCCCTCTGGGGCCTATGAACAGTCTTCCCGGGGCCACGTGGAGCACAGAAGCATTTCCCACCTGACATCACCAGGCTGCTCGAGTCCAAGGAGAAGCTCTCTCCTCTGAATCAGGGTGCCAGACGCAGAAGAGGCAAGCCGAGTGCGGGCCAGCAGGAGGACCGCCGTGCTGGAGACTGGGGCCTGCCCCGCGTGTGCAGCAGGCGCGCTGCGCCACCCGGGGTTCTGGACAACGGGACAGGTTTGGCTGCCCCTGGTGGCGGGCACTCCAGGGCAGCAACAGCGGCCCCAACGGGAGCTCATCGTGGTCCAGAGGGACACAGGGAGGCCGGGCCCGACACTTGGCTGGACGGCCAGCCTGCCTGGCGCTGCAGGCAGGCGCTCTATCCGGCTGTTCCAAGCAGCAGGAGCACCTTCTTGGGGGGCCTCTTCCTTCAGCAGGCCGGTCTGCCTCCAGTGTCTATCAGCCAGGACTTTCCAAGGACAAGGAGCGAGTCTGTGTACTTCCATACTGACGAGGGTGGCAGCTGTGGTCCTTCTGCTTGTGTTGATGCTGGGGTTGGCATGGCAACAGGGACAGCCATACAGAAGTTATCCAAGGATGGAAGGGGTGACATCCCTGATTGCCAGAAAGCAAACCTCAGAGACGGGTCTCCACCGCACTTGCCCCGAGTGACTTCCACTCAGAAGAGGCAGGACGCAGCAGGAGGGTGACTATTCACACACTGCTCGAAAACGGGCCACGGAAAGCAGCGCCTGGCACACTCGCTGCACCCCCAATGCGTCGTTACCTTTCTCTCCACTGAGCGCCCAGAGCACTGCAGCCCGAGCAGACGACCCCTCACCTGAGGTCAGCCCGGCTGACCACCTGCCAGGCAGAGGGGCCTCCAGGAGAGGCCTCCAGGAAAGCAGCCTGCCCTGGCCTATCTGTTCCAAGGGGCTCCACAAACAGGGCCTCGACCAGGGCAGGTGGGTCGGAGCCCAAGCTGCGCTCCCCGAGCTGCTGGTCAATCTGCAGGTCTGAAAGATAAAAGGTTCCAAGCCAAGGTCACACAAGACAAGCCAGGTATCTCTCTGAATCTACATTTACATTTTCTATGTTAAGAAACTACAGGCCGCCAGGCGTGGTGGCGCACGCTTGTAATCCCCCCCGGAGACAGGAGGATTGCACAGGTTCGAAGCCAGCCTCACTGGCTTAAGAGACCCTGTTTCCAAATAAAAATTTTTAAAAAATAGGTCTGGGAGTGTAGGCCGGAGGTAGAAGGGTTTCCAGGAACCCCAGTACCACCAAAAAAAAAAAAAAAAGAAAGAAAAAAAGAAACCACAGGCCTAAGGTTGGCGTTGTAGCACCCTCCTCTTGCAATTCCAGCACTGGGGAGGCTGAGACAGGAGGATCGCAGTTTGTGGCCAGCCTCAGCTACTTAGTGAGGCCCTTTGCAATTTAGTGAGATACTGTTTCAAAATAAAGAATAAAAATAGGGGTGGAGGTGTAGCTCAGGCGGTAGAATGCCCAAGTTCAATCCTCAGTACCACACACAAACAAACAAGGGTCTAAAGTCAGGCATGATAGTGCAAACTTGTAACCTAGTACTTGGGAGGTTAAAATAAGGTCACAGGTTCTTGACCAGTCTCAGTAACTTAGCAAGGCTCTATAATTTAGTGAAACTCTTGTTTCAAAATAAAACAGGGCTGGGGAATGTAGCTCAGAGGCAGAACACCTCTGGGTTTACTCCCTAGTATAAGAAAGGAAGAAGGAAAGGAAGGAGATATAGGCCTCGTGAAGGAAGGAAAGAAGGAATGAAGGAATAAAGGAAGGAAGGGCACAGCGTGGATGGTGGCACACGCCTGCGAGTCACGGGAGGCTGAGACAGGAGGATCGTGGGGCCAAGGCCAACCTCGGCAACTGAGCGAGGCCCTCCACAACTTAGCGAGACTGTTTCAAGTAAAAAAGGAGCTGGGTGGGGTGGTGCACACTTGTATCCTAGTACTTGGGAGGCTGAGACAGGAGGATCATGGTTCGAGGCCAGCCTCAGCTACTTAGTGAGGCCCTCGCAACTCAGTGAGACCCTGTTTCAAAATAAAGAATAAAAAATAGGGCTGGGAGTGTAGCTCAGAGACAGAATGCCCCTGGGTTCCATCCCCAGTACTCCAAAATAAGTAAAAATAAGAAAGGGCTGAGGGTGTATCTCAGAGGTAGGGCAGCCTCGGGAAGAGAGAAGCAGGGAGGGAGAAAGAAGGAAGGGGACAGGAAAAGAGAAAGGAGAGGGGGAAAGAGGAGACAAAATACTTGGGAGCAGGAGAATCCCAGGTTCACAGCCAGCCCCAGCACCATAGCAAGATCCTGCCTCGAATAGAAAGTAAAGTCAGGCTGGGATACAGCTTGGAGGTGGAACGTCCCTGGGTTCAAGCCAGCACCACAAAAAATAAAAAAGAAGAAAATGCAGCCAAGGATCCGCTCATTCTCATATTTATTTCTAGTACTACCTCTAGCTTATTCTACCTTTGAGCTCTAGTCCGCCACCCCCATTTTAAAAACAGGGTCTAACTTGCTGAGGCTGGTCTCAAATCTGCAATCCTCCAATCTTAGCCTCCCAAGTACTAGGATTACAAGCATGCACCACCACACCCAGCTGCTTGTTCCAATACATATTTATTTATTGGTGCATTGTAATCATACATCTTAATGGGGTATAAGATGGTCTCAGCTTCCCAAGTACTGGGATTATAAGCATGTGCCACTTTTGTTCTGGTTTTTAAAAACACGAGAACCTCCTCACCCTTTTCCGGGAGATTCCAGATGGCACCCACCTCCTCAGAGATTGTAGAGGCGACTGGTGTTCTCCCGCAAGACGGCCAGGGTGCGGGAGAGTGGCTCATCCTTGACCCTGGCGATCTCTCGGACGGTATGCAGGGCCAGGCCCGGGTGGGCATACTGGCAGAGGCTCTTGGAAACCTGGAAGACAGCAAGCGTTCAGGGCATCGCTGTGCCTCCTGCGCACAGCTGGAGTGAGCTCCCTCCCGTCCCTTCCCCAGCAAGGACCTCTTCGGGGCTGCCCTGTAGAGACCCCTTTACCTGCAGGTGCAGGGAGAGTCCTAGTCATGGGGCTCTGGGTGAGCAGGGTCCCACGCTTCCGTGGACTGCCCTCTACAGGGTTGGGCTTTGCACTGCCTGGAAGAGAGTGGTTACCCTTCAGCTTCTCAGCCCCCTAGACTTTCAGTTCTGCAGAACAACAACGAGGAGACAGCTGTGCGGCCCAGGCTGGGGCCTGCAAGTCACTGGGGCTCGGGCCCTGCTGAGCTGGTGCGGGAGCCCGCCTCCCCCCACCCCGGGCTTCACTGGGCCCGAGGACGCGCCTACCTGGCGAGGGAGGAAGTAGGGCGCGTCGGTCTCCACGATGATCCTCTCCAGGGGGATCTGTTTCACAGCGTCCCGGGCCTCCCAGGCGGAGGAGTAGGTCAGGACTGCTGTGAAGCCCACGGACATGTTGGGGAAGTGCTTCAACAGGGGCTCGATGACAGGATAGCTGCCGGTGAAGCAGTGCCTGCGGGCAGAACTGCAGGTCAGGGCTCGGGCCCCGCAGCGCCCTCCTGACCCAGGAACCCTCCGATGCGTTCCAGAAAGAGCGGGCTGCATCTAAGGGAAGCTCCACAGAAAGCGCGCGCTCGAGCTGCTTTCAGCATGGAAAGACCAAGACGGGCGGGGAGCGAGGCTCAACACCACCCACCCAGGGGGCCGCTAAGACCGTCGCCACCATCACACACGGCAGCAGTGCGGGGAGCGGGCTGGCGAGGCACGGGGCAGGAGCAAAGGGAAACCTGGCCCTTGGGGCTCCAGCTCCAGCTCTGTCAAGTGTACTGCAATGAAGGCACTAAAGCCGGACAGGGAGCTCACAGGCTCGAGGCAGCCACAGCAACTCAGTGAGACCCTGTTTCAAAATAAAAATAAAAACTGGGCGTGACAGCGCACTCTTGTCATCCCAGTACTTGGGAGGCTGAGACAAGAGGATTGCAGGTTTGAGGCCAGCCTCAGCTACCTAGTGAGGCCCTCCACAACTTAGTAAGACCCTGTTTCAAGATAAAGAATACACGAGCCAGGCGTGGTGGCGCACGCTTGTAATCCCAGCATTCAGGAGACTGACACCAGAGGACTGCGGTTCGTGGACAGCCTCAGCTACTTAGTGAGGCCCTCTGTAACTCAGTGAGACCCTGTTTCAAAGTAAAGAATAAAGAACAGGGCAGGGGGTGTAGCTCAGAGGTCAAATGCCCCTGGGTTCCATCACCAGACCTGCAAAATAAAGAAAGAAAGAAAGAATAAAGAATACAAAGTAGGGCTGGGGTAGTAAAGCTTGGAAGTATAATGCCCCTGGCTTCAATCCCCAGTGCCTCAAAAAAAAAAAAAAAAAAAAAAAGGGTTACCATTTAGATAAGACACATCCTGGATGTTAACAGCACCTATGGGAAAGGATCTTTCAAATTTTCAAATTTGGTAAGGGGGAAATGTCTTTCTGGGCATTCTTCCTCTGAGTTATACCCTAGCCCAATTTTATTTGGTAACAAGGCCTTGCTGAGTTGCCAAGACTGGTTTGAGCCTGCGATCTCCTGCCTCCGCCTCCCAAGAGCTGGGATCACAGGCGTGCGCCACCAGCCCGGCCGGCAGTCCTGCTCTCTGAGAACTCAAGGCCCTTCCTACTCACTGGTGACGTGGAGGCATTTTTTTTTTTTTTTTTGGTTCTGGGGATGGAACCCAGGGGCATTCTACCTCCAAGCGACACCCCCTGCCCTATTTTTTATTCTTTATTTTGAAACAGGGTCTCACTGAGTTGCAGAGGGCCTCACTAAGTAGCTGAGGCTGGCCGCGAACCGCGATCCTCCGGTCTCAGCCTCCCGAATGCCGGGATGACAAGCGTGCGCCACCACGCCCGGCTCACTTGGAGGCATTTGCTCAAACCATGGGCCAAGCAGAGTCACAATTTTGTAGGCAAAAATTCGAAAGTGTCTCAAAGTATCAGAAACTTTACCAGGCTCGACTCAATTCTTTAGAAAAGTTACTACATAGACATATAATGGGGGTCTGGATCCCAGAGTGGCCTCATGGAAGGAAAAAAACAAAGACATAATATTAGCATGTTTTCCTTTTTCCAGCTAACGTCTCGTTTGCTCGCTGAAGCTGTGGCCTCTGACCTATGGATTTTGTAGTCAGAGGGCACAAATTTTTTCATGATGTCCAGCAGATCTTCGTCCGCTTCTCGGCAGTGGATGACCAGGGGCTTCTTGAGGGACACAGCCAGCTGAAGCTGCCTTTCAAATACCTGGGAGAAGACAGAGACACCAGCTGCTCAGCGGCGTGTCCAAAACCCACTGCCCCCGAATCCCAGCTCAACAGGCATCTGAGCTACACCTCCAATCCTTTTAGTTTTTTTTTTAATCTTGAAACAGGGACTCACTAAGTTCCTGAGTCTGGCCTCGAACCTGCAGTCCTCTTTTCTCAGTCTCCCAAGAACTGGGATCACAGGCACGCACCACCACTCCTGGCGCCAATTCACTATTTTAAATTACATGAGCATGGACACTGTTCTCTGAGAACTTCCTGGGGCCTGTGAGTGCACAGGGCCGGCCGGCAGGTGAGACGTGCATTCTTCGCCAGCTCCTGCAGGGGGCGCTGCCCGCAGGCCCTGAGGGCCAGCACCATGCAGGCTGGAGTCCAGAGCCAGGAGACAAGGCAGCCTCCACCACAACCTCCTCGCAGGCGTGCCCAGGGCGCAGCGGCAGGACAGGACCAAGGGTCAAAACAAGCTAACACCCCCACCTTGCTGGCCCCACCCGGACTCCTCAGAGGGCAAGACTCCAGACCTCTGCCCAAGCCAGAGAACTGTAAGCCCACAACACACCAGCACAATGACCACCTCTCAAAAGGTCCTCAAGTACTTGTTGAAAAAATAAACGCCAGAAGCTGGGCATTGCACACGCTTGTAGTCCCAGCATTTGGGAGGCTGAGGCTGAGACTGGAGGATCGCAGTACACGGACAGCCTCACTACTTAGTGAGGCCCTCTGCAACTCGGTGAGACCCTGTTTCAAAATAGACCCTGTTTCAAAATAGGGCCGGGCGTGGCGGCGCACGCTTGTCATCCCCGCGCTTGGGAGGCAGAGACAGGAGGATCGCGCAGGTTCCAAGCCAGCCCCACTGGCTTAAGAGACCCTGTTTCCAAAGGAAAAAAAAAAAAAAAAAAAAGGTCTGGGAGTGTAGCCCGGAGGTAGAAGGGCTTCCAGGAAACCCAGTACCACTTAAAAAAAAAAAAAAAAAAAAAGAATAAAAAATTGGGCAGGGGATTTATCTCGGAAGTCAAATGCATCTGGGTTCCATCCCCAAACCTGAAAAAAAAAAGAAAAAAAAAAAAAAAGAAAAAAAAATAGGGCTAGGGGTGTACTCAGGGGTAGAATGCCTCTGAGTTCCATCTGCAGTACCGCAAAACAAACAAACAAACAAACAAACACTAGAGAGTTGGACATGGTGGTATACACTTGTAATCCCAGTACTTGGGAGGCTGAAACAGGAGGATTGCAGTTTTGAGGCTAGCCTCAGCTATTTAGTGAGGCCTTCCACAACTTAGTGAGACCCTATTCCAAAATAAAGAATAAAAAAGCCAGGCATATGCCGGGCGTGGTGGCGCACCCTTGTAATCCCCGAGCTTGGGAGGCTGAGACAGGAGGATCGCACAGGTTCGAAGCCAGCCTCAGCTACTTAGTGAGGCTCTCAGCAACTTAGTGAGACCCTGTTTCCAAATAAAGTATAAAATAGGTCTGGGAGTGTAGTCCGGAGGTAGAAAGCCCCTGGGTTCCACCCCCAGTACCACCAAAAAAAAAAAAAAAAAAAAAAAAAAAAAAAAAGCCAGGCATAGTGGCGCACACTTGTCATCCCCGCGCTTGGGAGGCTGAGACAGGAGGATCGCACAGGCTTGAAGCCAGCCTCAGCTACTAAGTGAGGCGCTCAGCAATTTTGGCGAGACCCTGTTTCCAAATAAAATATTAAATAGGTCTGGGAGTATAGCCCAGAGGTAGAAACCCTCTGGGTTCCACCCCCAGTACCGTCAAAAAACAAACAAACAAAAAAGAATAAAAAATAAGGCTGGGGGTATAGTTCAGAGGTAGCATGCTCCTGGGTTCCATCCTCAATATCCAAAAATAAATAAATAAACAAATAAATAAATACTATTTTTCTACAATCTGTTTTCTCTACTCCACCAAAACTGGGTATCCTAGGTCAACACCTACAGATGAACTCCATTTCTCTTTGTGTGTGTCTGGGGCTGGGGCTGGACCCCAGGGGTGCTGTACCTTTGATCTGTACCCCAGCCCTCTTTTATTTTGAAATGGGGTCTCCCTATATTATCACATGCAGGTCTCGAACCTGAGACCCTCTCATCTCAACCTCCCAAGTGCTGGGATTACAGCACCACACCATGTGACGGCACTTTTAAAAAAAAATTCCAATTACTTTTAAATTAGTAAAATACACATATTGCTAATAATACAAATTCAAAATTAGGGCTAGAACCTACTTTTAGTTTTTTGAGTTTGTTTTTTACAGAACTGGAGCTTGAAGCCAGGGCCACTCTATCTCTGAGGTACATTCCCCGCCCTTCTTTTAGTTTTGGAAACAGGGCCTCCCTTAGCTGCTGAGACTGGCCACAAACCTGCAGTCTTCCTGTCCTAGCCTCCCAACAGGCGCCACCACACCGGGCTCCACTAGTTTAACTGTGGAATATAATTCATGTTTGCATATCTAGCATCGAATTATAAGGAGATGGTTTTGGTAGAGTTAAGTGATGTCCACTTGAGAATATTTATAAGTTATTGTAAATAGTCATACACTTGCCACCTCTTACAATAGCAAAATTTGTATCCCAGTACTTGGGAGACCGAGACAGAAAGATCGCAGGTTCATGGCCAGCATCAGCAACCGCATGAGACCCTCCACAACTTAGTGAGACCCTATTTCAAAATAAGAAACCAAAAAGAAGAGTTCTGGAGGTAGAATACCTCCGGGTTCAATCTCCAGTACCACAAAATAAATAAGGCTGGAGATGTCATTCAGTGGTACAGTGACTGCGTTCAATCCGAGGGGGAAAAAAATAGATAAAATTACATACATACAACACAGTTTTTTGGGTTTTTTTTTTTTTTTTTTTTGCGGTACTGGGGATGGAATCCAGGGTATTCTATCTCCAATCTACACCCCCAGCCCTATTTTTTTTATTCTACACCCGGCCAAATAACACTCCATTCTGAATGGCTTTTTGTGTATGTGCGTGGTGCTGGGGATTGAACCCAGGGGCATTCTACCTCCAAGCTACACCCCCAACCCTATTTTTGGTTCCACATGTTCTGATGAGGTTTTTACTATTTACTTCTGGCTAATAAATCACACCTCAAGCCAGATTTGGGACAGCACCAAAGGCAGACCAAATCCTGGACAAGTAAGGCGCTCCACGCATGTCACGCCGCCCAGGCCTCCTCTAGGAGAGTAGCCCTCATGCCCTCCCAACAGCAGATCCCAGAGAGGGCCCGTTCTTTCCAAGCAAACACTTCCTATGAAATACTAGAGACTCTGGCTCTGCCAAAATGCCATGCTCAGAAAATGTCGGGCGCTGGGCATGCCTGCACACACTTGTAATCTCAGTACTTGGGAGGAACGCAAGTTCCAAGCCAACCTCAATAACTTAGCAAGACCCTCAGCAAAATAAAAATAAAAGTCGGGCATGGTGGTACATGCTTGTGATCCCAGTACTTGGGAGGATGAGACAGGAGGATCTAGGTTCGAGGCCAGTCTCAGCAAGTAGTAAGACACATCAACCTAGCGAAACCCTGTTTCCAAATGAAATTAGAATAGGGATGGGTGTAGGCTGGGCGTGGTGGCACACCCTTATAATCCCCACGCTTGGGAGGCAGAGACAGGAGGATCGCGCAGGTTCGAAGCCAGCCACGCTTGCTGGCTTAGGAGACCCTGTTTCTAAATAAGAATATAAAATAGGTCTGTGAGTGTAGCCCGGAGGTAGAAGGACTTCCAGGAACCCCAGTACCACCAAAAAAAAAAAAAAAAAAAAAGAATAGGGATGGGTGTAGCCCAGACGTAGAGTGCCCCTGGATTCAGTCCCCAGTAACACACACACACACACACACACACACACACACAATAAAATGTGCTAGGGGTATAGCTCAGAGGTAAAATGTCCCTGGATTCAATATTCCCCAATTGCCAAACATATATATATTGTATATTTATGGAGGGGGAAAAAAGGTTAAGATAATGGTCATTATCTCTAGTTGAGTGAGAATTACTTTTTTATACATTTTTGGTTTGCTTTTAGATATTCTGTAATGAATATATTTAGCTTCAGAAAACAAAAACACAAAATTTGTTGATTCCCAAAAAGGAAAGATTCACACTGATATTAGCCATAAAGTCACAAAATGCCTCCCCCCCCCCTTACATAAGAACGCTGGTAGAATGGTGTAGAGCCCAGTGCCCTTGGTTCAACCCACAGCTGAAAGACAGGTATGGTGGTACAGGCCCGAGACAAGTGGATCACAGATTCAGACAACCCCAGCTACTTAGGGAGTCCCTGTTTCCAAATAAAATACAGGGCTGGGGGTGTAGCTCAGAGATAGAATGCCCCTGGGTTCCATCCCCAGTACTGCCACACAAAAAAAGAAAAGAAAGAAACACAGAAGAATTTAACAAGTGACGTCCACAGAATCTGGTGGACAGGAGCAAGGAAATTTTTAGAGATGCTAAATGTGCAAGCTCCAAAAGCAGAAGCCTCACTGTGAAGGCTCCAGGGACTACAGGAAGAATTAGGCGAGCAGGCCAGAGGAGCTGGGTTACCTTATGCTGCTCCGGAACTGGCGTGGTGCACTTGTAAGAGTAATCCAAGCCCATCTCCCCGAATGCCACGGCTTTGGGGTGCCTTAGGGCTTGCAAAAGGTTTCTCTCTTGACTCTCACTGTAGTACCGTGCAAAATGGGGGTGACAGCCAAAAGCCCCCCAAACCAGGTCCTCTTTCAGCAGCTCCTCCCATAAGCAATCCGTCAGCGTCCGAGGATCACAGAAGTCTGAGATGCAGCCCTGAAACTCCTTAGGGAAGGAGCTACTGTAAATCTTTCTGAACTTTGTAAAGGTCCCTTTGAAGGACAACTTGGAGTAGAGCATGTCCAGGTGACAGTGGGTATCGATGAAGCCCTCCTCCAGGCCCGGCTCGCGGTGGCTCCTGGGCAGGGAGCCAGACTCCTGGCCTCCGCCAGCACGGGGTGGCGTCTCCTCTCGGAAGGTTCTTTTCTCCTTTACTGCTGCTTCCCGGGAGCTTCTGGAGGAACGGGCTGAACGGGAGCTCTGGGACCGGCCCTCCTCTGCGCCACAGGCCTCCAGGCCTCTGGAGAGGTCCTGCGAGCTCGCTGCGGAGCTGGGGGGACGCTCGCTCCGGGGCCCGCGGCCGCCCCTCGCAGCCTGGGCGGCGCTGTGGTTGCTGCTCCCCGCTGAGGGGCAGCCAGGAGTCCTGGGGCTGCTGTTCCAGTAGCTGGCGTAGTCACACCAGGGACTACTGTACAAATGAGGAGGGTACATCACGAAGTCAGTGGGGAAGGAGGAAGGCTCTGGAGCTGCTGAGTATTTCTGCGAGACGGGCTCCTCCTGAGAAAACCTGACTGTGGAGACCTCATCTACATCGGACCAGTCACTTCCTGAAGAGGGGGGCTCGATCACCACCTCCCTGTCTCTGTGCTGCAGAAAGGGAGAAAACAGCAACAAGTTAGGCTTCCCACGGGAAAAGTCCCCAAACCTGGTGCTGGGGAGGATGGCCTGTCGCCTCTAGAACTCAGGCTAGCAGTGAATTCCCACTGCACTAAGAAGGGGAAACTGCTGGAACCTGGTATATGGAGGCAGGCCTCCGGGAGGTGATGAGGAGAAGTCCTCAGGGAGCCCTCATGATGGAAGGTTGGTGGCTTTATGAGAAGAGGCACAGAGACCAAAACATGATAAACACAGACTACCTGTCTCCTGCCTATGACTACGAAAGCCTGCCCCACCTTGGGGCTCAGCAGCAAGGCCATCTCCACAGGCAGCCCCTCAACTTGGGACCAGAACCGAAAGCCAAAAAAGGCCTCTTTCCCTCATAACCTACCCAGCCTGCGGTACGTGTCAGTGACTGGCAGGCTGGGCCTCAGAGCACCGATGCCCACTCTTTTCTGGACGTGGGAAAGTGTGCCAGGCTGTGGCCACAGCCTTGACAGCATACAGGGTCAGGAAATCAAGCCGAGACCCTGCATTAGCCTAGAGACGTGCTATGCCTGTGCTCCCTCTCCTGGAGAAAGAGAGGAGAGAGGAGAGAGAGGGAGAGAAAGGGAGAGGAAGGGAGAGAGAGGGAGGGAGGGAGGAGGGGGGAGAGAGACAGACAGACAGACAGACAGACAGACAGACAGAGGGACAGAGGCTAAGGGTTGAACCCGGGGACATTCTACCTCCTGGCTATACCCCCACACCTATTTTATTTTTAATGTGGAAACAGAGTTTTGATCATTTGCTGGGGCTGGTTTCAGAACTGCGATCCTGTTTCAGCCTCCCATGGACTGGGTTTACAAATGTGTGCCACACGCCTTGCTTGTTTTGACTGGACCACAGAATTGAATCCAGGGCCATGCTACTTCTTTTTTCTGTTTTTAAATTTTGAAACAGGGTCTCACTAAGTAGCTGAGTCTTGCTAATTTGCTGAGGCTGGCCTCATACCTGTGATTCTCCTACCTCAGCATCCCAAGTGTTTATTTTTTATTTTGAAACAGGGTCTCTGTTGTTCCAAAACCTGTGATCTTCCTGTTTTAGCCTTCCAAGTACTAGGACTACAGGTGTGCGCCACCATACCCAGCCCTGTGCTTCCTCTCTTAATAATCACTCCTGAGAAAAACTCAAAAATGGTGACACCTAATACTGTCTCCCATACGTTCAAACTGCAAGACTACAACCACAGTGGCAGTTCAAAGATGTGCCCCCAAATCACCTGAGCTACCCTCACTGAGGTGAGTTCTGGGGCTCTGCCCCTTCTGAGTCTGGGCTACCAGGGGCTCTCATGCGGCCAAGAGAACAACGCAGAAGTCTCGCCAGGTCAGAAGGAGGCTGGCCCAAGGCACCTGCTGGAGGTCCTGCAGGCAAGTGGCAGCCGACAACCGCAGAAGCCGGCAGCGGCATCAACTGCAGCCCGCCTGAGCACCTGGGACACCCACCCCGGTGGGATGGCCGTGGCCCCTGCACCACAGGAAAGAGCCCCACTGCAGAGTGAGGTCTGCCAGGGCTAGACTTTAATTTGCTCATCCACAAAACCAAAAACAAAATGATAGCCAGCAATAGTTACCAGAACCAACATATCTTACGTTACATCAATTTAGCCCTAATAGAACACAGGCTCCACATGGTCAAGAATTTCAACTTTTTTTTTTTTTTTTACTGTTTCCCAAACACCCAGAACAGGATCTCGCAAACAGTAAGTGCTCACAACCACCTGCTGCGTTAATATGTAGAAAAATGGTACAATGGTTCCTGAACGTAGCTTCAGGGCCTAAGTAGCTGAACTGAGCCTCGCGTGATGTCATACGACCAAAAAAAGCATTTTTTTTTTTTTGTTGTTGTTGTTATTGTTGTTTTTTTTGTGGTACTGGGGACTGAACCCGGGCATTCTACCTTCGAACTACACTCCAGCTCTATTTTTTATTCTTTGTTTTGAAACTGGGGCTCACTAAGTTGTGGAGGACCTCACTCAGTAGCTGAGGCTGGCCTCAAACCTGCAGTCCTTGTTTCAGCCTCCCAAGTGCTGGGATTACAAACTCCGCGCCACCATAGCTGGCTCAACTCAGAAGCATTTTAAACAGTTTTTGTTTTGTTTTGTTTTTGTGGTACTGGGATGGAACCCAGGGGCTTTCTACCCCCAAGCTACACTCCTAGACCTATTTTATATTCTAACTGGAAAACAGGTTCTAAGTTGCTGAGAGCCTAAGTAGCTGAGGCTGGCTTCGAACCTATGCAATCCTCCTGTCTCAGCCTCCCAAGTGCTGGGATTATAAGCATCAGACACCACACCCAGCTTAAACAGTTTTAAGACCAGGTTCAAGGCCAGAATGAGTCACTTAGAAAGACCCTTAATAATTTATCAAGATACTGTTTAAAAAAATAAAACCAGGCAGTGGTGGCACAGGCTTGTAGCTTGTAATCCCAGCATTCGGGATGCTGAGGCCGGAGGATCACAGTTCAGGGACAGCCTCAGCTAATTAAGTGAGGCCCTCTGCAACTCTGTGAGACCCAGTTTCAAAATAAAGAATAAAAAATAGCCAGGCATGGTGGTGCACGCATGTAATCCCAGGATTTAGGAGGCCGAGACCGGAGAATCGTGGTTTGCAGACAGCCTAAGCTACTTCGTGAGGCTCTCCACAACTTAGTGAGACCCTGTTTCAAAAATAAAGAATAAAAATCAGGGCAGGGGGTGTAGCTCGGAGGTCAAATGTCCCTGGGTTCCATCCCCAGACCAGAAAGAAAAGAAAAGAAAAGAGAAGAGAAGAGAAGAGAAGAGAAGAGAAGAGAAGAGAGGAAGAAAGAAAGAGCGAGCGAGCCGGGCATCGTAGCACACGCTTGTAATCCCCGCGCTTGGGAGGCGGAGGAGACAGGAGGATCACACAGGTTCAAAGCCAGCCTCATTGGCTTAAGAGACCTTGTTTCCAAATAAAAAATATAAAAATAGGTCTGGCAGTGTAGCCCGGAAGTAGAAGGGTTCCATCCCCAGTACACCAATGAATAAATAAATAAATAGACAAACAAACATAAAAAGGGCTGGGGGGTATAGGCCCTGGGTTCAATCGCATACCAAAAAAATAAAACCAATTTCTAAGATGCTCTACCCTGAGATATTGCGATTCAACAGGTTCCACATGTGCTTACTTCTCTATGTAATTTTGATGCAGACAAGGCTTATATATACTAAGCAAAAAGATTATCAACTCATGCTTTAAAAAAACACAAATACTTTGAGTGCCACAATTTTCTGTTAACAAAACCATCTATATTTGCCAATGGCAGATACTTTGAGCAAGAAATCCGACAAAGTTTTTTTTTTTTTTTTTTAACATTTCTGTAGTTAAATAATTCACATACGCGTTGGCTTAGGAGACCCTGTTTCCAAATATAAAAATGTAAAAATAGGTCTGGGAGTGTAGCCCAGAGGTAGAAGGGCTTCCAGGAACCCCAGTACCACCAAAAAAAAAAAAAAAAAAAAAAAAAAAAAAAAAAAAATTCACATAATAAAAATTCAGCTGAGCTCAGTGACATACACAACAACTTTAAAGGCTGAGACAGGCAACTGCAATTCAAGGCCAGCCTGGGTAACTTAGGACGACCATGTCTCAAAATTTTAAAAAAATAAAAAAAGGGCTAGGAATGCAGCTCAATGCTAGAGAACCCCTACGATCCATCCCCAGTACCATGAAAAAGAAAATTAACGTTAAAAAGAATTGGAGGTGCTGTTATGGCAATTTCAAAAGCGTCTCCAGGAAAAAAGAAAATCAGACAGCCTGAAATGCAACAGGAACAGCTATTTGCAACTTGGGATGAAACTTCAAACAGCAGATACACAGATTCTCAAAATTGTGTTCCGTCTCACTGCCTGCTGAATCTCAGCTGCGGGAAACCACAACGACCCCTCTGTTTACAACGAACAAATCACACACTGTGAGAAATGGGGGACAGTGAAGGAGGGAGGGCCATAAAGACAGCCTCAGTTACTTAGTGAGGTCCCAATAAAGAATGAAAATAGGGCTGGCAGTGTAGCTCAGAGGTAGAAAAAAATCTACAAAAACCAAGACTCTTGCTGTACTTAGAACTGTTCTATACATCTCTTATTTGGATCCTGTTTCAAAGAAACTAAAACCACCATGAAACAAAATGTGAAACTTAAACCACTCACTGTATCAACATTAAAGGCTCTATTGTCTATGTGAAAAGTGTTTGTTTTGGAGTTTCTTAAAAGATCCTGCAAAAGCCGGGAGTTAATTAATCTCAGCATTTGGGAGGCTCAGACAGGAGGATCCAGGTTCATGGCTAGCCTCACATACTTAGTAAGGCCCTTTGCAACTTAATGAGACCCTGTTTCAAAAAAAAAAAAAAAAAAAAAAGAGCTGGGGGTGCAGCTCAGAGGTAGAATGCCCCTGGGTTCCATCACTAGTATCACCAAAAAATAAATAAATAAAATCCTGCAACACTAGGTGTGGTGGCACATGCTTGTAATTCCAGTACTTGGGAGGCTGATACAGGAGGATCACAGGTTCAAGGCTAGCCTGAGCAACTTAGCAAAATCCTGTTTCAAAACTAAAAAATTAAGCTGGGTATGATGGCTCACACCTATAATCCCATCACAGGGCTAAAACTGAAGAAGCACAGATTTGAGGACAGCTTGACTCCGCAAACTTGCAAGATGCTGCTTCAAAACAACAAAGTAGCTAGGCATGGTGGTGCACACTCGTAACCCCAGTACTTAGGAAGCTAAGATAGGAAGACTGCAGATTCACAGCCACCTCAGCAACTTGTGAGGCCCTCCGCGACTTAGTGAGACCCTGTACCACAAAACAAAAAGGGGGGAAGGCTAGGGTTGAAGGTAGAAGGTAGAATGTCCCTTGGGTTCAATCCCAGTAACCAAAAAAAAAAAAAAACTAAAAATTTTAAAAAGGATTGCAGCGCATAGCTCAGAGATAGAATCCTTCTAGCAGTTCACAGACAGCCTCAGCTACTACTTAGTGAGGCCCTTTGCAACTCCTGAGACTGTTTCAAAATAAAGAAAAAATAGGGCTGGGGTTATAGCTTGGAGGTAGAATGTCCCTGGGTTCCATTCCCATTACTGAAAAAAACAAAACAGAAAACAACTTTTTTTTTTTTAAAGAAAAGACAGAAGTTTATCAATAACTCTGAAAGGAATGTAGGAAGAGAACCACCAACTTGTTTCCTGGAGTCCTTAGAGTAAGTATTGCCTTTGTGTGTGTGTGGGGGGAGGGGGGGGTGTAGATTGAACCCAGGGGCATTCTACTTCTAAGCTACACTCCAAACTTTTCTATTTTGTTTTGAAACAGTGTTTACCTATGTTGAAAATATCATTCATAAAGAAACTAGAAAGACCTAATACCAAATATATTTCATCAAGAGATCTTAAACCAGATGCTTAGTGAATGCCTTACTTACCTTCTGGACTTCTAAATGAGAGTCAGAGTCACCCAAAAACTCTAGTGGGGAGGGAGGACTGTGGACGGCCGGCCCTCGATCGCCAAGTGGCTCCTCCCTGGGCGCCTCCTCAGGGTCTAGAACCACTCGCCGGTCGCCAAGGAGGCTGCTGTCTGGCTCGGGCTTTGCCTCCTCCACTCTGACCTCTGGAGAAGAGGCTTTCTGCTTTTGGGGGGCAGGGGCCGTGGCCCTCCTGGCGGGCCGGTCCCTCGCACTGGGACGCTCTCCGGGGCTGGGCTTCTCCCTGCTGCTGGCAGCCTCTCCCTTCCGCCTGGGTGCCGCCTTCCCCAGGATGCCCTGGATGGCCTTCAGGTAGATCACGGTGCAGCCTTGGTCTCGAAGCCTATCCCGCTTCCTTCTCTGGGCTTTGTCTGGCTCTTCCATAGCAGCATTCTGGCCCTCAGCTTCAGCTGCAAATTCAGAGTTCGTGGAGTCACGAGAACTATCTTTAGAATCAACCTAGGAGGAAAAAAAACAAAGATTTTCTTGGAAAAGGTGTCAAGAACATTTCAGACATGAAGCATTTGACAAACTACAAACAGTGGTGGTTCCACCGTCGAAGGGGAAGTGACAAGGCTGGGAAGACGCCCTCCCAAGAGCGTCCCTGCAGAGGGACGGACTGCTGCCATTCTCACCACTCGCCTCCCGGGCTCTCCGGATGATGCCTGCTCTTTGTGTGTGTGTGTTCTGGGGATAGAAGCCACGGTCGTTCTACCTTTAAGCTACACCTCCCAGCCCTTTTTCTTTTGAAACAGGGTCTTGCTAAGTGGCTCAGACTGGCCTTCGATGCTCTCCTCTCAGCCTCCCCAAAACTGAGCTTACAGATGGCTAGCACCACACCCACCAGTAGCACCACCCTTTTATGCAGTAGAAAGAAACAAGCGAAGATTAACAGTCTAGACAAGAAATACTCCAGGAAAACAAAGACCACTGCACAGGTCAGAGAGACAACCCAGAAACCAACTAGCCCAAGTCTACACCTGAGTCCAGGAAACCAGAGGACCAGTGGGAGGCAGGGCTGCTCCCACCTCTCACAAGACTCCAGTCTCCCAAGTCCTGAGCCAGCTTTTCCCCTCTACCCAGAGCCTGCTCAAAGCTTTCTGTGAACTACTTTACTAACCATTCTTCCCAGACTGCACACCAGGGTCTATTAAGACTCTAACAGAGCTGTGCACAGTGACACCCACCTGTTATCTAGGTATCTGGGAAGCTGAAACAGGAGGATCGCAGGTTTGAGGCCAGCCTCAGCAACTTTTCAAGACCCTTGGCAATTTAGTGAGAACTTGTTTGAAAACAAAAAATAAGAAGTGAACCGGGCGTGGTGGTACACGCCTGTAATCCCAGTATTGGGGAGGCAGAGATAGAAGATCACAGTTCTGGGACAGCTTCATCTACTGAGGCCCTATGCAACTGTTTTAAAATAATAAGCCGGGTGTGGTGGCGCATCTTGTAACAGCCACGCTGGGGAGGCGAAGACAGGAGGATCGCGCAGGTTCGAAGCCAGCCACGCTGGATTAAGAGACCCTGTTTCCAAATAAAAATATAAAAAATTATCTCTGGGAGTGTAGGCCGGAGGTAGAAGGGTTTCCAGGAACCCCAGTACCACCAAAATAAATAAATAAAATAAAGAATAAGACATAGGGCTGGGGGTTTAGTTTGGAGGTAGAATGGCCCTGGGTTCCAACCCCAGTAATACAAAAAAACAAACTAAATAAATAAATAGGGCTAGAGGTATAGCTTAGAGGTAGAAAGCCCCTGGGTTTAATCCCCAGTTTCAAAAAGAAAAAAAAAGTAAAGAAAACCCTCTAAGGGTGTTACTGTGCATGGCTGTAATCCCAGGAACCGGAGAGGTTTAAGGGAGGTAGATCAGAAGTTCAAGGCCAGCCTGGTCAATTTAAGGAGACTACTTTTTCAAAATAAAAAGGCTGGAGGTGGAGCTCAGTGGTGGAGCTCCCCGGATTTAATCCCCAGTATTCCTGCCCCCCTAACTTCCCTCCCTGCCTCCTCCTACCTGAGAGATGTGAACTCTCAGCCTCTTTCTTCTTCCCCCCTCTGGGCCCCTCGTTCCACAAGCCATGAGGAAAACACCTGCCCATTTGTATACAATATTTATTTGCTCTAAAACTGAGATCCAGAGTTAAGACGCTCTGGAAAGCCGCTGTTTCAAAATAAAAAGGAGCTGGGCGTGGCGGCGCACACTTGTAATCCCGGCATTCTGGAGGATCGGTTTGCAGCCAGCCTCAGCTACTTAGTGAGGCCCTTTGCAACTCAGTGAGACCCTGTTTCAAAGTAAAGAATTAAAAAAAAAAAAAAGGGCAGGGAGCCGGCCCGCTTGCAATCCCAGCAGTTGGGAGGCTGAGACCAGAGGGTCGTGGTTCGCGGACAGCCTCAGCTACTTAAGCCTTCCGAAACTTAGAGAGACCCTGTTTCAAAATAAATAATAAAAAATAGGGCAGGGGGTGTAACTTGGAGGTCGAATGTTCCTGGGTTCCATCCCAGACACGAAAAAAAAAAAAAAAAAATCACAGGTAGATTGTCCCTGGGTTTGATCCTCCCAGTAACCCTCCCCCAGTACACACAAGAAACCAAGTGATGTATTTTCTCTCACATGTGGAGATAGAGAAAATGGGAAACAAAAAGACACTTCAGATAAATGAGAAGTTCCAGTAAAATAGTGGAAGAGAATCAAGGGAAGAAGACCTGATGAATGAAACAGTTCAAGTAATGCTGAGCAAAACCGAGTAACACAGGCCCCATTTCAAAAATAAAATAAAATAAAATAAACCCCAGTCCCCAGGCATGGTGGTGCACCCTTGGAATCCCAGTACTTGGGAGGCTGAGATAGAAGGATTGCACTTCCTCAGGCAGCTCCAGCTACTCAGTGAGGCCCTCTGCAACTTAGTGCTACCCTGTCTCAAAATAAAAGGATGAAAAATAGGCCTGGAAATATAGCTTGGAGGTAGAATGCTCTTGGGTTCCACCCTGGTATCACAAAAAAAAGTAGGGGGCTGGAGGTATAGCTCAGAGGTACAATGGCCTTAGGTTCAAAACCCAAGACCAAAAAAAAAAAGAGAGAAAAAAGAAAGGCACCGTTGACACCTAGCTGTACACTTCAAAACAGCTATGCAAAGAGGATTTTTAAGTGCCCCATCAAGAAAAGACTAATGGTAGCACACGCTTGTAATCCCTGCACTTGGGAGGCAGAGACAGGAAGATCACACAGGTTCCAAGCCAGCCTTGCTGGCTGAAGTGACCCTGTTTCCAAATAAAAAAAATATAAATAGGTCTGGGAGTGTAGCCCGGAGGTAGAAGTAGAAGGGTTTCCAGGAATCCCAGTACCACCAAAAAATAAAAAAATAAATGTTTAAGGTATATGTCAATTACCATTATATAAAAGTATTGAAATATCGCACTGTACCCCATAAATATGCAAAATGATGTTAATTTAAATGTGTGGGATTTGTTTTGTTGGTTTTACGGAACTGGGGATTGAAACAAGGGACATTCTAGGTCTGAGTGATACCCAGCTCTTTTATTCTTTTTGTTTGGGTCTGGGGATGGAACCCAGTGGCATTTGACCTACAAGCTACACCCCCAGCCCTATATTTTATTCAGACAGAGTCTCACTGAGTTGCAGAGGGCCTTATTAAAGTAGCTGAGGCTATCCACGGACCAATTCGCCGGTCTTAGTCTCCCGAATGCTGGAATTACATGCGTGAACTACCACACCCGGCTTTTTTATTCTTTATTTTGAAACAGGGTCTAAGTTGCGAAGGGCCTCACTAAGTATCTGAGGCTGGCTGTAAACCTGTGATCCTCCTATCTCAGCCTCCCAAGTACTAGGATAGTAAGTGTGCACCACTATGTCTGGCTTAAACGTGTTTTAAAAAGAGTAAAGCTGTGCAGGTAATCCCAGTACTTGAGAGTCTGAGTTAGGAAAGCGGCAAGTTCAAGGTAAGCCTGCAGAAATCCAGCCAGGCATGTTGGCACACACCTGTAACTCTAGAACTTGGGAGGCTGAAACAAGAGGATCACAGGTTTGCAGCCAGCCTCAGCTACTTAGTGAGGCCCTCTGCAATTTAGTGAGATCCTGTTTCAAAATAAAGAATAAAATCGGGGGTGGTGGTGCACATCTGTAATCTCAGCATTTGGGAGGCTGAGACAGAAAGATTTCTGGTTTGTGGCCAGCCTTAGCTACTTAGCGCGGCCCTCCACAACTTAGTAAGGCCCTGTTTCAAAATAAAGAATAAAAAAAATTGGGCTGGGGATGTAGCTCAGAGGTAGAGTGCCCCTAAGTCCAATACCCAGCCCCCCCAAAAAAACTTAGACTGGGAGTATAGCTCAGAAGTAGAATGCCCCTGGTTCAATAACCAGTTCTACAAAAAAGATAAATAAATAAACAAACAAACAAACAAAAAACACACAGAGCTCTATGTTGAAGGCTGGGGTGCACAAAGCCAAAGTTGTACCTCTCAAGTTTACAGAACAGGTGGGTGGGAAAGATAGGAAGTGGTGGTGGCCTTGGAAGAGATATGTTGCTCCTGCTGGAGCTCCTCAGCTGAGGACTTACTAGACAAACAAGTTCCCACACCACTGCAGAGCAAAGGGGGAAGGAAAGGTGAGATGACGGAAAGCTAACTGAGCTTTGTAACTCACCAGGAAGAGAAAGGCTATGCGTTGTTCACAGGTACTGCTCTAGGAAAAGACCTTGGCAGTGCTAGAGATGGGCAATTCTACTGATAACCTCAATAGCTTCACCTCATATCCACACCTGACGCGTCCTTTCTACAAAGCCAAAGCCAATCGGCCTTTCCTTGGGTGTGGCGGCACACACTTGTAATCCAAGTACTTGAGAAACTGAGATAGGAGGATGGCAGCTTCAGGGTCAGTCTCAGTAATTTAGTGGAGAGACCCTGTCTCAAAATAAAAAGGGCTGGGGGCATAGCTCAGAGATGAGCCAATCTGCAGTACCACCACCATCACAAACAAATCCCAATAAGAAAGCTCTATGAGCTGGGCGTGGTGGCCATATAATCCCAGTTTGTAATCCCAGCATTCGGGAGGCTGAGCCGAGAGGATCCCGGTTCGTGAACAGTCTCAGCTACTTAGCAAGGCCCTTTGCAACTCAGTGAGATCCTGTTTCAAAAATTTTAAAAAAGACGCCGGGCGTGGTGGCGCACGCTTGTAATCCCCGCGCTTGGGAGGCAGAGACAGGAGGATCGCGCTTGTTCGGAGCCAGCCTCGCTGGTTTAAGAGACCCTGTTTCCACATAAAGTTAAAAACTAGGTCTGGGAGTGTAGCCTGTGGGAGTGTAGCCCGGAGGTAGAAGGGCTTCCAGGAACCCCAGTACCACCAAAAAAAAAAAAAAAAATTTTAAAAAGACTAAAAACTAGTGCTAGGGATGTGGCTCGGAGGTAGAATGTACCTGGGTTCCATCCCCAGTACGGCAAAAATATATATATATATATGAATAAAGTCCCATATACACATTACATGTGAGTCATATTCCATATATTTAGTACCAAAAACAACCTTCCAACATTCTAACCATTATTTGTGAATTAAGAGGGGGAAAAATTCAAGTGCTTATGCGTTCAGACCGTGAGATGAGATCCATATTAGAAAAATACATGGAGCATTTAGCCAAGAGCTGCCCTGGATAAACAGTCAAATACAAACTTATTTCTCAGCCACACAAAAGAAACCACCCAGACCGGGCATGGTGACGCACGCTTATAATCCCAGCATCCCAGCATTCGGGAGGCTGAGACCGGAGGATCACGGTTCGTGGACAGCTTCGGCTACTTAGTGAGGCCCTTCGCAACTTAGTGAGACCCTGTTTCAAAATAAAGAATAAAAAATAGGGCAGGGGGGTGTAGCTCGAAGGTCGAATGCCTCTAGATTCCATCCCCAGACCCGCAAAAAAAAAAAGAAAGAGCCGGGTGTGGTGGCGCACGCTTGTAATCCCGGCGGTTGGGAGGCAGAGACAGGAGGCTGGTTCGAAGCCAGCCTCGCTGGCTTAAGAGACCCTGTTTCCAAATAAAAAATATAAAATAGGTCTGGGAGTGTGGCCTGGAGGTAGAAGGGTTTCCAGGAATCCCAGTACAGAAGGAAAGAAAGAAATAAGAAATAAAGTAAAGAAAGAAAGAAAGAAAGAAAGAAAGAAAGAAAGAAAGACCACCGAGGAAGGGCTTCAAAATAAACCTACTTTCCTTAGGGTTTTGTTGTTTGTGGTAATGGGTATTGAAACCAGAGGCATTCCAAGCTACACATTCTAGTCCTATATCTGGTCTTTATTTTGAAACAGGGTCTCACTAAGTTGCGGAGGGCCTAAATAGCTGAGGCTGGCCTCTACCCCGAGATCTTCCTGTCTCAGCCTCCCAAATACTTGGTATTACAAGCATGCGCCACCACGCCTGGCTTGGGGCCTGCTTTTGCTGTTTCTGTAAGACAACTTCCTCTGGGTAGACCCCATCTCAACCGACTTGAGACTTTTTCTGCACTCCTCTGCATTTCAGAGCTCTTCCTGCTCTTTTAAGTCTGGTGCTCCAAAATCTACAAGGCGATTTCTGAGGAAGGCAGTGATCTGTATTCTTTTTGGCGAGTCCCACCTACCTAGAACTAGGCCGTCAATAAGCATCAGATCAAAGCCAGACGGCTGGACAAGTAGCTGAAAAAAGGGCCTTCTCTCCTAAAACACCCCTCTGTCACTTCAAGTACATGAGAAACCCCGAGGAACCAGATTACGTTAACCTTCAATACAAAAACACCAAACTAAGATAACGGCGCCACACAAAAACGCCGACATGCTGGAAACCACGGCATCGGTGAAAAGCCATACCAAGAAACAAATTCCTTGGCTCTGTGATTCGGAGCAAGCACATGGCCAGCATTCCTTCAAGTTATCAACCAAATGAAGCCCACGCCATCTGCCTCTTGAACGTGCAAACCTACCTTTCACTGCAACGATTCTCTGGGCTGAGCGCACTACAATTACCCGGGAAGCGGGAAAAAAAACCTGGAAGCCCAGACAACGCCTTGGCCCAGCAGAATCTCTTTCTGTGGGATGGAGGAAGTTAAAGCTTTCTAAGTGGTTCCACGGTACTACCAAGTCTGGAAACTGTCTAGCGAACTTCAGGCCTCCGCGGTGTTCTCTTTTTGGGTGGAGTAGGGAAGACCTCCGAGGACAAGTTTTTTTGTTTTTTTTTTTTAAAGTCTCCTCACACCGAATTCCCATCCCCAACCTCTCGAGCCACAGAAGAAGGGCTCCACCCTTCACGTCCCCGCAGCCACTCACCTTCAGGCTGCAGGCTTCCTCCTCTAGAGAAGCCATTTCTTCTAGGGAGGCGCTGGCCGGGCGCACGGGGGATGCCTTCCAGGGCGGGGACCCCCGAGCGCTCCGATTCAGGCAGCCTCTGGGGGCGACCCCGCCCACACCCGGGCCCGAGGAATGGGACGAGGCAGAGGAGGAGGAATTTCTGCGGCGGGAGGGGCTCCGGGACGACCTCGGGGCGCCGGCCTCATGGTCCCCCTTCGCGACTTTCAGGCGCTGGAGGCCGCCGCCCCCTCGGGGTCGTGCCGGCCGGCTGGAGGGGGCCACTTCACCGGGCCCCCGGAGGCGGCTGCGCTTGCTGGGACCCCCTTCCGAAGAGCCGCTCCAGTGGTACCTGACCTTGCGCCGCTCCGACGCCATGGGCACCTGCCAGGTGAAGGGGCCGCGTGAGCCCCGGGGCTCCCCGCCGCGGCTCCCCGCCCGGGGCCGGCCTCACCGACCTTTCCCTCGCCCTTCCGCGGCCCATCACAGTCCTCGGGGCTTCGGCGCGCCGCGGCCTCCGGAGGGTCCCCGCGCCCCGAGCCGGCGCCTCGAGGTCCGCGGCGCCACCGAGCCCGCTACGGCCCGCGCATGGCGGCCGGACCCCAACCCCGCGAGGCCGCCGCGCCGCCCCGAGGCCCTGGCCGCGCCGGAGCGCAGGCCGGACCCCGCGGCCGCCTCACACCGCGCCCGGCCGCCCTCCCCGCCGCCGCCGCCGCCGCCGCCCTGAGGCGAGCCGGCCTCCGCCCGCGCTCCCGCCGCGGCGCCGCCCGCCCCCCGGATGCAGCGCCGCGGCCCGTGGCCCCGCGCGCGCGGCGGGGGCGGGGCTTGGCCCCAACGCAGGGCGCCCATTGCTCCGTTCGGCGAGGGGCGGGACTCCGCGCAAGACCGAGGTCGCCCCTTGGTCGAACGGCACGGGGGCGGGACCGTACGCCTCACGAAGCTCGTCCATTGGTCCGAGGCAGACGGGGCGGAACCGCTCACGTGGGCCCGAAAAGCGCGAAGCGGAGGCTCAGGCCGCACAGTTCCTTTGGCGCCCGTGCGGAGCGGGTGGGCGCCGCCGGCGCCTTTGCGGTGCGCTTTCTACCTCTCATGGCTGGATTCGCATAGGAACCCAAAGCATCATCGCCCACAAGAAACGAGAACCTGCTTCAGAGACCAAGGGACGCAGAGAAAGTGGCGGACCCGACATTTGGAGTCTCAAAAGCAGAGACTATAGCCGGGCGTGGTGGTTGGCGCACGCTTGTAATCCCGGCGTTTGGGAGGCTGAGACAGGAGGATCGCACAGGTTCGAAGCCGGCCTCAGCTATTTAGGTTCTCAGCAATTTAGTGAGACCCTGTTTCCAAATAAAATACAAAATAGGTCTGGGAGTATAGCCCAGAGGTAGAAAAGCCCCTGGGTTCCACCCCCAGTAGCACACGGAAAAAAAAATTTTTTTTTTTTTTTAAAAAGCAGAGACTAGGGTGTATTCATTTCGAGTCACCCCTCCATGCCAGTCTGGTATGGAGCTGTATTTCTATCTCCTGTATTTCTATCTTTTTCTGTTTTTCTGTTTTTTTGTTTCTGTGGGGAGTTTTCGAGAAATTATTCCCAGGGGGTCTATTCATTTCGAGTCACCTCCCCCATGCCATTTTGGCATGGGGCTGTATTTCTATTTTCTGTATTTCTATCTTTCTAATAAACTTCCTTTAAATCTTCAAAAAAATTAAAATAAATAAAAATTAAAAAAAGCAGAGACTAGCCAGGCGTTGGTGGTGCACACTTGTAATCTCAGCATAAGGGAGGCTGAGACCGGAGGATCGGGGTTCGCGGACAGCCTCAGCTACTTAGTGAGGCCCTCTGCAACTCAGTGCGACCCTGTTTCAAAAATAAAGAATAAAAAATAGGGCAGGGGGTGTAGCTCGGAGGTCGAATACCCCTGGGTTCCATTCCCAGACCCTCAAAAAAAAATTAAAAAGTGGATAAATAAAAATAAATAAATAAAAAAGCAGAGATTATGCAAAAATACAGAATATCTGCCTGGCAAAAAAAAAAATATCAAAGCTTGAAGGTAGAATGCCCCTGGGTCCAATCCCCTCTACCTCAAAAGAAAAACGTTATAATTTTCCACTCATTCTCAATGATGAAAACATAAGATACTTTGTAAACCAGGTGTGGAGCCAACCCATCTGTAATCCTAGTACTTGGGAGGCTGACATAGGAGGCTCACAGGTTCAAAGCCAACCTTAGCAATTTAGCACCACCCTGTTTCAAAATAAAGGGCTGGGGTGGAGCTCAGGGGTAGAAAGTCCATGGGTTCACCCTACGAAAATAAGACACTCTGTAGCTCAGAATGTGGGGGAATACATTCCTTCCCATATATCCCTAATGGACCTGTAAATTAATAAACTCCATCGAAGGTAGCACCAAAAATAAAAACCTCAATATCCATTGAGGAACCCATTATCCAAATGTTCCTTGACCTAGGATTAGTTATATCTGATTAAACCTAAGGTTAAGTACCCCTGAACAAATTCATCTGGTCACAAAAGTACAAAAAGCCTGCAGGCTTGTAATCTCAGCAATTGGGAGGCTGAGATAGGAGGATCATGGTTCAAGGACAGCCTCAGTTATTTAGTGAGGTCCTCTGAAACTCAGTGAGACTCTGTTTCAAAATAAAGAATAAAAAAAATATATATAGGGCCGGGCGTGGTGGCGCACACTTGTAATCCCATCATTAGGGAGGCTGAGACCCTGGAGGATCGCGGTTCGCAGACAGCCTCAGCTACTTAGTAAGGCCCTCTGCAACTCAGTGAGACCCAGTTTCAAAATAAAGAATAAAGCCGGGTGTGGTGGCGCACGCTTGTAATCCCCGCGCTTGGGAGGCTGAGACAGGAGGATCGCGCAGGTTCTAAGCCAGCCTCACCTACTGAGTGAGGCTCTCAACAACTTAGTAAGACCCTGTTTCCAAATAAAATATAAAATAGGTCTGGGAGTATAGCCCGGAGGTAGAAAGCCTCTGGGTTCCACCCCCAGTACCACCAAAAAATGAAAGAAAGAATAAAAAATAGGGCAGGGGGTGTAGCTCAGAGGTCGGAGGTCAAATGCCCCTGGGTTCCATCCCCAGACCCGCAAAAAAATAAAATAAAATAGGGCTGAGGGTGTAGCTCGGAGACAAAATGCCCCTGGGTTCCATTCCCCAGTACTGGAAAAAAAAAAAAAAAGTAGCCTGGTGTGGTGGTGCATGCTTGTAATCCCGGCATCCCAGCATTTGGGAGGCTGAGACCAGAAGATCGCAGTTGGCGGACAGCTTCAGCTACTTAGTGAGGCCCTCTGCAATTTAGTGAGACCTGTTTCAAAATAAAGAATACAAAATAGGGCAGGGGGTGTAGCTCTGAGGTAGACTACCCTTGGGTTCTATCCCTAGACCCACACCAAAAAAAAAAAAAAAAGTAATTACAAGATGTTGGCTTTACATTTTTATTTTTACAAATATCTTAATTTTACAAAAAAAAAATCACAATAGAATTATTTTAAATAGGACATTTCTCCTAGTGAATCACAAATAACATTTGTCTCACAAAGAGATCTGCAACGGGACTTTAATACCTTTTTATTTATTTTACAAGTGCACAGGTGGGGCAGGGAGAAGGAGCAGGTGTTATCCTACTTGCACAGAAACGGAGGCGCCAGAAAATAAATGACTGACTTAATTAGCAGCAGAATCAGACATGAGACGCGTTCTCTCATTCTTCATCCAGCCATAAATAACACATATGCGCAAAATAAAAGCTCCATTAAAAGTGTGAGTTAGTTAGGGGGTGGGAAGAGAAGGTGCTGAGCGGGCACTTGATAAATATTCAAATCCTGCAAGATCACCCAGGGAGTGGAAGAAGAGTCCTCTGCCAAGTGCCTTGCTTTTGTTTGTGAAATCTGAGACCGTCACGAGGTGTGTCAAGACCGGCATGGGGACACCTGGAAAATCTTTTGAGGCTGCGGCAGTCTGCAGGTGGCTGTTGGCAGATATGATTCACAGATCTTAACTCTGGAACAGGCGCCATCCATGTCCCAGAATTGCTCGTCAGCTGTCAAGGGGTGAGAGCTGCGGAGGTAACAGCTTCCACTGGGCTGGTTATCGTCATGGGCTCCCCAAACCACAAATACACCCACATCCTGGGTCCATGTACCAGGCTTTCCGCTTCAGTCTCCTGCTGCCCCGCTCTGACTAACAGGTCCCCGACAGGAGGAGCACTCGAGGGATTCTGTGTCCGTAAATACTGTGGTCCCTCCTCCCCCAACCTACGCTGATGAGATGGAAGTGGCCTTCCTTCCATCGTGCAAAGCTCGTGTTTGGTCTGTGAGTTTCGTGGTACACCGTGGGTTCTGCCTCAGGCCTTTTCCTCGGGTGGACGCTGGCTGGAGGACCAGGATCCTCAGCTGTGTTGCAGTCCTCAGGGGCCAAAGAGCTCGAGACTGTCCAGTTTCTCCTCTTTGTAGAGCAGGATGTCCTCCATCAGCTTCCTCTTGGCCTCGTTGATCTCAATTTTCCATGAAGTCTCTGCAGCTGCAGCTAAACAGAAAGTAAAAATGAGCGACTTGGACAAGACTGTTCGTTGTTAAAATTCTTTGAAAGTCAGACTTGGCTAGTCTCCCTTAAATCAGGTTTCAGAATCAGTCCTCAGCCCAGGGTAGTGGCGCCTGCTTGTGATCCTCGTACTTGGGAGGCTGAGACAGGAGGATCAGAGGTTCAAGGCCAGCCTCAGCCACTTAATGAGGCCCTCTGCAGTTTAGTGAGGCCCTGTCTCAAAAATAAAAAAAGTAAAAATAAGTTTGGGGGATGTAGCTTGGAGGTAGAATGCCGCTGGGTTCAGTCCCCAGTACCACACAAACACAATCAGGTCCCAGGTGTAATGAACATGCCTTTCAAGAGAAGTCCACAACCTGCTCCACCAGTGCAGGAAAGAGGGGGGCTCCTGTGCCCCTCCCAGTGCACAGTGCCGACCCTCCTGCTCCCCCTCCTCCCCATGGGAGGACCAGCAGCGGGAGGGGTATTGGCTGTATATGCGTTGGGTCCTGCTCCTCGGGAACAGAGTCACTTCATGGAAAAGGCCTTCCTAAGTTTTGTCTCAGAGGATTCTTGGGGTAACTGGCCCCCAGTGGCATCAATGGCAGGTCTCCTTAGAGAAGTGGCTGGAGGATGGGGCGGGCAGGGAGGGGCCACACACCGCCTTGTGTGGTGACAGTTCTGGTCTCTGAGTGCAGCAGGGACTTTAACCAACGGGGCCATGACTTGCATTTTTATCTCTGTTTTCTTCTTTTGTTTTTTGCAGTACTGGGGATTGAACCCAGGGGTGTTCTACCTCTGAGCTACACTCCCAGTCATTTATTTTGAACTCTGAAATAGGGTCTCACTAAAATGCTGAAGCTGGCCTGGAACCTACGATCCTCCTGTCTCAACCTCTCAAGTACTAGGGTTACAGGAGTGCACCACCACACCCAGATGCACTGTGTTTTGGTTTTTGTGGTGTGTGTGTGTGTGTGTGTGTGTGTGTGTGTGTGTTACTAGAGATGGCTGGTTTTATTCTTTTATTTTGAAACAAGGTCTCACTAAGTTGCAGAGGGCCTCACTCAGTTGTTGAAGCTGAGGCTGGCTTCAAACCTGGATCCTCCTGTCTCAGCCTCCCAAGTACTGGGATTACAAGCATGCACCACCATGCCCAGCAGTGTCACATTGTGGTTTTTATTTGTTTTGTTTTGTGGTGCTGGGGGTGGAACCCAGGGTCTTTTCTACCTCCAGGCTATACTCCCAGACCTATTTTATACTTTATTTGAAAACAGGGTCTCACTAAGTTGCTGAGAGCCTCACTAAGTAGCTGAGGCTGGCTTCGAACCCGTGCGATCCTCCTGTCTCCGCCTCCCAAGCGCGGGGATGACAAGCGTGCGCCACCACGCCCGGCACCACACTGTGTTTTTAAAAGCCACTCCAGGGCCAGGGCTGTCACAGTGTACTACCATACGTGAACCCCTGGTTCTATCCCCAGCTTGGCAAAAATAAAAAACACAAGAAAAAAATAAAAGTAGAACCCACTCTAGCTGGCTTCTGGAGAAAGCATTGAGAGGGAGGGCGCAGATGGGGAGGTGGCAGGGGCTGTGTCACCCCAGCACCAGAGCCGTAGCCTAGGGGGGCAGAGATGAGGCAGTGACTGGGTGACTGACTGGTGGCAGGGAGGAGAGGGCGTGTCAAGGAGGGCACCCAGGCTTCTCATGGCCACTGGCTGGATGACACCCAAAAGGCTGGCACATGAGTTTGCCTGCACCAGCACCTCCACTTACCATCCTTGCCATCCTGTGGAGGCTGTGAGCCAGCAGAGGCCTCCGAGGGGGAGTCTGCCTCTGCTCCCCTGCTGGCCTGCAGCCGCCCTCCTCCAGCCTCCAGGGGATCAGGGTCTGGAGAGGCGGCCTTGGCCCAGGGCTTGACCCTCGGAGAGGAGGCGGCCTCGAGACTGCTGTTGTCCACGTCGTCTGTTTCCTCAGGGGTGTTGGAGGAGCCTGTGCCCTCAGAGAGCCCACTCCAGGGGAGGGATGTCTCCTGGGCTCGGAGCCGCTGCTCCACGGCTGCCACTGAGTCCCGGGCCTGGGGAGGGAGACGAGAACACTTGTCAAGAAAGCTTCTGAAGCCGGGCGTAGTGGCGCACGCTTGTAATCCCAGCATTCGGGAGGCTGAGACCTGGAGGATCACGGTTCGCGGACAGCCTCAGCTACTTAGTGAGGCCCCTCCGCAACTCAGTGAGACCCGGTTTCAAAATAAAGAATAAAAAATAGGGCAGGGGGTGTAGCTCAGAGGTCAAATGCCCCTGGGTTCCATCCCCAGACCCGCCAAAAAAAAAAAAAAGAAAGCTTCTGAAGTCTGTTTCCTGGGAGAACAGCACGCCCTTGAGAAGATCTGGCCCTGCCCCCCACCAGCCATGGATGGGAGCACAGGAGTCAAGTGGGGTGATCGTGGCGCCTGCTCCTCTGACGGTGACTAGCCTTTGCTCTCCAGTGGCGCCCCTGGCGCCACCAAACACGGGGAGTCCACCTGCAGCGCAGTGCAAGGAAGCCTCAACTGAGCAGGGCCAAGGGGTGGAGAGGGTGGAGGCACAGGCGCAGAGGGCGCTGGGAGCCCCAGGGCTAACTGCCCTGAAAGCAGAGAAGGCCGCCCCTCCTGGTGGTCACAGGAGCCCCCACAGCCGCTCATTCACTCACTCATTCCCTGCTCACACCCCCCCACTGCCACACACCCCCCCCCCCCCCCCCCCGTGTCCACGTATCTCTTTGGGGTTCTTTTGTTCTCTTTTTTTCCTTTTGGTGCTAGGGATTGAACCCTGGGGCATTTACCCCCAAGCCACGTCCCCACGCCCCCTTTTTTTAAAAAAATTTAGTGTTACTGGGGATGGAACCCTTCTACCTCCAGGCTACCTATTTTATATTTTATTTGGAAACAGGGTCTCTTAAGGCAATGCGCGATCCTCCTGTCTCCGCCTCCCAAGCGCGGGGGTTACAAGCATGTGCCACCATGTCCCTCCTCCCCTTTTTGATGTTTATTTTTTTTCTTTTTCTTTTTCCTTTTTTCTTTTTTTTTTTTTTTTGCGGGTCTGGGGATGGAACCCAGGGGCATTCAAACTCCGAGCTACACGCCCTGCCCTATTTTTTTATTCTTTATTTTGAAACAGGGTCTCACTGAGTTGCAGAGGGCCTCACTAAGTAGCTGAGGCTGTCCGCGAACCGCGATCCTCCAGTCTCAGCCTCCCAAAAGCTGGGATGACAAGCGTGCGCCGCTACACCTGGCTCTTTTTGATGTTTAATTCATCTTGCCCTCCCAAGTACTGGGGCTACCCGTGTGTGACACCATGCCAGACTGAGTTTCTAACACTTTAAACCAGAATGTACCAAGTAACACGTGTTGCCGTTATGGCTTCTTTCTAGTGAGAGAGGTTATAAAACTTGGAAGTCGGCAGGGAATAAATGTTTGATCTTTACACACGCACAGGGCATGCACGCATACCTTTAATAATACCAACAGGGCCTTGCAGGCCCATAGTGTGTGACTATGTAGTGATGCACACCTGAGCCCAGATCCCACCACCCAGAGGAAGGAGGAGGAGAGTCCCGCTCACACCCCTCACCGCACTGCCCCTCCAGCAGCCTGTGACAGGCAGCCCGGGGCTACACCCCAGGCTCCGCGGGTGAGCTGCTCACCTCCTGCAGGCTGGCCTGGCGCCTGCGCAGGCAGAGGCCGACGACGGTGGCCAGGGCCTCGGCGCAGCCCTCCGGCAGCGGCCCCGCTCTCCTCTCCAGGTATCGGTGGCAGATCTCCTTGGCCATCACCTTCTCCACACCCACCTTCCTGGAGCAGAGCGACGCGGGGCTGCTGGGAATGTCGCTAAGGAGTAAATCTTTCTGTGGAGAACAGTGGGAAGGCCTGTGAGCTGCAAAGTGTGGCGGCCTTCGTGCCTGCCCTGCCCACCTGCTACAGCACTGCGGAGCTGCAAAAACTTCTCAGGAGCCCCCTAGGACACTGAAAAACAGGCAAGGGTCCCAGAAACAAGAAAATACCCAGGAACCCAAGAATGGTGATATCCCTGCGGCATAGGGCACTGCAGTGTGACCATCCCACATCCCCAGGGCACTGCGGTGTGACCATACCATGTCCCCAGGGCACTGCGGTGTGACCATCCCACATCCCCAGGGCACTGTGGTGTGACCATCCCACATCCCCAGGGCACTGCAGTGTGACTATCCCAAGTCCACAGGCACTGCGTTGTGAACATCCCACATCCCCAGGGCACTGCGGTGTGACTATCCCACGTCCCCAGGGCACTGCAGTACAATCTACCTCTGATTTACACTCCCAGTCCTGGGGGGGCGGTGCTGGGGATTGAACCCAAGAGCAATCTACCTCCAGCCCTATTTTATTTTGAAACTGGGTCTCACTAGGTTGATAAGAGTCTCACTACTTGCTGAGGCTGCCTGTCCCAGCCTCCCAAATACAAGGATTACAGGAGTATGTCACCATGCCCAGCTCCTATTTAATTTTTTATTTTGAAGTAAGATATCACTAACTTCCTGTGAGCGGATCTTGAACCTACAATCCTCCTATCTCAGCCTCCCAAGTACTGAAATTACAGGCATGCAGCTTAATCTCTTTTTGTGTGTGTATGTGTGTGTGGTGCTGGGGTTGGCTTTCTACCTCCACGCTACACTCTCAGACCTACTTTTATTTTATTTGGAAACAGGATCTCACTAAGTTGCTGACAGCCTCATCAAGTAGCTGAGGCTGGCTTCGAACCTGTGCGATCATCCTGTCTCAGCCTCCCAAACGTGGGGATTACAAGCGTGCGCCACCACGCCCAGCCTTATTCTTTATTTTGAAACAGGGCCTCACTAAGTTGCTGAGAGCCTCATCAAGTAGCTGAGGCTGGCTTCGAACCTGTGCAATCCTCCTGTCTTAGCCTCCCAAGTACTGGGATTACAAGCATGTGCCACCATTCCTGGCTGAATTATTTTTTAAATGTTTATAAATTTATTTATAAGATTGTTGATCAATAATTTCATACTGCTGGGCACGGTGGCGCACGCTTGTAATCTCAGCATTTGGGAGGCTGAGACCAGAGGATCATGGTTCACGAACAGCCTCAGCTACTTAGTGAGGCCCTTTGCAACTCAGTGAGACCCTGTTTCAAAATAAAGAATAAAAAACAGGGCTGGGGGTATAGCACAAAGGTAGAATGCCCGTGGGTTCAATCCCCAGTACTGCAAACAAGAAAAAAAAATTCACACTCTTTCACAATATGTATGATTGTTTCATAATTTCTTTAACCACTTCCCCTGTGGTAAGTATTTCATTAGCTTGCAGTGTTTTACTGTCAAAAATATTACTATACCTATAATCTTAGGATTTGGGAGGCTGAGACAGGAGGATCACAGGTTTGAGGACAACCTCAGCAATAGTAACACTCTCAGAAATTTAGTGAGACCCTGTTTCAAAATAAAAATAAAAGCTGGGCATGGCACATGCTTGTAATCCCAGCACTTGGGAGGTCGAGACAGGAGGACTGCAGTTCGAGGAAATCCTCAGCTACTTAGTGAGGCGCTCCGCAACTTAGTGAGGCTTTGTTTCAAAATAAAGAATAAAGGCTAGGCTTAGTGGTGCACACTTGTAATCCCAGCATTTGAGAGGCTGACACAGGAGGATCGTGGCTCGAGGACAGCCTCAGCTACTTAGTGAGGCCCTTTGCAACTCAGTGAGACCCTGTTTCCAAACAAAGAATAAAAAAATAGGGCTGGAGGTGTTGCTCGAAGGTAGAAGGCCCCTGGGTTCCACCCCCAGGGTTGGGCATATAGCTCGGAGGTAGGCACCCTTGGTTTAAAAATAAATAATAAATACCACTGCAGCAAAATTCTCTGTTCACCCGTCTTCCCTCACACGTGCACACCGTCCTCTACTGCACAAACGAAAGCGCCACATTGGAGCCGCACTTTTTCTGTTTTGCAGTGCTCGGGTGGAACACGGGGCTTTCTACACGCTCACAAGTGCTCTGCTGCTGAGCTGCACACTCTGAGTGTAGCTCAGTAGGCACCCGATAGAGGCAACCAGCAACCAAATTCCCTCCGAGACACTGAGGCGGCTAACAGGCCAGCCCCAAGCAAGCACTGGGGCACAGGAAGTTCAGCGAACGCTCCTCTGATAGGATCGGATTGCCGTCAGTGTGACTCTACCAACCACAACAGATCACATGGGTGCCCATGTGTGAGTCTAGAGGAAGAGGAAAATAATTTTGTTTTCGTCACTGGGGGCAGAACCTAGGGGCATTTACCTTCCAGCCACACCCCCAGCCCTATTTTAATTCTTTTTTTTTTTTTTTCTTTGCGGTGCTGGGGATGAAACCCAGGGGCAATCTACTTTCGAGCTACACCCCCAGCCCTATTTTTTATTCTTTATTTTTGAAACAGGGTCTCACTGAGTTGCAAAGGGCCTCACTAAGTAGCTGAGGCTGGCTGCGAACCCAGATTCTCCTTTCTTAGCCTCCTGAATGCTGGGATTACAAGTGTGCACCACCATACCCGGCAATTCTTTATTATTTTGAAACAGGATCTCACTGAGTTGCAAAGGGCCTCAGTGAGTAGCTAAGGCTGTCCATGAACCACGATCCGCCTGCCTCGGCCTCCCAAATGCTGACATTATAAGCGTGCATCACCACGCCTGGCTCTCAAAATAAAAATTTTAAAAAAAGGTTTTCTTATACGAACGAGGGAGCCAGGTGTTACAGCACACACATGTAATCCCAGTGCTTGGGAGGTTAAAACAGAGGGATTGCCGGGCGTGGTGGCGCACGCTTGTCATCCCCGCGGTTGGGAGGCGGAGACAGGAGGATCACGCAGGTTCGAAGCCAGCCGCGCTGGCGTAAGAGACCCTGTTTCAAAAATATAAAATAGGTCTGGGAGTGTAGCCCGGAGGAAGAAGGGCTTCCAGGAACCCCAGTACCACCCAAAAAAAAAAAAAAAAAAAAAAAAACAGAGGGATCACAGGTTTGAGTCCACCGTCAGCAAAAGATAAAATAGGGCTAGGGATATAGCTCAGAGGTAGAATGCCCCAGGGTTCAATTGCCAGTAGCAAAAAAGTGCATACGCGCACACGCGCACACACACACACACACACACACACACACATACACGCATGAAGCAATCACGTGTGGCTGGTGGGGTGCAAGCCCTGGACCGAAGCCTAGTCGAGGTGTATAGAGGGCCACAGTCCTCCCTTCCCGCACAGCAGTGAGGCCCAAATGTGCCCACCTGCGGCCGCAGTGGCTGCATCCCTTACCAGGTAAACCGGGCTCCGGTCCTTATCCATCGCGGGGATGCCAGTGAGGACCTCCGCCAACACCTGAAGAGCACAGAACAAGGAGTCAGCAGGGTGTGCGTGTGACTCACGCACGGGCCAGCAGGAAAGGCTGGGCACATGAGGAGTCAGCCGCAGGATGCTCCGCCATCCGCCAGCAGAAACACTTGCCCACACAACAGGCCACGGGAGCACCCGGAACACCTCTTCAACTAAAGATGCCACCGCTGCCGATAGAAAGTTTCATTAATGCCGGGCGTGGTGGCGCACGCTTGTCATCCCCGCGCTTGGGAGGCGGAGACAGGAGGATCGCGCAGGTTCGAAGCCAGCCGCGCTGGCGTAAGAGACCCTGTTTCAAAAATATAAAATAGGTCTGGGAGTGTAGCCCGGAGGTAGAAGAAGGGCTTCCAGGAACCCCAGTACCACCAAAAAAAAAAAGAAAGTTTCATTAAGCCTGGTGTCATGGTGCATGCCTATCACCCAGTCTTGAGAGGCTGAGACAGAAATATTTCAAGTTGGAGACCAGCCTCAACAATATACTGAGAGCCTCAGCAACTTAGTGAGACCCTGTTTCAAAAAATAAAATAAAATAAAATAAAATAGGGCCAGAGGTAGAATGACTCTGGGTTAAACCCCCAGTACCATCAAAAAAGAGAGAGAGAAAGAGAGAGAAAGAAAAAGAAAGAGAAAAAAAGTAGCTGAGAGCAAGATATGGAGGATGGAATTAAACTCAAGTGTAAGTACATGTATATTAATAAAAGCTATGCATGCACACATCCTTATACACACATACTACTTATTATTTTTGAGGCAGTCTCACTAATTTGCCCAGACTGTCCTACAACTTGTGATACTCCTGCCTCAGCTTCCAGAGTAGTTCAGAAACCAAGAACTAAGTTAGATAGCCAAATTACATAGAAATCAGAAGTTAGCCGGGGCCGGGCGTGGTGGCGCACGCTTGTAATCCCAGCATTTGGGAGGCTGAGACCAGAGATCACGGTTCGCAGACAGCCTCAGCTACTTAGTGAGGCCCTCTGCAACTCAGTGAGACCTGGTTTCAAAATAAAGATTAAAAAATAGGGCAGGGGGTGTGGCTCGGAGGTCAAATGTCCCTGGGTTCCATTCCCAGACCCGCAAAAAAAAAAAAAAAAAAAAAAAGAAGTTAGCCGGGCGCGGTGGTGCACGCTTGTAATCCCAGCATCCAGGAGGCTGAGACAGGAGGATGGTGATGTGCAGACAACCTCAGCTACCGAGGCCCTCCGCAACTCAGTGAGACCCTGTTTCAAAATAAAGAATACAAAAATAGGGCTGGGGGTATAGCTTGGAGGTAGAATGCCCCTGGGTTCCATCCCCAGTACCCCCACACACAGACAAAGACAGTGTAAAGGCAGGGATGGCGACAGGTTAGGAGCTCCGCCATTTGCAGAACACAGGCATAGCCTGTGCGCGTGTGCACACACACAAGCCCACGTGATGAATGAATGAATGAATGAATGAATGAATGAATGAATTCGCAGCCTTGATATGCGCAGAGCACCGTGCCAACCAGCCCACACGCTGCCCCACTACCCTGCCTAAGCATCGTTACCCCATTTCACAGAAGACACAGCTGAGGCTCAGAGGAGGCCGGTGCACTGTAGGCTACACGGCTGACATAACGAGCTGGGTCTGGGCTCCAGTGCCTGGCAGGGAAGTCCAGGCCTCCTGGCCCCTCCTGCTTTATTCCCCGCCCCACTGAGGATTGACAGGGCTACTTTACCGCTGGGCTACACCCCCAGCCTTTTTATTGTATTAATTGTGAAAACATAGCATGTGGGTTTGAACTACTGGGCACGCTATGTATGGCTCACCTACCTACCTACCTGTCTCCTTATAGGTACTAGGCACTAAACCCAGGGGCATTCTAACTGAGCTACACCCCCACCCTTTTTATTTTTTTGTTTGAAATGAGGTCTTGCTAAGTCGTGGAGGCCCTCGCTGTGTTGCCAAAATGACCTTGAATTTATGATCTTCCTGCCTCAACCTCCCAAGTATGCAAACCACTCCTGGATCTTATTTATATTTTTTCTTTTAACTTATTTTTGGTCTGTGGTACTAGAGATTAAACCCAGAGGCTTTTCTATTCCTAAACTACTACTCCTCAAGCCCTTTTGATTTTTTTTCTTTTTTTTCTTTTTTTTTTTTTTTTGAGGTACTAGGGATGAAACCCAGGGTCATTCTACCTCTGAGCTACACCGCCAGTCCTATTTTTCATTCTTTATTTTGAAACAGATTCTCACTAAATGGAGGGCCTAAGTAGCTGAGGCTGGCCGTGAACCTGCGATCCTCCTGTCTCAGCCTCCCAAGTACTGGGATTACAATCAAGTGCCACCATGCCCAGCTTGAATTTTTTTTATTTTCCTATTTTGCAGCAGGGTCTTACTAGGTTGCTAAGGGTATTGCCATGTTGCATATTGCTGAGGCTGTCCTCAAACCAGCTATCTTCCTGATTTAGTCCTCCAAATCTTGGGATTACAGGTATGCGCCACCATACCTGTCTCTTCTATTTTGAGACAGGGTCTTGCTAAGTTGCCCAGGCTGGCCTCAAACTTGTATTCTTCCTGCCTCCGTCTTCTGAGCGGCTGGAATAACAGACACATGCCGCCAAGCCTCTTTTTTTTTTTTTAAGGTACCAGGGGCATTCTACATCCAAGCTGCGCCCCCAGCTTTTTTTTTTTTTTTTTTTTTTTTTTTTTTTTTTTGCGGGTCTGGGGTGGAACCCGGGGGCATTCAACCTCGGAGCTACACCCCCTGCCCTATTTTTTATTTATTCTTTATTTTGAAACTTGGTCTCACTGAGTTGCGGAGAGCCTCACTAAGTAGCTGAGGCTGTCCTCGAACTGCGATCCTCTGGTCTCAGCCTCCCGAATGCTGGGATTACAAGTGTGTGCCTCCATGCCCGGCTTCCTTTTTTTTTTTTTAAATACAATTCTTTTACCCAGCATTCGGGAGGCTGAGACCTGGGGATCGTGGTTCGCGGACAGCCTCAGCTTCTTAGTGAGACCCTCTGCAACTCAGTGAGACCCGGTTTCAAAATAAAGAATAAAAAATGGGGCAGAGGGTGTAGCTCAGAGGTCAAATGCCTCTGGGTTCCATCTCCAGACCCACACACACAAAAAATAAATAAATAAATACAATTCTTTTAAAATGTAAACACTATGGCCGGGCGTGGTGGCGCACGCTTGTAATCCCCGCGCTTGGGAGGCAGAGACAGGAGGATCGCGCTGGTTCGGAGCCAGCCTCGCTGGCTTAAGAGACCCTGTTTCCACATAAAGTTAAAAAAACAGGTCTGGGAGTGTAGCCCGTGGGAGTGTAGCCCGGAGGTAGAAGGGCTTCCAGGAACCCCGGTACCGCCAAAAAAAATAAAAAATAAAAAATAAAATAAAATGTAAACACTACTCTTAGCTTACAGGCCATACAAAATAAGCCACAGAAGTGAGGCACAGGGGCACACATCTGAGCTATTCAGGAAGCAGAGGCAGGAGGATCACTAGAGCCCGAGAGTTTGAAACTAACCCGAGTAACAATGGTGAGCGCCTCTCTCCAAGAAGTCAAAATAAGCAACGGACCCAATCTGGCCTGTGGGCCATAGTGCGGCAGCCCCTGCGGCACCTGACTGGACCATCCAGGGGCCCCACGAGGTCCTGGGCTTACAAGGAAGCCCTGGAAAATGCAAAGAGTACAAGCCCAAGGCTGAGCAGAGAAGGGGCGCCCTTACGATGCCACAGCTGAAGACGTCCACCTGCTTGGTCAGCTGGCCCACCCTGATGAAATTTTCCGGCAGATAAGCCGCAGAGGCCTGGAGAAGGTGGGTCTTCATCATGGTGTATTTGGTCCCTTTGCTGGCAGGACACAGGTGCACCATCGGATGAGCCAGCTTGGGCGTGAAATCGTGGTCCAGCAAAACATTGGCGCTGCGGACAAACGAGCAGAGAGAATTGCTGGTTCTGCGCTGGAGCGGTTGCCATGGAGACTGAGCAGCCACCACGAGCCCCTGGAATGGGGGTCACTGAAGCCCCCGCACACAGAGCTTCTGAGCCGCAGTGGCAGGGGACGCAGGGCCTGGGAGTCCACCCCTCCAGCAAGTGGGGATGGGACTCCCCTGAGAATGTGCCCCAAGAGGGCCAGCCGCCCGGATCCCCGCAGAGGTCAGCCCTGACCAGGAGCTCCCTGGCCAAGCCCATACTATGCTGTTACTCGGTCCCTCCCGCTGGTCTCAGCCTCCCAAATGCTGGGATTACAAGCGTGCACCACCATGCCTGGCTCCCAAAGAATACTTTAAAAAGCAGACACTAATTCCACTATCCAACAAGTAGTGGTTAAGTAAATTATGGGCAAATCTCTTTAATGGGAGACAAAAAAGTCACTAAAAATATGATGATATGGTCAGATAAGGGGTACAATACTTTGGAGGCTGAGCCAGGAGCATCATAGATTCAAAGCCAGCCTGGGCAACTAAATAAAACCCTGTTTCAAAATAAAAAAAATATTAGGGCTGGGGGGGGTATAGTTTAAAGGTAGAATGCCTCTGGTTTCAATCTCCGATACTATCACCAAAAAAAAAAAAATGCTGTTATTCAATATGGATAAATGTTCATCATGTTGAAATGAAGGAGAAACAGAAGATGAACCAGTAGCCAGATAACTGTGCTATGTATCTATGTCCGTAAGGACTTAAACAAAATACAAAAAGTAGCTTGCTTTTGGGCATGGTAGTATCTGCTGCAATCCCAGTAGGAGGCTGAGAAAGAAATATTCCAGTGTTGAAGCCAGTCTCAGAAACTTAAGCAAGGCCCTCCACAACTTAAAATCTAAAAAATAAAACAGGGCTTTCAATTTAAAAAATAAAATAAGGCTAGGGTGTAGCTCAGAGGTAGAACACTTTCAGGTTCAACCCTCTATGGTATAAAAAAAAGCTTGCTAAGGGATAGCCTCTCAAAAACAAAAACAAAAAAAGTTAAAAATTAAAAAAGGAGGCTGAGACAGGAGGATCGCACAGGTTCGAAGCCAGCCTCAGCTACGGAGTGAGGCTCTCAGCAACTTAGTGAGACCCTGTTCCCAAATAAAGTATAAAAGAGGTCTGGGAGGTATAGCCCGGAGGTAGAAAAGTCCCTGGGTTACACCCTCAGTACCAAAAAATAATTAATTAATTAATTAAATTTAAAAAGGGTTAAGAGCCAAGAGTGGTGGCACATGCTTGTAATCAAGGGATATCCTCTCTCAATAACAACAACAAAAAATAAGTTAAAAATTGAAAAAGGGTTGGGGAGCTAGGCGTGGTGGCCTCAGTTGGGAGGCTGAGACAGGAGGAGCGCGGTTCGTGGACAGCCTCAGCTACTTAGTGAGGACCTTTGCAACTCATGGGACTCTGTTTCAAAAAAATAAAAAATAAGCCGGGCGTGGTGGCGCATGCTTGTAATCCCTGCGCTTGGGAGGCAGAGACAGAAGGATTGCGCAGGTTCGAAGCCAGCCACGCGCGCTGGCTTAGGAGACCCTGTTTCCAGATAAAAAAAAGTATAAAAAATAGGTCTGGGAGTGTAGTCCAGAGGTAGAAAGAGTTTCCAGGAACCCCAGTACCACCAAAATAAATAAATAAATAAATAAATAAATAAATAAATAAATAAATAAATAAATAAAATAAAAACAGGGCTGGGGGGTAGCTCAGAGGCAGAATGCCCCTGGGTTCCATCCCTAGTATGGGATGGGATTAGGGTTGGAGATATAAGCTCAGACATAGAGGGTCCCTGAGTTCTTTATCAAGTACACCTCCCAAAAACGTTAGGTGGGTTGATGGTTGGCTCGGGGCAGTATGCTCGCCTGGTGTGGTGAAACAGTGGTCCCAGCCTGGCACTGCAAACAGAAGGACACGCAGCAAGGGTGAAGGCCAGCTGAAGGGCCAGGTGGAGAGGGGATGGCTCTCAGCCTTTCAGTTCCCGTCTTGCTGGTACCTTCGCTCAGATGAGAGCCGAGGAAGAGGGCAGAGGGCTTCGTGTGTGGGTGTGGGGGGATGTATCAGAGACAGACAGGAAGAGAGACAGAGAGAGGCCGGGGACTGAATCCAGGGCATTCTACCTCTGAGCTACACCCCAGCCCTTTTCATTTCTTATTCTGAATCACAGTCTGAGTTGTTGAGATTCTCCTAGGTTGCCGAGGCTGGCCTTGAACCTGTGATCCTCCTGTATCAGCCTCCCAAGCACTGGGATTCCAGGCCTGAGCCACCACACCTGGCTCAGAAGCAATGATTTTTTTTTTTTTTTTTTTTTTTTTGGTGGTACTGGGGTTCCTGGAAACCCTTCTACCTCCAGGCTACACTCCCAGACCTATTTTATATTTTATTTGGAAACAGGGTCTCTTAAGCCAGCGCGGCCGGCTTCGAACCTGCGCGATCTTCCTGTCTCCGCCTCCCAAGCGCAGAGATTGCAAGTGTGCGCCACCACGCGCGGCCTAGAAGCAATGATTTCTGAGGGCATAAAAGGGATAAAAGCAGACACCCAGGGGAGGGTGGGCAGGGAGAGGAAAGCAGAGAGGAGAGAGGGAGGCGGCCCTCACCTCTTGACGTTGCCGTGGATGATCTCCAGGCCGTGCAGATGTTCCACGGCACAGAGCAGCCCCAAGCAGATGCTGACGCGCCGGGGCCAGGGCAGGGGGTCTGAGCCGCCCTAAGAGCAAAGCGGGAGAAACCGTCAGTCACACCTGCCTTTCCGCGAGTCCCGGTGGCCTGGCGCCACGCGGCGTGCCCCTCCCCGCCCCTGCCGCCCTTCCTAGGCTTCCTCACAAGCAGGCTTTCATGACAGGGCCCTGTGCATTTGGAAACCCCAGCCCAGACAAGCACTAGTGTGACTCTGGGAAAGACATTTTATGTCTCTGAGCCTCTCGGTTTCCTTGAATATAAAATGGACATGTTGGGCTGGGGGTGTAGCTCAGTGATAGAGGGCTTGCTTAGTATAAGCAAGGTCCTAAGTTTCAGCCCCAGTACCACACACACACACACACACACACACACACACACACACACACACACACACAAAGAAAATCAACAAATGTTCATCCTGGAGTTTCAGAGTTCGTGGGAGGCCCCGTGGCGCAGCACCTGCCAGAGAAGGTGCTCAATCAACAGCAGCTAGTTTTCTCAGGACAGGCAGCTCTGGGTTTCCCCCCCCCAGGAGCTGGCTGGAAGGGAAGCTAGTGAGCAGCGTGTGCAGGCCAAGCAGCCACTGCGTGTGCACCGAGGGAAACCGCGCGAGTGCCAAAGGGATCGATCGTGGAGCGGGCTGATGCCTCCCAGGGCTCCGGAGTGCTGCCTCCCAGGCTAAACCACCACCTATTTTTCAACCACTGTCTCAGCTACTACGTGCTCTAGGAAGTCTTATCAAAAATGCTAAAATCTTAGCCCGGCGTGGTGGCACACGCTTTTAGAATCCCTCTAAATTCAATTTCTAGTTCCAAAAAATAGGGGGATAGCTCAGAGGTAGAATCCCCCTGGATTCGATCTCCAGGACTAAATAAGTAAGTAAATAAACATTTTAGCAATTACACTCACATGATATAATAATCTAAAGGTACCAAAGGACATGTAGTAAAAATTTTCTTCCCACCCTATACCTAGTTATCCAGCTCCCTAGTTATCCTCCCCAGAGGCAGGCAACTAATCAATTTCTTTTTTTTTTTTTTTTTTGGTGGTACTGGGGGTGGAACCCAGAGGCTTTCCACTTCCGGACTAAATTCCCAGACCCATTTTATATTTTATTTGGAAACACGGTCTCACTGAGTTGCTGAGAGCCTCACTCAGTAGCTGAGGCTGGCTTCGAACCCGCGCGATCCTCTTGTCTCAGCCTCCTAAGCGTGGGGATTACAAGCGTGCGTCACCACGCCCGGCTCACCTGAGCAATTTCTTACATATCTTTAAAGATAGTTTATAAATACACAAGCAAGAGCCGGGCGTGGTGGCGCACACTTGTCATCCCCACGCTTGGGAGGCTGAGACAGGAGGATTGCGCGGGTTCGAAGCCAGCCTCAGCTACTGAGTGAGGTTCTCAGCAACTCAGTGAGACCCTGTTTCCAAATAAAATATAAAAAAGGTCTGGGAGTATAGCCCAGAGGTAGAAAGCCTCTGGGTTCCACCCCCAGTACCACCAAAAATAAATAAATAAATAAATAAATAAATAAATAAACAAGCAAAAAGTTATACATTTGACGAGCATTTATAATAAAATTTTCCCCTGCTTCTGCTTTTCTGTAACGTGTATGTGTGCGTGCGTGCGTGCGTGTGTGTGTGTGTGTGTGTGTTTTACTGAGGATTTTAACCCAGGGGCATTCTGCTTCTGAACTACACCTCAGCCATACTTTATTTTTTCTTTTGAAACAGGGCCTCGATGAGTCAGTAGGGTCTCGCTAAGTAGCTGAGGCTGGCTGTGAACCCGCGATCCTCCTGTCAGCCTCCCAAGTACTGTGATTGCAAGCCTGTGCTACCACGCCTGGCTCTGCATACGTTTTTCCTGCAGATGTTTAGCCAGATCTCGTCTCTCCTGACCCAGCTGCTCTCCTTGAGGACCCCTGGTCTCCCGGGGTGGGCCCTCCTAACTTGGCCGCTGTTGAAGCCCTTGACCTTGACTCCCTAACTAGGTACCACCTGCTCCTGTTTCTGACATGCCCCAGTCCCTTACCTGATGGAGTCTGTCCTGCAAAGAGCCATTTTGCATATATGGGTGAATGAGGCTGTAAAGCTGTCTTCCAGCACAGAGACCCAGCAGCGGTAAGACGTTGGGGTGGCAGCATCTAAAGTCAGGCACCAGGGCAGGGGGAAGAGTTAGATAGTAAGGAGAGCTGCAAGGACCCCCAGTGCCCACTTCTCTTCTGCCTCTTCACCCTGAGCCCGCCAGCACCTCACACACTGCGATCCTCAAGGGCCCAGCTATCCTGCTCTGCACCGTGACCCCTTCCCCGCCCCATCTCCCACATGAGGCTCAGAGAGCAATGAACTTGGCCAAGTTACAAGCCGACAAACAGGAAGCCAGGGCTCTGGGACGGGAGTGCGTTCCTGCCGCCCTCGTCTGCTCAGCTCCTCATGGGCGCCTCCCGCTCTCCCCCTGTCTCGCTGGCCTTTCCCCCCCCCTTCTTTGGTACCTGAGGAGGGAACCTGGGGACATTCTACCTCCCAGTTATACCCCAAGTCCTTTTTAATTTCTTTAAATCTTAAATTCTTTAAGTCTTGAATATGCCACCCCTCCCATCTCAGCCTCCAAAAAACTGATATTAAAGGCGGGCGCTAGCTGAGCGTGGTGGCGCACGCTTGTAAGCCCAGCATTTAGGAGGCTGAGACAGGAGGATGGCATATTTGCTGCCAGCCTCAGCTACTTAGTGAGGCCCTTTGCAACTCAGTGAGACTCTACTTAAAAAAAAAAAAAATGAAAAATAGGGCTGGGGGTATAGCATGGAGGTACAATGCCCCTGGGTTCCATCTCCAGTACCGTAAGTAAGTAAGTAAGTAAGTAACTAATTAAGTAAGTAAGTAAGTAAATAAATAAATAAATAAATAAATAAATAAATAAATAAGCAAGCAAGCAAGCAAGCTACTGGGCCCAGCCATTCTTTTTTCTTTTTCTTTCTTTTTGCATCACTGAGGATTGAACCCAAGGCCATTCTCCTTCTGAGCTATACCCCCAGCCTGCAAAGGGGAACTCACCTAAGACAGATCTGTACTTCTGCTTGGAAGAATCTTTCCACTGACCCTGGACTTGAGCAGGCCGTCTGTGGAGAGAGACACTGGACCGTGAGGGTCCAACCTCAGCCGTGCCACCCCCCGTGCCACCCCACCCGCCCTCCCTGGAAGGAAACCGCCAGGGCTCACCTCTCGGAGCTTCTTGACGACAACGGGCGTCCCGAGCCTGTGTCCTCTGTAGACTTCAGCAAAGATCCCCTCACTGATTCTGAGGCTCTGGTGGAAGCCGTCGGTCGCCTGGACCACCTGTGCCTCGCTCCAGAAAAGGCTCTCTTCAGCCGGAATCAAACATTTTTCTTGCGTAGGAACTGAGGTGCTAAAATCCTGGGAATTCCAAAAGAACAGAAGGTGATTACTAAAAAAGCTTGCTTCCCCTGCCACCACGGAGAACTCTGGAATACCAGAGGTGAAGGGGTAAAGGAAGCTGAGCCCAAGATCAAACCCCAACCGCACTTCTAATTTGCTCTGGACTTTGGAGGAGTTACTCAACCTCTCTGAGCCTCTATTTCCTTCTGTAAAATAATAACAGTGTCCTGGGAGGTCATTTTGAAGACTTACTCATATATGTGTATTACAGGGAGTCGAAGAGCTTAAGTGAAGTCACACATATGATCAGCAGCCAAGATCAGTGCTCAAAATAAGGGAAAAAATAGGGCTAGAGGTGTAGCTCGGAGGTAGAATGGCCCCGGGTTCACTCTCTAGTAACACGCACGCACGCACTCATGCACGCAAATACAAAACAAAACAAAACAAAACAGCTCTCTAGCTGGGCATGGTGGTGCATGCCTGCATCCCAGGACTGGGGAGTCTGAAACAGGAGAATCACAGGTTTGAGTTTGCCCCAGTAACACAGTGAGACTTTTTGTTTTGTTTTGTGTTACTGGAGATTGAACCCAAGGGCATTCTATCTCCAAGATATAAGATATACCCCTAGCCCTTTTTTTTTTTTTTTTTTTTTTTATGGTCCTGGGAGTGGAACCCAGGGGCATTCTTCCTCCGAGCTACCCCCTCAGCACTATTTTTTATTCATTATTTTGAAACAGCATCTCACTGAGTTGTGAAGGGCCTCACTAAGTAGTAGCTGAGGCTGTCCTCGAACCATGATCCTCCTGTCTCAGCCTCCCAAATGCTTTATAAGCATGCACTATCATGGCCCGGCTTTTTATTTAATTTATTTATTTATTTATTTTTTGGTGGTACTGGAGGTGGAACCCAGAGGCTTTCTACCTCCAGGCTATACTCCAAGACCTATTTTTTATATTTTATTTGGAAACAGGGTCTCCCTAAGTTTCTGAGAGCCTCACTAAGTAGCTGAGGCTGGCTTCGAACCTGTGCGATCCTCCTGTCTCAGCCTCCCAAGCGCAGGGATTACAAGCGTGCGCCACCACGCCCGGGTTTTAGTCTTTATTTTGAAACAGGGTCTCACTGAATTGCAGAGGGTCTCACTAAATGCTAGCTGAGGCTGTTCTTGAACCGCAATCCTCCTGTCTCAGCCTCCCAAATGCTGAGATTACAAGCGTGCACCCTCATACCCAGCCCCTACCTTTTTTTTTTTTTTTTTTTTTTTGGTGGTACTGGGGTTCCTGGAAGTCCTTCTACCTCCGGGCTACACACCCAGACCTATTTTATATTTTTGAAACAGGGTCTCTTATGCCAGAGGTCTGGATTGCATCCCCAGACCTGCAAAAAAAAAAAAAAAAAAAAAAAAAAGTACCAAGGCTGTAGTTCAGAGGTAGAATACTCTCAGGTTCAATCTCCAGCACCACAAAAAGAAAAAAAAAAAAAAAGAAAGAAGAAGAAAGAAAGAAAGAAAGAAAGAAAGAGCTCTGCTTCAATAACTTCCCTTTTTAAAAACGGGTGCATAGCCAGACATGGTGGTGCACACTTGTAATCCCAGCATTTGGGAGGCTGAGACAGGATCGCAGTTCGCAGACAGCCTCAGCTACTTAGCGAGGCCCTTTGCAACTCAGTGAGATCCTGTTTCAAAATAAAGAATAAAAAATAGGGCAGGGGGCGTAGCTCAGAGGTAGAATGCCCCTGGGTTCCATCCCCAATACCGCAAATAATAATAATAATAATAATAATAATAATAATAATAATAATTATAGATGTTCTTCTTAACAGTGCTAGCAAGTCAGGAGCAGAATATTCTCTACGATCCCATCATCCACTTAAAAGTTATTAAAAATTTCATGCATTTCCGGAGGCTGAGACAGGAGGATCACACGGGTTCGAAGCCAGCCTCAGCTACTTAGTGAGGCTCTCAGCAACTTAGGGAGACCCTGTTTCCAAATAAAATATAAAATGGGTCTGGGAGTATAGCCTGGAGGTAGAAAGCCTCTGGGTTCCACCCCCAGCACCACCAAAAAAAAAAAAAAAAAAAAAAATTTCATGCATTTCCTGCTCATTAGATATAGGAAGATTTGCCAGGCGTGGTGGTGCACTCTTGTAATCCCAGCATTTGGGAGGCTGAGACAGGAGGATCGTGGTTCGCAGACACCCTCAGCTACTTACCGAGGCCCTTTGCAACTCAGTGAGACCCTGTTTCAAAATAAAGAATTAAAAAAAAAATAGGGCTGAGGGGTGTAGGTTGGAGATAGAATGCCCCTGGGTTCCATCCTTACTACCTCAAAAATAAAAAGATATAGTAGGATTTATTTAGTAAAAATGAGAGTATGCTGGACACATATATAGAATGCATTTTTGATATTTTCTCTTGATTTTTTTTTGTGTGTGTGTGTGTGTGTGTGTGTGTGTGTGGTACTGGGTGTGGAACCCAGGGAATTTTCTACCTCCGGGCTATACTCCCAGACCCATTTTATATTTTATTTGGAAACAGGGTCTCACTAAGTTGCTGAGAGCCTCACTAAGTAGCTGAGGCTGGCTTCGAACCTGTGCCATCCTCCTGTCTCAGCCTCCCAAGCGCGGGGATTACAAGCGTGCCCCGCCATGCCCGGCTTTCTCTTGCTATTTTATTATGATCATTCTCCCAAGGGATTGGATGAAAATAACTATGGAAGCCGGGTTCCACCCCCAGTACCACAATAAAAGGAAAAAAAGAACTACCGAAAACAAAAACAGCAACACAACACACACGCTCACACACACACCACACACACTCAGTAAAGTGCACTCCTTAGCCACCGCCCAAATTTTATTGGCCATCCCTACACTTATAGTCTTAGAAGTGTAGAGTAATTTGGGGAGTCTCCTATCTCCTCCCACCCCCAAACTGGTCTTGGGTGATACAAACATGACAGCTGGGTGGGGCAGAAGCAGAGGCGGGCTCACCTTGGGATCTGAGGAGGCCTGGAGGTGGGTTCCTTGGGGCTGAGGGCCATCCTCTTTAGGAGGCAGGAGAGAGGCCTGCTGGAGGTCTCTGGCTGCAGTGGACCCTGGAAACAAGGGAGCGAAGGTCAGGATGTGGTCGGGGTGGCGGGAGGGGCTCCTGTCTAACCCCCAGGCCAAGTCCATCCGTCACCAAGTGTCGCTGCTCCACCGCGGGCAGCCATCGTGTTCCTCCAGTGTCGCCTGGTTTAGGCCTTGTGACTACTTGCGGCCAAAGTCCATTTACCACCCCTAGACAGGTGGAGACACAGAGGCATGTGGGTGAGGCCACAGGCGGGATTCCCCTGCACTATTTGGGCTTGAAAGAAGGAAAAAGTGTGTGTGTGTGTGTGTGTGTGTGTGTGTGTGTGTGTGTGTGTGTGTGTTACTGGGGATTAAACCCAGGGGCCTTCTACCTCTGAGCTACACACTCAGCCCTTTTGTGCTTTGAAACAGGGACTTGCTAAGTTGCTAAGGCTGGCCAAGAACCTTTGATCACCCATAGTCTCCCAAGTAACTGGGATTATAGGCATGTATCCCCACGGCTGGTTTTACTTTTGAAATGACACTGTGTATATGACAGATCTTCAACTTAAAAAGTGGAAATTTACCGGGCATGGTGGTGCACACTTGTAATCCCAGCATTTGGGAGGCTGAGACAGGAGGATCACTGTTCGCGGCCAGCCTCAGCTACTTAGTGAGGCCCTCTGCAACTCAGTGAGACCCGGTTTCAAAATAAAGAATACAAAATAGGGCTGGGGGTGCAGCTCAGAGGTTGAAGTCCCCTGGGTTCAATCCCCAGTACCGCAAAAAAAAAAAAAAGTGGAAATTTCTGTTTTTATTATAGTAATCTATTTAAAAGGTTGAAATTAACTTTTACCAAGTTGAGGAAAAACCCTTATCTAATTGCCTGATATATGCACAAGAGAAGGCTTTTCCCTAACCATTCTAAATTCTATTAGCATGAAAAAGAAATTGTTGACTGTAATCCTAGTACTTGGGAGGCTGAGACAGAAGGATCACAGGTTTGAGGCCATCCTCAACAACTTAGCAAGACCCTCCACAATTTAGCAAGACCCTGTTTCAAAGTAAAAAATAAAGGCCAGAGCCGGGCGTGGTGGCGCACGCTTGTCATCCCCGCGCTTGGGAGGCAGAGACAGGAGGATCACGCAGGTTCGAAGCCAGCCGCTCTGGCTTAAGAGACCCTGTTTCCAAATAAAAATATAAAAAATAGGTCTGGGAGCGTAGCCTGGAGGTAGAAGGGCTTCCAGAAACCCCAGTACCACCAAAAAAAAAAAAAAAAAAAAAAAGGGCCTGGCATGGTGACCCACACTTGTAATCCAAGCATTTGGGAGGTGGAGACTGGAGGATGGTGGTTCACGGCCAGCCTCAGCTACTTAGTGAGGCCCTTTGCAACTCAGTGAGACCCTGTTTCAAAAATAAAGAATAAAAAATTAGGGCTGGGGGTGTCTCTCAAAGGTAGAGTGTTCCTGGGTTCCATTCCCAGTACAATAAATAAATAAATAAATAAATAAATAAATAAATAGGTGTAACTCAGAAGCAGAATGCCCTGGGTTCCACCCCCAGTATGCGCGCGTGCGAGCACGCGCACACACACACACACACACGATAGTGAGGGCTACAGGATGGGCCAGGGTGACGCGTAGGTTACGAATAGAGGCTGCTTCAGTCCTTTTGCACGTCAAGGATTTACCGTAAGGAGAGAAAAGTATGCACGACTGGGGCTGGGGATAGGGCTGGGGGCTGAGGCGGTCGCAGGCCTGTACCTAGCAGGCAGCTTGGCGTCTGGTGTGGGCTCAACAGTGGCTCACCAAGGACAGAGAAGAAGCAGGACACATTTCCACACCTTGTTTATCTAGCAGTCTACAAAAATGTCCCCAAGCCCTAGGAATTACCCCTTGAGCACAAGCACTATTACTTAAATAAACAAAACATCCTTCTGCTGGAAGGCTCTGTTCGGCACCTGCTCCCCTCAGGGCTGCAGGTCACCAGCCAGCCTAGGTGTCGCTGGCATAAGAAAGGCGGATGCCGCCACGGGTCCCGGTGCCGGGGCTGATCTCACAGGAAACCTTGGGGCTTTCCCAGCCGACAGCAGGCCCGGGGTAATCTGATGAAGCCGATGATTACGCTTCTGTTTCAGCTGGGGCAAACATTAAAGCTTCCTGCCTGGCTGCACAGGGAGGACCTCGCCCCCCACCCTGCCACCCCACAAACTGGACAGGGCGAAGGCTGAGGGCAAAGGTGACAGGATGACACTGGCTTTTTTTTTTTTTTTTTTCTTTGCGGTACTGGGGATAGAACCCAGGGGCATCTACCTCTGAGCTCCACCCCGGCCCTATTTTTTTATTCTTTATTTTGAAACAGGTTCTCACTAGTGCAAAGGGCCTCACTAAGTAGACACTGGCTTTTTTGTTGTTGCTGTTTATGTACGTGGAAATGGGATTGAACCCCAGACATTCAACCTCTGAGCCACACCCGCAGCCCTTGATATTTTTTTATTTTATCTATTTATTATTGTGAGACGGGACACTGGGGGTTGAACCCAGGGGTATTCTACCTCTGAGCTACATCCTCAGCCCTTGATATTTTTATTTCATTTTATTTATTTATTTTTGTGTGTGGTACTGGGGATTAAACCCAGGGCATTCTACCTCCGAGCTACACCCCCAGCCCTTTTTTTTTTTTTTTTTTGCGGGTCTGGGGATAGAACCCAGGGGCATTCAGCCTCCAAGCTACACCCCCTGCCCTATTTTGTATTCTTTATTTTGAAACCGGGTCTCACTGAGTTGCAGAGGGCCTAAGTAGCTGAGGCTGTCCGCGAACCGCAATCTTCCGGTCTCAGCCTCCCGAATGCGGGATGACAAGTGTGCGCCACCACGCCCGGCTACTCCCAGCCCTCTGTTTCTTATTTTTTTGTGGTACTAGGGATTGAACCCCGGGGGGATTTTCTTTTCAGCTATACCTCTACCTCTGAGCTACACTCCCAGCTGTATTTTTCTTTTTACTTTGAAACAGGGTCTCACTAAATTGCAAAAGGACATCAAGAAATTGCCGAGGCTTTCCATGAACCTGTGCTTCTCCTGCCTCAGCTTCCCAAGTACTGGGATTACACGTACGTACCAACATACCTGGCTGTGTGTGTGTGTGTGACACGTACGTACCAACATACCTGGCTGTGTGTGTGTGTGTGTGTGTGTGTGTGTGTGTGTGTGTGTGTGTGTTTTGCAGTATTGGGGATGGAACCCAGGGGCATTCTAGCTCCGAGCTACACCCCCCAGTTGTATTTTTTATTCTTTATTATTTTTATTTTTTATTTTTTTTTGGTGGTACTGAGGGTGGAACCCAGGGGCTTTGTTCTACCTCCGGGCTATACTCCCAGACCTATTTTATTTTTATTTTTTATTATTATTATTATTTTTTTTTTTTTTTGGTGGTACTGGGGTTCCTGGAAGCCCTTCTACCTCCGGGCTACACTCCCAGACCTATTTTTATATTTTTATTTGGAAACAGGGTCTCCTAAGCCAGCACGCGCGGCTGGCTTCGAACCTGCGCGATCCTCCTGTCTCTGTCTCCCAAGCGCGGGGATTACAAGCGTGCGCCACCACGCCCGGCTCCTATTTTATATTTTATTTGGAAACAGGGTCTCACTAAGTACCTGAGAGCCTCACTCAGTAGCTGAGGCTGGCTTTGAACCTGTGCGATCCTCCTGTCTCAGCCTCCCGAATGCTGGGATTACAAGCGTGCGCCACCAGGCCCAGCTTTCTACCTTATTTTTGTACTGGGGATTGAACCCAGGGGTGTTCAGCCTCTAAGATACATCCCAAGCCCTATGCCAACTGGACAATTTTTTTTCTTTGTCCCCCCTCCCTAGGTATTGGGGATTGAACCCAAGCAAGAGTACCCTACCACTGAGCTACATCCCAGCCCTTTTTTTTTTTTTTGGTGGCACTGGGGGTGGAACCCAGAGGCTTTCTACCTCCGGGCTATACTCCCAGACCCATTTTATATATTTTTTTTTATTTGGAAACAGGGTCTCACTAAGTTGCTGAGAGCCTCACTAAGTAGCTGAGGCTGGCTTCGAACCTGTGCGATCCTCCTGTCTCAGCCTCCCAAGCGCGGGGATTACAAGCATGCGCCACCATGCCCGGCATCCCCGGCCCTTTTGATTTTGAAACAGGGTCTCACTAACTTGCTGCGGCTGTCCTCCCACTTGCGATCCTCTAGCCTGAGCCTCCCAAGTGCTGAGCTGACAGGCAGGCACCACCACCCCCAGCCTCATTTCTCCGCTTTACTAACTCACCATCTGTTGAGCCTGCCTGTCGCCGTGCGTACATACACATCTACACGGCTGCCAGGTGCACTGCCTTTACTCCACCCCCACCGCTGCCTCCGAGTTCTAGGCTGCGAGGCTGAGCTGAATATCCTCCTAGGTACTTTTCAATGCCTTAAATAAATTTGCTAAAAGAAAAAAAAAAATTAAACGAGCTTGAAGCTACCTGGGCCGGGGCATGCAGCGGGCCTCCTGGGCTGCCCCTTTTCCAGTCTGTCCTCCGAGTCTCTTGGGGAAGCTGCCAAAGGTCTGGGCTTCACGGTGCCTGGGGAGGCTGGGAGGGAGGATCCAGTTTCTGGAAACTGTTTCCCTGAAAACAAGGTGGAAAAAAAGGTTAGCATCCTTTTGAGACAAGAGGTAGCCACGGAGAGTGGGCCTGTGAGTCCGAGACCTAGGTTCTGGTCCCGGCTCTGCCACACATTCATAGCTCCGGGGCCAGTTCTGCCCTGGCTGCCTGGCTGTGGGCACCGCCAAGCCCTGTGACGACCCGGCCCTGACATTCTGGGCTATGCTCCTGGTTTCTCACCCTGCCAGTGGCGTGGTTTCATGCAAGACACTTTCAATCTCTGGCCCTCAGCTTCCCCACCTATAAAATGAAGATCATGAAGCCGGTGTCTGCTCGCCTCCCTCCCAGGGTTGCTGTAAGAAGGCAAATGAGAACCCAGGTGTGAAAGGACTTGGCAAACTTTATAAGCAAGATGAAGATACCCACGCCTGGCTGAGGTGTGACTCAGGATGCATGAGTATGCCTGAGACCCTGAGTTCTATCCCCAGACCACAATAAAGAAAAAACAGGTTATCAAATTATCAAGTCCTGCCGGGTGTAGTGGCGCACACTTGTAATCCCCGCGCTTGGGAAGCAGAGAAAGGAGGACCGCACAGGTTCGAAGCCAGCCTCAGCTACTTAGTGAGGCTCTCAGCAACCTAGTGAGACCCTTTTTCAAAATAAAGTATAAAAAAGGTCTGGGAGTATAGCCTGGAGGTAGAAAAGACCCTGGGTTCCATCCCCAGTAGCACACACACACACACAAAAAAAAAGGTATTGGAAGTCGAATGTCCCTGGGTTCAATCCCCAGTACCATTATAAATAAATAAGAATATGTGTTAAAACAAACAAAACAAGCCGGGCGTGGTGGCGCACGCTTGTAATCCCAGCATTCAGGAGGCTGAGACCTGGAGGATCGCGGTTCGCGGACAGCCTCAGCTACTTAGTGAGGCTCTCTGCAACTCAGTGAAACCCGGTTTCAAAATAAAGAATAAAAAATAGGGCAGGGGATGTAGCTCGGAGGTCAAATGCCCCTGAGTTCCATCCCCAGACCCGCAAAAAAAAAAAAAAAAAAAAAAAAAAAATTGGGCTGGGCGGAGTGGCGCACACTTGTCATCCCAGCATTTGGGAGGCTGACACAGGAGGATTGCGGTTCACAGGCAGCCTCAGCTACTTAGTGAGGTCCTCTGCAACTCAGTGAGACCCTGTTTCAAAATAAAGAATAAAAAATAGGGCAGGGGTGTAGCTTGGAGGTTTAATGCCCCTGGGTTCCATCCCCAGACCCACAAAATATAAAAACTAAAAAATAAAATAAAATCAGAAAGCAAGCCAACTAAAATAACGACCAGAACCAAGTGTTCCTCCGTGAGCAGCGCCACGCTGGGGACCCAGCCGGCCCAGATTTGTAAGCAGGCCATGTGAACCCACCCTTCACTGGATCAAGTCTGACTCCCTTGTAGGTTTTTACCAACCGTCCAAGAAGCATACTTTGTATTTTTCTCCCCTCAAGAACACACGCGCACGCGCACGCACGCACACACACACACACACACACACACCCCTCACCCCTGGAATTCTGAAGTAAGGAAACAGACTGTGGGGTCCCAAGACCAGCCCCGGGGACTGGGCGCAGTGGAGGACCCTGAGCCAGGAAGGCAGGTCCCTATGGAGCCAGGGTGGGCAGGCCAGGCTGAGGGCCCTGCCCAGGTCCTCAGGAGCCAAAGTGCACCTAAAAGCCAGCCGGTCCCTGGCAACTGCCAGCAACTTCCGCTGTGGACACCACCGCCTTCCACAGGCCCAGGAGGGAGCTGAGGGCCCCTGGTCTGCAATGACAAAATGCACTCGCCGGCCAGAGCTGACTCACCAGCGTGTCTGGAGCAGCTGCCTTCCCAGGTGTGCCCCGCCCTAGACACTGACTGTCCCCAAGAGGAAGGGCCGCCCCACCTCCCAAGGCCTCACCATCTTCCCAGTGCTCAGCTCGCTGGTGCTGGCCAGGAACGTTGGCCCTCCCTCCACAGACGGCCGCAGGGAAGTCCCGGGTCCTTCAAGGGCCACGCAAGTACCATCCTGTGGCAACTGTGTGTCACCAGAGGGCAGGGTGGAGCCCTGGCTGGTAAAGGGAATCCAGCAGGGCCCTCCAGAAGTGCCAGGCACCCCCAACGGTGCGGTGGACGGCTCCCCATGTCCTGCTGGGCACCCCCCCATCTGCAGCTGGCCACAGCTCAGGCTCCTCATCAGCCTCACTGCGGTGAGGGGCTGTCTGGCCTCATTTATCTCAGCGTCCTGTTCCCAGGGGCTTCTTTGTTCAGCAAAATCTGACAATTTTAGCAGAAACATCAAACCCACCAGCCTATTGGTGGCCAGCCACGTGGAATATAAACATTTTCCCTCATTTTGTCTTTTTTTTTTTTTTTTTTTTTTTGTTGTTGTTTTCGGACTGGGAAACCGAACCCAGGCCGTTCTACCGAGCTACACCTCCAGCTCTCTTTATTATTTGTGGTACAAATGGAACCCAGGACCATTCTACCTCTGAGCTACTCCCAGCCCTATTTTTTATTTTATTTTAAAACAGGGTCTCACTGAGTTGCAAAGGGCCTCACAAAGTAGCTTAGGCTGTCCGCAAACCTCAATCTGCCAAGTCTCAGCCTCCCGTATGCTGGGATTACAAGCATCCCTTATTTATTTATTTATTTATTTATTTTGCGGGTCTGGGGATGGAACCCAGGGGCATTCTACCTCCGAGCTATACCCCCTGCCCTATTTTTTTATTCTTTATTTTGAAACCGGGTCTCACTGAGTTGCAGAGGGCCTAAGTAGCTGAGGCTGTCGGCGAACCGCGATCCTCTGATCTCAGCCTCCCGAATGCTGGGATTACAAGTGTGCGCCACTACGCCTGGCTCCCTTTGTGTGTGTGTGTGTGTGTGTGTGGTACTGGGGGTGGAACCCAGAGGCTTTCTACCTCCGGGCTATACTTCCAGACCTTTTTTTTTTTTTTTTTTTTTTGGAAACAGGGTCTCACTAAGTTGCTGAGAGCCTCACTAAGTAGCTGAGGCTGGCTTTGAACCCATGCGATCCTCCTGTCTCAGCCTCCCAAGTGTGGGGATTACAAGCGTGCGCCACCACGCCCGGCCTTCCCTTTTTTATATTTATTTATTTATTTATTTATTTATTTATTTATTTTGGTGGTACTGGGGTTCCTGGAAGCCCTTCTACCTCTGGGCTACACTCCCAGACCTATTTTATATTTTTATTTAGAAACAGGGTCTCCTAAGCCAGCGCGCGCGGCTGGCTTCGAACCTGCGCGATCCTCCTGTCTCCGCCTCCCAAGCGCGGGGATGACAAGCGTGCGCCACCACGCCCGGCCTTCCCTTTTTTATTTTTAAAACAGGGTCTCATTAAGTTGCTGTGGCTGGTCTCGAATCTCCAATCCTCCTATCTCAGCCTCCCAAGTATTGAAATTACAGGCGTGCGCTGCCTTGCAAGACCTTCACTGTATTTTTATCCTAGGAAGAGACCAGCTTTGCCCTTTTGTTTTTTCTTTACGCTTAACACACAGTGGCCTACACCTGGCCCTGTGGGTCACACAGGAGCAAGTGGAATGAGGGGGGAATGACACCCCCAACCCTTTTCACTAGATAATGAGCATGTGGGGAGGGGCTGCACAGGCAGGGCCTCAGTACATCTGCAGCGGTGCCCAGCATGTGCGCACATATGCATGCCCGTGTGCGCACGCACACACACACACACACACACACACACACACACACACACACACAGGCACACACAGGCACCAGGTCAGGCTTAAAGGGCACACCCAGCCAGAAGTGAGCGGACAGTTCCACATCAGGCCCCCTGAGAAGTTTCGTTTCCTGAGAAACACCTGTCTGAGCTGCTCTGGGTACTGGGGACTGAACCCCGGGGGGCAGTCTGCCACCGAGTGACGCCCCCAACCCTTTTCACTAAATTATGAGACAAGATTTTGCTCTGTTGCCCAGGATGGCCTCGGACTTGCAATCCTCCTGCTAGAGCCTCTGAGTAGCTGGGATTACAGGCCATGCCACCATTTACTTCATTCTATTCTATTCTATTTCATTTTATGGAACTGGGGGTGGAACCCAGGGGCATCCTACCTCCAAGTGACACCCCAGCCCCATTTTCTATTCTTTATTTGGAAACAGGGTCTCTCTGAGTTGCAAAGGGCCTCACTTAGTAGCTGAGGCTGGCTGAGAACTGTGATCCTCCTGTCTCAGCCTCCCGAATGCATGTCTTTTTTTTTTTTTTTTTTTGGTGGTGGTACTAGGTGTGGAACCCAGAGGCTTTCTACCTCCGGGCTATACTCCCAGACCTTTTTTTATGTTTTATTTGGAAATAGGGTCTCACTGAGTTGCTGAAAGCCTCACTAAGTAGCTGAGGCTGGCTTCGAACTGTGCGATCTTCCTGTCTCCGCCTCCCAATCAAGGGGATGACAAGCGTGCCCACCACGCCCGCCCAGCTCAAATGCATGTCTTTTTTTTTTTTTTTTTTGGTGGTACTGGGGGTGGAATCCAGAGGCTTTCTACCTCCGGGCTATACTCCCAGACTTATTTTTTATTTTTTATTTGGAAACAGGGTCTCACTAAGTTGCTGAGAGCCTCACTAAGTAGCTGAGGCTGGCTTTGAACTTGATCAATCCTCCTGTCTCAGCCTCCCAAGCGCAGGGATTACAAGCGTGCACCACCACGCCCAGCTCAAACGCATGTCTTTTAAATGCAAACAATATATATAAACATTAAAGGTCTTGGCCTGGAGGTAGAACTCGGTGGCAGACCACTTACCTAGCTAGGGTGAGGCTGAGGTCAATCCCCAGAACCACAAAAAAAGAAAAGAAAGCAAAAAATAATAATAATAATAATAATAAAAACTCTAGCTAGGCACGGTGGCGCACGCTTGTAATCCCCACACTTGGGAGGCAGAGACAGGAGGATCGCGCAGGTTCAAACTCAGCCGTGCTGGCTTAAGAGACCCCGTTTCCAAATAAAAATATAAAATGGGTCTGGGAGTGTAGCCCAAGGTAGAAGGGCTTCCAGGAACCCCAGTTCCACCAAAAACAAAACAAAAAACAAAAAACAAAAAAAAAAAAAAACGCCTCTGTAGACATCTTCTACCTTGGAGTTGCTGATGGGCATTCTGAGCTAAAAGAGGCGGGCCAAGGCCTAGCCTCTTTTCCCAACCTCTGAACTCCAAGATGGAGAAAATGTGCCTGTCTGTCCTTGTTCTCTGGAAACCTGGCCTCTGATTGCTAAGCGCATACAACGCCCACTCTTTCAGGCTGCTACACCACGCTGCTAGTGAAATAAAAATAGAACGGCAAAAGGCAGGAGGTACAAAGGAAGCCACAATGCTCACAAGCGAGGGCTGTGACTTCACTCTCACCCTGGGCTTCCTGTCTGCTAAGGCCCAGGCCAAGGTGAAGTCACAGTTATCAGTGACACACCGGACAGCCTCGGGCTTCCAGACAAGGCTTTTTAAAATGTTCTTCCCTTTCTCTTTCTCTGGAGGGTAAATTCTCAAGAGAATCTATTACCATCTAGACAAAATAGCACAAAATAGCACAGGACTGTAATTCCAGTACTTGGGAGGCTGACACAGGAGGAGTACAAGTTTGAGGCTAGCCTCTGACACTTAACAAGACCCTGTTTCAAATAAAAAAAAAATAAGCCAGGTGTGGTGGCACACACCTGTAATCCCAGTACTTGGGAGGCTGAGACAGGAGGATCATAGGTTTGAGATAGCCTCAACAAGTAATGAGACTCTCACGAAAATAGAAAGACCCTCTTTTTTTTTTTTTTTTTTTTTTGGTGGTGGTACTGGGGTTCCTGGAAGCCCTTCTACCTCCGGGCTACACTCCCAGACCTATTTTTACATTTTTATTTGGAAACAGGGTCTCCTAAGCCAGCGCACGTGGCTGGCTTCGAACGTGCGCGATCCTCCTGTCTCAGCCTCCCAAATGCGGGAATGACAAGCGTGCGCCAGCACGCCCGTCAGAAAGACCCTATTTCAAAATAAATTTTAAAATAGGGCTGGGATGTAGCTTGACAGCACAATGCCCCAGGGTTCAATCCCCAGGACTAAAAAATAGATAAACAGGGCTCAGGATGTAGCTCAAATTTAATCCTTAGTACAGCAAGAGAGAGGAGAGGAGAGGAGAGGAGAGGAGAGGAGAGGAGAGGAGAGGAGAGGAGAGGAGAGGAGAGGAGAGGAGAGGAGAGGGAGAAGAAAGGAGAGGAGAGGAGAGGAGAGGGAGAAGAAAGGAGAGGAGAGGAGAGGAGAGGAGAGAGAGAGAGAGAGAAAGAGAGAATGTGAATGAATGCAAGAACAAATAGGAACGAGAAAATGAATGAATACGAATCTGGCACATAAGGCCAATTCCGCAGGGTCACAAATTCCAAAAGAGCCGGCGACCAAAGTCGGAAGCCAGAGTTGTGGGCCCAGCCAGTCCCGGCTGCCACCGCTGTATCAATGCGTGACGTGGCCCGAGGGCAAGTTTCTCATCCCTCTGAGTTTCACCACCTCTCCAGTGGAGTCAGAAAACCAGAAAACCATGACCCTACAGCACCTCCCAGCCCAGGGCTCAGCACAAGAAATGTAAATACAGCAGCGGGCCAGGGCAGGACTCCTGCTACTCGCCCACAGATATACTGGAAAGAGCGTCAAGGCTGTCGTGTGTGTGTGTGTGTGTGTGTGTGTGTGTTACTAGTGATTGATCCCAAAGGCATTCTACCTCCCAGCCCTATTTCTTACTTTTATTTGGAAACAGGGTCTCTCTAGGTTGATGAGAGTCTTACTTGCTGAGGCTGTCCTCGAACCTATAATCCTCCTATCTCAGCCTCCCAAGTCCTGGGATTCCTGGCGCCCCGCTCTGGACACTGCTCACAGCTCCCACCATGAGGCTGAGCAACACAGCCCAAAGCCCAGGCGATGCGGAGTCTTGGGCGGCACGAGGGCACAGGACCGGACGGGGCGCTACTCTGCGGCCCAGGCTCGGCGGGCGGACGGGCAGGCGGCAGGCGTGGTTCTGTCACTTTGCTTTGTGTTCTGAGAGCGCCAGTGTCCTCTCTAATGAGCTCGCATTGTTTACTGAGTGCTGAGCAATACACTCACAGCAAGCCACCTGCCTAGGAGATGAGGAAGTGGACCTCTGCCCGCCCGGGCGCTGTTATGAGGGTGAAGTCAGTGCTCAGGAGACACACACTGGCCTTCCTTATTTACTGCTCTTACAATTATCGCTACCCCTGGCTCTAGGTTGGAATTTTTTTTTTTTAAGTAATGGTGATGAAACAAGGAGTATTCAACCTCTGAGCTACAACCTAGCCCTTTTTATTTTTTATTGAGACAGGATCTTGCTAAGTTGCTGAGGGCCTTGCTAAGTTGACGAGGCTGACCTCAAACCTGCGATCCTCCTGTCTCAGCCGGAGGCTGAGACAATAGCATGTACTATTTCAAACTTCTTTTCCTAAGTGTTTTAGTGTTTTCCCATGTGTGTGACTATTTAATCCAGATAATAGCTCTGGGGCAGATTGTCTTATACTTGAAAAAAGTGGAAGCTAGAACAGTAATTTTATTCAGAGTCTGTTTATGCAGGCATGGTGGCGCACACTTGTAATCACAGTATCTGGGAAGCAGAGACAGGAGAATCACAGGTTTGTAGCCAGCTTTAGCAACTTAGTGAGGCCCTCTGCACCTCAGTGAGACCCTGATTCAAAATAAAAACTAAAATAGGGCCAGGGTTTATAGCTGGGAGGTAAAATGCCCTTGGTGCAATCTCCAGCACTAGAGAGAGAGACAGATAGAGAGACAGAGAGAGAGACTATTTATGCCCCACCTCCTTCACTGCAAGGGATTTTTTTTTTTTTTTTTTTTTGGTACTGGGGATGGAATCCTTCTTGCCTCCGGGCTATACTCCCAGACCTATTTTTTTATATATATTTTATTTGGAAACAGGGTCTCTTAAGCCAGCACGGCTGGCTTCGAACCTGCGCGATCCTCCTGTCTCCGCCTCCCAAGCGCGGGGATGACAAGCGTGCCCACCACGCCCGGCTCAGTGCGAGGGATTAAAGGAGGTTCCTGCACCAAGGCTCGGGCTGACCCCACACCCTCCTGCTAAGTAGGGACGCTGACCACCGTGGCAAATCCAGGCATCCAGGCTCTGCTCGCTGGAGCTGAGTAGACTCAGCCGGCAGCAAGGTCTTTCCTCCGTGAGTACACTCTGGAAATTCCCCACCCTTCAGCTCCCAAGCTCACCAGTGATGCAATCTTTGCATATCTGTTTGTATTCGTAAGCTGACTTGGCTGGGATGGATCCTTCTAGAACAAATGAAAGTGATTCAGCCACAAATAAAGAACCCCGGGGTCAGCTGCCTGCACTGAGGCCAGCACAGCTTTCTGGGCCCTCGCTTGTCCTGTTCCTTCTCATCCTGGTGTCCATCCTCCGGGGCATCCGCAGTCTCTGCACACAGGACTCAAAACTCCCCACCCGCCAGGTGCAGTGACACGCGCCTCACCTGTGATCTCCGTACCTGGGGGACTGAGACCGGAGCGTCGCAAGCTCAAGGCTAGTGTGCCATAACTTAGCAAGAATCGATTTCAAAATTAAATTAAGCCGGGCGTGGTGGCTCACGCTTGTCATCCCCGCGCTTGGGAGGCGGAGACAGGAGGATCCTGCAGGTTCGAAGCCAGCCGCGGGCGCTGGCTTAGGAGACCCTGTTTCCAAATAAAAAAATGTAAAAATAGGTCTGGGAGTGTAGCCCAGAGGTAGAAGGGCTTCCAGGAACCCCAGTACCACCAAAAAAAAAAAAAAAAAAAATTTTTAATTAAATAGCGCTGGAGTATAGCTCAGAGGTAGAACACCCCTGGGTTCTATTACCAGAGCCAAACAAAAGCAAAAGCCTCCCGACCCAAGCTAGACACAAAATCAGGCAGGTCTGCGGGTGCAGCAGGCCCCCCTGGGCTGCACTAAGCTGGCTCTCTAGAAAGCCTGCGCTCACCACTGCGGCGGCGACCCGCTGGGCCTCACTGGTCCACGATTAGCGACCAGGATGCCGTCCTTTATCAAGTGCGTACAGTCCTGAGCTTGAGCTTGTTACTGAAAGCTATGAACTGCAGAACAGCTCGGTGGTACCCGGGCTCCACCCCCAGCACCACCACCAACAACAACCGAGAGAGATACCTAATTCAACTGAAAAGACCCTTAAGGAAGGGCCGCCTGGTAGAGCTCTTATATAAATAAGGTGCTCGGGAACGCGTCAGTGGGGAGGTGCCATTTAAGGCCAGCGCAAAAGAAGTTCAGCCGCAGGAAAAAATGCAGGGGAGGAAGCCCCAGGCCCACGAAGGCAGCCAGGTAGGGGCAGCTCCTCAAGTGAAGACCTCAGGGCCAAGCCGATGAGTGAAGGGAAGAGGAGTCAGTGAGACAAAGGGTCCCCACCTGCCAGAGCCCCTCGCAACGAGGTGCGCTGCCGGCTCCTCTCATGCCCAGCCTCCCTCGCGCAAGGGTTGTCCAGTTGCCATCACTTCCAGGACACAGGCCCTAGGGGCTACTGCACCTCTGTCCCGTCTCCCTTCCTTGGCCACAGTGACTTGAGAGCCATGTGTCCCAAATAGCACCTGCTTCGAGAAGGCAGAAGGTGGTCGGGCGTGGTCTGGTAATCCCAGCACGCGGGAGGCTAAGACAGGAAGATCGCAGGTTGGAAGCCAACCTCAGCAATTTAGTGAGGTTCTCGGCAACCCAGTGTGACCCTGTTTGCAAATAAGAATGAAATTGGGCTAGGGGTGCATCTCAGAGGTCGAATGCCTCTGGGTTCAATTCCCAGTACCACTGAATGAATGAATGAATGAATGGCGCATGCCTAGCTGTTCAGTCTCACGTCACGCCCAAGAAACCGCCAATGACTGATTAAAGCCCGGCTCCTTCCTATGGAAGAACAAATGCATGGAAGGAAAGTCAGGTTATAGCAATAACTTAAAACCAATCACCATTCTTCTTCCTTCCTTCCTTCTTTCTTTCTTTCTTTCTTTCTTTCTTTCTTTCTTTCTTTCTTTTTATGTGTGTATGTATATGGTACTGGGGGTTGAACCCAGGGGCATGCTACCTCTGAGCTACACCCCAGCCTATTTTATTCTTTATTTTCAAACAGAGTGTCACTGAGTAATGACACCAAGTAGCTGAAGATGGCCATGAACCTGCGATCCTCCCGTCTCAGCCTCCCAAATGCTGGGATTACAAGGGTGCGCCACCATGCCCAGCAAGTCACCATTTCTTATGGGGTTTTGTTTTGTTGGGTGGTACTAGGGATTGAACCCAGGGGGTTCTGCCACTGAACTACACCCCCAGGATCATCACACACTGGCCTTGGACCTGTGACCCTCCTGTCTCACCCCCTCCCCAGTGCTGGGATTACAGGTGTGCACCACTGCACCAGGCCTCTCGTTTGGAAGCTTCCTGGTTTACAAGCAAAGTAGACAAGGAAACATCTGCACCCATTTTTCAGAAGGGAAAAGTAAGAATTGAGACCGTCCAGTGACCTATCCAAGGGTGGGTTAGAATCAGGCAGATCTCAGTTCCCATCTTGGCCACAGTACTTAAAAGCTATTCGACTTGAGTAAGTTACGTAGTCCCTGAGCCTCGGCTTCCACAGCAGGATAACAAGGGTCATGAGGAAAGTGCTGGCTGGCACCTCTTAGGCGCTAAATACCAGCTGTTCCTGGCATCTGGAGACCCTAGTAATAGCCTGGGGAGAGTTGGCCCAACACAGTCCAGGTCCTGTGGCCCCAGTGTCAGAATCGGATCCCTGTCTCCTTGTTCCCTAGGGGCTGGAAACCCTCCAAGACAGCAGAGACAGGGCATGGCTGGACCTTGCAACACCGCTCGGTCTTTTCGGGAGAGGGAGGGTTCATCCACTTTTCTTTAGGCAGCAGCCCAAAAGTCCTCTCCACGACAGCCCTGCTCCAGAAAGGAAATGGCTTTGGCCGAGCTGCCAAACCCAAAGTTTGAAATTCTCAGTGTTGTGCAACCATCAGGAGACTGCATGAAAGTTGCAAAACATCAACTCCCAGGAAGATGGTAAGAGCCAATGGAAAATAAAGCCTTAGTCACCGTCCAAATCCGTTTAGCAACTGAGCATCTGGCTTTCTCACTCAGTTCTTCTGTGAAACCTCACAGCAACAACAAGCACTAAATTTTCTCATCATAATTTGTATTTGTTAAGCCGGGCGTGGCGGCGCACGCTTGTCATCCCAGCATTCGGGAGGCTGAGACAGGAGGATCGCGGTTCGCGGACAGCCTCAGCTACTTAGGCCCTCCGCAACTCAGTGAGACCCTGTTTCAAAATAAAGAATAAAAAATTGGGCAGGGGGAGTAGCTCGGAGGTCAAATGCCTGTGGGTTCCATCCCCAAACGTGCAAAAAAAAAAAAAAAATTGTATTTGATGCTGAGGATTGAACCAAGGGCCTGACACATGCTGGGCAAGAGCTCTACCACTGAGACTCATCCCAACCCTTTCTTCTATTTTTTATTTTTAAATATTTATTTATTTATTTATTTATTTATTTATTTATTTATTTATTTTTGTGGTACTTGGGATGGAACCCAGGGGCATTCTACCTCAGAGTGACACACTCAGCTCTATTTTTTTCTTTTCTTTGTGGTACTGGGGTTTCTGGAAGCCCTCTACCTCCAGCTACATTCCCAGACCTATTTTTACATTTTTATCTGGAAACAGGGTCCCCTAAGCCAGCGCGCGCGCGGCTGGCTTCGAACCTGCGCAATCCTCCTGTCTCTGCCTCCCAAGTGTGGGGATTACAAGCGTGCACCACCACGCCTGGCTATTTTTTTATTCTTTTTTTTTTCTTTTTCTTTTTCTTTGCGGGTCTGGGGATGGAACCCAGGGGCATTCGACCTCCGAGCTACACCCCCTGCCCTATTTTTTATTCTTTAGTTTGAAACAGGGTCTCACTAAGTTCCGGAAGGCCTCACTAAATAGCTGAGGCTGACCACAAACCGCAGTCATCCAGTCTCAGCCTCTCAAATGCTGGAATTACAAGAGTGCACCACCACGCCCGGCTTTCTTTCTAATTTCGAAACAGGGTCTCACTGAGTTGCAGAGGGCCTCACTAAGTAGCTGAGGCTGTCCGCGAACGGCGATTCTCTAGTCTCAGCCTCCCGATTGCTGGGATGACAAGCGTGCGCCACCACGCCCAGCTCTTTTTATTTTGAAACCAGGTCTCCTTAAGCTGCTGAAGCTGTGCTCAAAAATTGGCTTTGTTTTAGGTTCTAGAATCAAGCAACATGATTCAATAAAATAGGATAAGTGGCTGGGCGGAGTGGCACACGCCTGTAATTACTCGGGAGTATTGGGAGGTACAGACAAGTCAGCTTCAGCAACCTAGCAAGACACTATTACAAAATAAAAAATGAGCTGGGCATGGTGGCACACATCTGCAACCCGGTACATGCAAAGTTGTGACAGAAGGATCACAGGCTTGTGGCCAGCCTCAACAACTTGGCAAAGCCTTCTACACCTTAGTGAGACCCTGTTCCCAAAAAATTAAAAATAAACTACGCAGGAGATTGGTGGCTCAGAGATAAAATTCCCCGGGTTCAATCTCTAGTACCTGGGTTCATTTTCTAGTTCCTTATTAACTCTCTTGTCCAAATTCTGTGTATCTAAGAGCCTGTTCCTGTTAGAGGACGGTGGGGAATCTCAGCCCGTTTAGGATGACTGGTCTCCAGCCTCCGCCTTCCCAGCTCCAGTTGTCTGTCCCCTGCCGTCTGCAGACTCAGCTCCCCAGGAGGACACCGGGGCTCCTGGCACTGGGCAGCACTGGGCCTCAGCACTGTTTATGGCCCACCCGCCTGTGGCTGGGAGCCACGGCTGCCATAGCATGGCCTGTGCCTCAAATCGTGCACACTAAAATAGGAGAAGAAGCAGTCAAGCTGAGCACAGAAGCCAGTGAAGGAAAGATCAAGCTCATTAGAGTTCAGAACTGCGATGCGTCTGGGCTGGATGTTTGGCTATAATTACTACGTCAGAACTGATTAAATCCAAGCGATCAGGCTGGACATGGTGGTGCACGCTTGTAACCCCAGCATTCGGGAGGCTGAGACTGGAGGACGGCAGTTCGCGAACAGCCTCAGCTACTTAGTGAGACCCTGTTTCAAAATAAAGAATCAAAAATAGGGCAGGGCATGTAGCTTAGAGGTCAAATGCCCCTGGGTTCCATCCCCAAACCTGCAAAAAAAAAAAAAAAAAAGAAAGAAAACCTAAGAGACCAGAAGCTTCTAGTTTTTGTGAAAACTGTACAGGCCTAGTTCTAGTTTTGTGAAAACTGTGGTTTTGTGAAACCACAGGCCTGGTGTAATAAACAGCTTGTGATTAACCTGTAATCCCAGGAACTAAGGAGGAGAGGCTGGAGGATCACAAGTTCAAGGCCAGCCTGGACAATTTAGTGAGACCTGTGTCAGAGTAAAATAAAAAGGGCCCAGTGTGGTGGCGCACACTTGTAACCCCAGCATTCAGGAGGCTGAGACAGGAGGATCACAGTTCACAGACAGTCTCAGCTACTTAGTGAGGCCCTTTGCAATTCACTGAGCCCCTGTTTCAAAATAAAGAATCAAAAATAGGGCTGGGGGTGTAACTCGGAGGTCGAATCTCCCTAGGTTCCATCCCAGTACTGGGGGAAAAAAAGAAAAATAGGGTCTTGCTAGCCTGGCATGGTGGCGCACGCTTGTAATCCCCGCGCGTGGGAGGCGGAGACAGGAGGATCACGCAGGTTCGAAGCCAGCCGCGCTGGCTTAAGAGACCCTGTTTTCAAATAAAAATATATTAAAAAATAGGTCTGGGAGTGTAGTCCGGAGGTAGAAAGGCTTCTAGGAACCCCAGTACCACAAAAACAAACAAACAAACAAACAAGAGACCCTGTTTCCAAATCAAAATATAAAATAGATATGGGAATTAGAAATACCCCGGAGTTAGAAGGGTTCCATCCCCAGTACCACCAAAAAAAAAAAAAAAAAAAAAAATAATAATAATAATAATAATAAAATAAAAAAATTAATAAAGACTAAAAATAGGGATGAGGGTGTACTCGTAGTTAGTTAGAATGCCCCTGGGTTCCATCCCCAGTACTATAACAACAACAAGATACAGAAAGGGAAGTCCTTTGCCTGAGGACTCAAATCAATACTCCCGGAGTGAGAAGAGCTGGGACCTGCGGGTATGGGAAAGGCCATAATCTCTCTTTCCCAGGCAACTTTAATCAGCAGGGCGAAGGGGAAGAGGAATAAGTTTAAGAAAGAGCAGAGGAGAGCCTGGGTGTGGAATGTCCTATGCGGCGAGGATGACAGGGAAGCCGCAGGTCTGGCGGAAGGCTGAGCAGGAGGGCTCCGTTGCAGACAGGCCTCGCTGTAACCTGCCCTACGACAAGCCTCTCCGCCCTGCTTGCCAAGGTTCCTAAGGTGCAGAAGGCGCTCCCCAGGCCCTCCCGGGGCTGCTGGGACGGGCCTGCACTCGGAGAGGCCCCCCACATGCTGCTGAAGGTGGAGTTCTTGACATCTGGTGCTGTGCTGTTTGCTGGCCTCAGAGGGTTCAGATGGCTCCAGATCAGTAAACGCAACCAGGCTCCGGCCTCGGTGTGGCCAACGGGCCCTGTCTCATCCCCAGTGCTTCTCTGCCTTTGCGTGTCACCTGGGGCGCCCTGCGGAGGAACCCTGTGGCATCTCAGCCCACTTCTGGGGTGGAGGGCACGATATTAGGGTCTGGCAGGCCTGGCCTGGCCTCCCCAACGTAGGCTGGCCTGTCATCCCGCTCCTCGCTCCCGATGCCCTCTCCCTGCCTCACCTGGACCCATCAGGAGCCTGTCACTACTTCTCTCATGATATGCAGAATTTTTTTTTTTTTTTTTGGTGGTACTGGGGGGGTGGAACCCAGAGGCTTTCTACCTCCAGGCTATACTCCCAGACCTTTTTTCTATTTTATTTGGAAACGGTCTCACTGAGTTGCTGAGAGCCTCACTAAGTAGCTGAGGCTGGCTTCGAACCTATGCTATCCTCCTGTCTCGGCCTCCCAAGCGCGGGGATGACAAGCGTGCGCCACCACGCCCGGCCTATGCAGAATATTTTAGGGACAGCCCCTCAGGAATCATGCCTCAGTATCTCCAACATGCCAGCCTTCTCTGTACATGGGCGAACAGAGAAGCCCAAGCAGGGCTGTAGCCAGCTAGGCCGGTACTGGTCACACCAACCAGCTGGAGGGCCGCTGGTAAGGGGTGATGGGCGAGCCACCAGAGCCCCAGAGGGGACCCTGCATGTCACAGCCCGGGGCTCTGAGGCCCAGGGAAAGGAAGAGGCTCGCCAGGGTCACTCTAAAGCCACCTGCGCCTTCCAGATGCCCAGCACAGCACTCCCACCCCTCAGGTCCCTAGCTTCACCCCTTCTCTTGGAAGCCCACCCTGATTCCTGGACAACAGATGGACGTTCAGGCAGTGCTAGGCCTGCATCGGCTGGCCCCGCCAGGCTCCTCCCAGTTCTCTACCTCCTACAACCCATCTGAAAACACAGAGCTTGGCCGCCTCGCCACCTCGCCGCAGCCTCTGCACACCCTGCCTCCCTCCCCCGGCGCTCACGCTCTTACTCCAGTTTGGCCACCCGAAGCTGGCCTCCCTTCTTGACTACCGTCTTAGCTGGCTCCGCCACCTGGTCACTTTGACCTCTTGGCCCATTTCTTTAACTGGTATATTTATTTATTTTTGTTTTCTTTTTCTTCTTTTTTTTTTTTTTTCAGTACAAGGGATTGAACCCAAGGGCACATGGCCTCCGAGCTACGTTTCCAGCCCTTTTTGAAATTTTACTTTTATTTTGAGTTGGGTGGCCTCGAACTTGCAATCCTCCCGCCTCAGCCTCTTGCGTTGCTGGGATTACAGGTGTGTGCTACTGCACCTAGCTAAAACTTGTCGTTTGCAAGCATACAATTTAGTAGACTTCATATTCACAAGGCTTGTAACTATCACCACTAGCTAACTTCAGAACAGTTTCAGCGCAAGGAAGAACCCTGGACCCATTAGCAGTAACTCCATAGTTCTCCACCCCCAGCCCCGCGGCCACTAGAACCCAAGTGTGGAAGGCATACCAACTCAGGGTAAGGTTTCCCACGCCGCCCCCCAGCCACCCAACGCCTCTTTGCACAGACACGAATGCTACCAGTTCCTTAGTTACAGGGAAAACTCATTCTTTTTTTTTTTTTTTTCTTTTTTACCATCTGCATGCTAGGCAAGCGGTCTGCTAATGAGCTCTACTCCCAGCTCCCAAAAGTTGTTTTTTAAATTACAAGATTAAAGCCGGGCGTGGTGGCGCTTGTTTGTAATCCCTACACTTGGGAGGCTGAGACGGGAGGATCACACAGGTTCAAAGCCAGCCTCAGCTACTTAGTGAGGCTCTCAGTAACTTAGTGAGACCCTGTTTCCAAAAATAGGTCTGGGAGTATAGCCCGGAGGTAGAAAGGCTCTGGGTTCCACCCTCAGTACCACAAAAACAAAAACAAAAACAAAAACAAAAACAAAAACAAAAACAAAAATAAAAAAAAAATTACAAGATTAAAAAGTAAATAAATTGCCGGGCGTGGTGGCGCACGCTTGTAATCCCCGTGCTTGGGAGGCTGAGACAGGAGGATCGCACAGGTTCGAAGCCAGCCTCAGCTACTTAGTGAGGCTCTCAGCAACCTAGTGAGACCCTGTTTCCAAATAAAAGATAAAATAGGTCTGGGAGTATAGCCCGGAAGTAGAAAGCCTCTGGGTTCCACCCCCAGTAACACTAAAAAAAAAAATAAATAAATAAAAAACAAAGGTAGCCTCAGCTGGCTTAAGAGACCCTGTTTCCAAATAAAATATAAAATAGGTCTGAGAGTGTAGCCCGGAGGTAGAAGATCCCTGGGTTCCATTTCCAGTACCACCAAAAAAAGAAAAAGAAAAAGAATAAATAAATAAATAAATAAGCCAGGTGTGGTGGCGCACGCTTGAAATTCCAGCATTCAGGAGGCTGAGACAGGTAGATCATGGTTTGCCACAGCCTCAGCTACTTAAGTGAGGCCTGTTGCGATTCAGTGAGACCCCGTCTCAAACTAAAGAATAAAAAATAGGACTGGGGGCCGGGCGTGGTGGCATACGCTTATAATCACAGCATTTGGGAGGCTGAGATAGGAGGATCGCAGTTCATAGACAGCCTCAACTATTCAGTGAGGCCCTTTGCAACTCAGTGAGACCCTGTTTCAAAATAAAGAATAAAAAATAGGGCTGGGGGTGTATCTCAGAGGTAGAATGCCGCTGGGTTCCATCCCCAGTACCGCAAAAATAAATAGATAAATAAATAAAATTACAAGATTAAAAAAGTTTTAAAAGCTGGTCGTGGCCAGGTGTGGTAGTGCACGCTTGTAATCCCAGCGCTTGGGAGGCAGAGACAGGAGGATCGCGCAGGTTCGAAGCCAGCCGTGCGCGCTGGCTTAGGAGACCCTGTTTCCAAATAATAATGTAAAAATAGGTCTGGGAGTGTAGCCCGGAGGTAGAAGGGCTTCCAGGAACCCCAGTACCACCAAAAAAAAAAAAAAAAAAAACAAAACCCAAGAAACAAAAAAAACAAAAAATCAAAGGCCAGCCTCAGCTACTTAGTGAGGCTCTCAGCAACTTAGTGAAACCCTGTTTTCAAATAAAGTATAAAATAGGTCTGGGATATAGACCGGAGGTAGAAAAGCCCCTGGGTTCCACCCCTAATACCACAAAAAATAAAATAAAATCTGTTCGTGATGGCACACATTTGTAATCCAGTACTTGAGAGGCTGAGACACGAGGATCACAAGTTGGCAGCCAGCTTCAACTACTTAGTGAGGCCCTCTGCAACTTAGTAAGACCCTGTTTCAAATAAAGAATGAAAAAATTGGGCTGGAGGTGCAGCTCAGAGGTAGAATACCCCTGGGTTCAATCCCCAGTACCGCAAGGAAAAAAAAAAAAGAGAGAGAGGTTTTAAAAAGCTGGGCATGGTTGCTTATAATCTCTCAGTACTTGGGAGGCTGAGACAAGATGCTTGTGGGTTTGAGGACAGTCTCTGCAAGTAGTAAGACTCTCAATCAACCTAGCAAGACCCATAAAAATAAAATAGGCCTGTGGGTTTAGCTTGGAGGTAGAAAGCCCTTGGGTTCAATCCAGTGCCACAAATAAATAAATAAACGAACACGAGAATATTTGGGGACTGGGGTGTAGCTCAGTGACAGAGCGCTTGGTCTGGGCTCCCTCCGGAGCCTCCTGAGCACGGCTTACAGAGGCTGTAGGCCAGAGGGCACGGCTACTCACACCTCAGGACGATCTGCGCGGCGCGGTAGAGCTCCAGGCGGCACAGGAGGTCCACCAGCTGCTGCACGGTGGCCTGGCGCATGCCCCACCACCACAGCAGCTCCCGGGTGATGCTCACGCCCTGCACCCGCTCCATGGACTTGATCTTCCGAAGTTGCGTCAGGTCTGTGATCACATAGGAGGCTGGGGGACGAAGGAGAGAGGTCAGTTTAGAGCTGGAGAGGCCGCCGTCGCTCCACGAGGCTCCCTGCGCCAGCCCAGCAAGGCTTGTCCAGACGCCCAGACGCCGGCCAGGAGAGAGGGACAGGGAGCCTTGAGAGTCAGCTGGTTTTTTTTGCCAGCGACAGTCACTTCACCAGCCTGAGACCCAGGATGGAGGGGCAGAATTCTGCCCCCACCGTGTGTGTGTGTGTGTGTGTGTGTGTGTGTGTGTGTGTGCACGCGCTACTAGGGATGGAACCAAGGGGCATTCTATCTATCAAGGGACATCCCCAGCCCTATTTTTTATTCTTTATTTTGAAACAGGGTCTCACTGAGTTGCAAAGGACCTCACTGAGTAGCCGAGGCTGTCTGTGAATTGCAATCCTCCTGTCTCAGCCTCCCAGGCGCAGAGATTACAAGCGTGCACCACCACGCTGGGCTCAAGAAGGCATTTTTTATTTTTATTTTTTGAAGATTTAAAGAAGTTTATTAAAAAGATAGAAATACAAAGCTGGGCGTGGTGGCGCACGCTTGTAATCCCAAGCGTGGGAGGCTGAGACAGGAGGATCGCACGGGTTCGAAGCCAGCCTCAGCTACTTAGTGAGACCCTGTTTCCAAATAAAATACAAAAAAGGTCTGGGAGTATAGCCCGGAGGTAGAAAGCCTCTGGGTTTCACCCCCAGTACCACCAAAAAAAAAAAAAAAAAAAAAAAAGGAAAGAAAAAAAGAATAAATGAGCTTGAGGATGTGGCTGGCTTGGTGGTAGATCACTTGCTGAGCACCTGGGAAGCCCCGGGTTCCACTCCCAGCTCCTTACACCAAACAAGAACTAGGGATATAAGACAAGTTTCATTTCCAGGATTTCTAAAAACGTTGGAGCAAAGAAACTGCGTGAAAGTCGAGGCATAGCCGAGTGTGGTGGCGCACGCTTGTCATCCCAGCATTCAGGAGGCTGAGACTGGAAGATCGCGGTTCGCGGACAGCCTCAGCTACTTAGTGAGGCCGTCTGCAACTCAGTGAGACCCGGTTTCAAAATAAAGAATAAAAAAATAGGGTAGGGGGTCAAATGCCCCTGGGTTCCATCCCCAGACCCGCAAAAAAAAAAAAAAAAAAAAGTCGAGGCACTCATTGACTCATTCATTCACTCAGCTGAGCCCTGAGTGTGCACCGCCCTCCACACACAGTGTGAGCACACCCACGCGCCACAGAGCTTTCCCATTTTGACGATACAAAATCAGGCGGCTGGTTGGGCAGGGGAGTGCCTCCTAGAGCGGAGCCCCAGGACTCTACCCCTAGGTCCCAGAGCCCGGGAGCCAGGGGATGGCACTGCGCAATCCTCTGCGGGCCGGTGCAAGAGGAACAGCCTCGGGAGGTGCGCCCAGCGAGGGAGGGAAAGTTCCTGAGCTCCGACTTTAGTCACTGGAAACCCCAGGCCGGAATCCTGGTCAGTGGGAAGTGATGTCAGCAGGCAGGGGCTGCTTCCAGGCCTCAGAAGAGAGGAGAGGAGAGGAGAGGAGAGGAGAGGAGAGGAAGGAACTGCCATGGCCTGCTCCCCTCCCATCCTGCGTGGCCCGACGTCATGGAAAGACGGGTCAGCACCGAGGCTGGTGGCCGGGACCTCGCGGTGCCCTGACCTTCCCCCGCTAGCACTTTCCTTCCTGGCCAGGGGAAACAGGAATTCAACTCTGAGGCGGCTTCCAGTTTGAACATTTTGTCTTGCTTTGCGGGGCTGGGGACGGACCTCGGGCCTGGAGCGCCCTAGGCAAGCACTCTCGCAGGGGGCCACACCTCTAGTCCCCCAGTTTGGACAGTTCAGTTTCCAGGAAAGTGATGTATCTTAAGGCTCTGTCCACCAGCACTTAACCACCCCGTGGAAACAGGGTCAGGAAAGATAGAGATCTGGGGGCATGAGTCACAGTGAAGGGCTCCCGCCAAGTCACGGCTCTGTCCTCGACATGGCACGCAGTATCTGGTCAGCGTGGAAAACAGGAGAAATCAACAACAGACCTACGGTTAGCCCCTGGGGAGACCCCGAAAAAACCAGTGGTCACATCTTATCATCTCATCTCCTTCTCAACTTTTTCCTGTTGATAAAGAAACATGTGGATGTGAACTACTGTTTGGATCTTAAATGCTGCCCCAAAGGCTTAGGTTAAAGGCCTGGTCCTCAGGTTGGCATTAATGGAAACTTTGTGTGTGTATGCGTGTGTGTGTGTGGTACTGGGGATTGAACCCAGGGGCATTCTACCTCTGAGATACATCCCAGCCCTATTATTAATTAATTAATTTATTTATTTATTTATTTTTGTGGTACTGGGGGTGGAACCCAGAGGCTTTCTACCTCCGGGCTATACTCCCAGACTTTTTTTTAATATTTTATTTGGAAACAGGGTCTAAGTTGCTGAGAGCCTCATGAAGTAGCTGAGGCTGGCTTCGAACCCGTGAAATCCTCCTGTCTCAGCGTCCCAAGTGCGAGGATTACAAGCGTGCGCCACCACGCCCGGCTTATTTATTTATTTTTTCAAAGAGGGTCTCACTAACTTGAAAAAGGCCTCAGTAAGGAGCTGAGGCTGGCCGCGAACCCGTGATCCTCCTGTCTAAGCTTCCAAAGTACCAGGATTACAAGTGTGTGCCACCGTGCCCAGCAGATGCTAGAAACTTTATGAAGTAAGGACTAAGCTGGTTGAGGTGGCACCCAGTACTGAGGAGGCTGACACAGGAGGATTGCAGGTTTGAGGACAGCCTCAGAAAATTAGTGAGAACCTGTTTCAAAAGAATGGGGCGTGCCCTTGAAGGGGACACTGAAACCCAACCGTTCTCTCCCTTCTCTCTTTCACTTCTTGGCCAGGAGCTGGTTGCTTCCACACACTCCACACCAAGATGTGCTGCCACGGGCCCAAAGCCATGGGGCCGACCAACATGAACATCAGAATACACTTTTTCTACTCAAAATTGATAATCTCAGGTATCTGTCACAGTGGCAGGAACAGAAGACACCAAGACTCAACAGGACAGAGCAGTGGTGGTTTGGAGGATAAACTCTGCAGTTCTGAGGCCAGGCCAGGCCTTGTCTTAGCTCTTGGCCTCTTGGCTGTGAATCTGGTAAAGACTCTTCACCTCTCCCTGGGTCTCAGCTCCTCATCTACTAGACAGGGTCAACAGTGAACGGCTCCTGCCTCAGAGGCGGCTCTGAGGATCAGATAAACGCTACATAAAGAAGTACTTGAAAGCCAGGCCTGGTCGTGGTGGCGCACGCTTGTAATCCCAGCATTGGGAGGCTGAGACGGGAGGATCACGTTTCAAAGACAGCCTCAGCTACTACTTAGTGAGGCCCTTTGCAACTCAGTGAGGCCCTGTTTCAAAATAAAAAATTAAAAAATCGGGCTGGGTTGTAGATTGGAGATAGAATGCCCCTGGGTTCCATCCCCATTACTGCAAATAATAATAATAATAATAATAATAATAATAATAATAATAATAATAAAGTGCTTTAAGCCAGGCGCGGTAGCACACACTTGTAATCTCAGCATTTGGGAGGCTGAGACAGGAGGATCGTGGTTTAAGGACAGCCTCAGCTACTTAGTGAGGCCCTTTGTAACTCAGTGAGACCCTGTTTCAAAATAAAGAATAAAAAAATAAAAAATAGGGCTGGAGGTATTGCTCAGAAGTAGAATGCCACTGGGTTCCACCTCCAGTACTGCAAAAACAAAAACAAAAACAAAAACAAAAACAAAACAAAACAAAAAAAAAAACGTACTGGATCTGGATGTGGCAGTGTGTGCCCTTAATCCCAGTACTTGGGAGGCCAAGGCAGGAGGATCGCAGGTTCAAGGCCAGACTCAGCAATTTAGCAATATCCTCAGCAACTTTTTGAGACTCTGTTTCAAATACACACACACACACACACACACACACACAACAGGGCTTGAGGTGTAGCTCAAAGGTAGAATACTCCTGGGTTCAATCCAATCCCCAGTAACACACACACACACACACACACACACACACACACACACACACACACACAGTAGTACTGGGAACAAGCCAGCTATAATCTTGTAATCCCAGTACCAATTGGGAGCCTAAGACAGGAGGATACCCGCTTTACACACTCAGACAAACGCCAGCTCCCCCCACCCCAATACCAGGAATTGAACGCAAGGGCGCTCTTCCACCAAGCTTCCTTCCCAGCCCTTTTGGTATTTTGAGGCAGGGCCTTGCTAAATTGCCTGACAGGCCTCGAGCTTGTGATCCTTCTGCCTTAGCTTCTCAAGGTATGCACCACCACACCTGGACAAACTCTAGAATTGTTTTCCCCAAGAACAAAAATGGACACAGCTGCAATCATACAGAAATGTTCAAGAGGCAACCAGAGCTGGGCGTGGTGGCGCAGGCTTGTCATCCCCGCTCTTGGGAGGCGGAGACAGGAGGATCGCGCTGGCTTAAGAGACCCTGTTTCCAAATAAAAATATAAAATAGGTCTGGGAGTGTAGCCCGGAGGTGGAAGGACTTCCAGGAACCCCAGTACTACCAAAAAAAAAAAAAATTAAATTAAAAATAAATAAATAAATAAAGCCAGGCGTGGTGGCGCACGCTTGTCATCCCCGCGCTTGGGAGGCGGAGACAGGAGGATCGCGCAGGTTTGAAGCCAGCCTTGCTGGCTTTAGAGACCCTGTTTCCAAATAAAAATATGAAATAGGTCTGGGAGTGTAGCCCGGAGGTAGAAGGGCTTCCAGGAACCTCAGTACCCCAAAAAATAAAAATAAAGTAAAATAAAAATAAAAAAAAGGCAACCAGAATCTCTGCTCCCAAGTCACAAGTGACATATCCCACATCTGTGGCCACGGGACTTTCTGATTCGCTGCAGAGACCTTCCCACACTGCCACGCTCCCACGCCCTTTCCCAGAACCACAATCAGCTTAGAAGAGCCATCCTTTGAGAAAATGACTCACAAAGGCTTTTTAGGACTAGAGAGATTCACTCCCTTGGCTAGCGAGGAAACCAGAGAACCCTGAGACCCAGGGGGTGCGTGGCCAGGTCTTGGCAACCGCTGAGACAGGACGGACCGCCGCCCGTCGAAGGGTTTCTGCAGGGTGAGAAATGGACTCGCCTGCGCCATTCCTAGCCCGGCAGCTCGCCGTGTCTTGGGCATGAGCTTGCCGGGCGCTGTCCTGGGCTCTGGGCATACGGGAGAGAACTACACAGGCCAGGTCCCTGCCCCGTGGTGTTTACCTTCTACAGAGAGAGTAAGAAAACCAGAAACAAGGGAAGCAAGGCACATCCAGTAGAATGAAGGAAATGAAACCCACAACCGGCTACAGAGTGAGTGGGGAGATGGGAAGGAAAGGCCCCTGCGGCAAAGATAAATGTTAACAAATCCCCCAGAGTCACAGGCAAGAGAATGCTACCCACCCCAGAGAAGTCTGTCCCACACCCCAGGACCCGTGCAGAGGGACTCCTGAGGGAGGCTAAAGTACGAATGTAGAGGTGAGGGCGTCATCCTGGATCCGTCCAATGTAATACCAGAGTTCTTACAAGAGAGAGGCAGGGCCAGGTGTGGCGGTGCACACTTATGATCCCGGTACTTGGGAGGCTGAGACAGGAAGATGACAGGTTCGTGGCCAGCCTCAGCTATTTAGTGAGGCCCTTGGCGACTTAGTGAGACCCTGTTTCAAAAGAAAGACTAAAAAATAGGGCTGGGGGTGTATCTCAGAGATAGAATGCCCCGGGGTTCCATCACAGTACCAGAAAAAAACATTAGGGCTGGAGGTAGAAATAGCTCCGAGGTAGAATGTCCCTGGGTTCAATCCCAGTACTGCAAGGAAGGAAGGGAGGGAGGGAGGGAGGGAGGGAGGGAGGGAGGACGATGGCTCATACCTGTAACCCCAGTTCTTGGAAGGCTGAGACAGGAGGATTCGGGTTTGCGGCCAGCCTCAGCTACTTAGCGAGGCCCTTTGCAACTCAGTGAGACCCTGTTTCAAAATAAACATGAAAAGATAGGGCTGGGGGGGGGTAGCTCAGAGGTAGAGTCCCCTGGGTTCCATTCCCAGTATCACAAAAAAAGGGAGGAGGCAGAATGTTCGATTCAGAAGTGGTGCAGAGGTTAGAGAGAGGTTTCAAGATGCGGTGCGGCTGGACTTCAAGATGAAGGAAAGGGCCATGCGCAGGGGACGCCTTTCAGAATTGTAAGATACTGTCTTGGAGAAGTGTAAGGGCCTCGGGATGCCATGGCCGGACTTTGGAACCCACTGAAAGCAGCCTGTTCCTCCAAGGTAAACATTCCTGTCTTGCTAACCATTATCTCAAGGACCTTCTGCATATTCCCAGCAGTTTCCTTGTTAACCATGTCTGAAGATAACCTTCCTGCTTAGAACAACAATAAAATCTGTGGAGGAGTGGCCAGCGGGGCCTCACCTCCGTGCTGGCCGCTGGCCTGCCCCTTTGAACCTGCTCTCCCTGTTGGTCACTCCCTTCCTCTCCGGGTTGCTGGTTGTTCCCGACAAAATAGTAACCCAGCCGGGCGTGGTGGGGCACGCTTGTCATCCCCCGCTTGGGAGGCGGAGACAGGAGGATCGCGCAGGTTCGAAGCCAGTCACGCTGGCTTAAGAGACCCTGTTTCCAAATAAAAAAATATAAAAAAAATAGGTCTGGGAGTGTAGCCCGGAGGTAGAAGGGCTTCCAGGAACCCCAGTGCCACCAAAAAAGGAAAAAAAAAGTAAATCTGTGCAGTTTCGAATTACCATTCAATTTATGGAAATGTATAACAAGAGGAAACTAGTACCAACGGGAAAGCCAGGCACGAGGAGGCAGAGGAAGAGAGAAGAGCAAACCCAAAGGCCCTAGCCAGGTGGCAGCGCGCGCGCACACACACACACACACACACACACACACACACACACACCTGTCTTCCAGTACTTGAGAGGCAGAGACAGGAGAATCCCAGTTCCGTGGCCCATCTCGGCAACCTAGTGGACCCTGTTTCCAAATAAATATTAAGAAACAGGGCTGGGGGTGTAGCTCAGAGGCAGGACGCCCCTGGGGTCCATCCCCAGTGCTACACACACATACACACACTCGAAGGCCCAGAGTCTGTACAAAGACAGCCGGGGAGCTGAACAGAGGCGGCAGAGACGTGTGGAAGGAGAAGAGGCCAGAGCTGTCAGACCAGATGACAAGCGTCCTTGTACCCGCCAGTCACACGTCAGTTCTGCTATCTCCAGGGCCTGCAAACTCAAGAGATATTCTCCAAAGAAGAAACACAAATGGCTCATGAATCCATGCAAAGAAGCTCATTGTTCATTTCCCTAGCCATCACTAGGGAAACGCAAGTCAAACCCACAGAGAGGCCTTCACACCTCCCCACTTCACATCAACTCGGTGGATAGAAGCAAAAGGAGGGACAGTAACACAGGTTGACAAGGATGCGAGAAAGTGTAACCCCCTGAGCTGCTGGTGAAAACGCGAAATAGCTCAGCCACTTGGGAAAACAACCTACCAGAGTCCCTCCAAGAGTTACCACCTGGCTCACCATGCCACTCCTTGGTATAAATACAGGGAGATGAAAATGTATGGCCACACTAACACTTGTACAGATGTCCACTGGAATCATTCAGGATTGCAGAAAAGCAGAGTCCAAACATCCATTGACCGGTAAGTAGGCAAATAAAATGTGGTACATCCATACAATGGAATATTATTTCTTTTCAAAAAGAAATGCAAGCTGGGCGTGGTGGTGTACACCTGTGTTCCCAGCACTCGGGAGACTGAGATGGGAGGATCACAGGTTCAACACAGTGAGACTCTTAGCAACTTAGCAAGATCCTGTTTCAAAATCGAGCTGGAGCCAGGCGTGGTGGCGCACGCTTTTAATCCCAGCATTTGGGAGGCTGAGACAGGAGGATCCAGGTTCTCAGCCAGTCTTAGCTACTTAGTGAAGCCCTCTGCAACTTAGTGAGACTATGGTTCAAAATAAGGAATAAAGGCCGGGCGTGGTGGCGCACGCTTGTAATCCCCGCGCTTGGGAGGCTGAGACAGGAGGATCGCACGGGTTCGAAGCCAGCCTCAGCTACTTAGTGAGGCTCTCGGCAACTTAGTGAGACCCTGTTTCCAAATAAAATATAAGAAAGGTCTGGGAGTATAGCCCGGAGGTAGAAAGCCTCTGGGTTCCACTCCCAGTACCACCAAAAAAAAAAAAAAAAAAAAAGAAAAAGAAAAAAAAAGAAGGAATAAAGCCAGGCATTCAGGAGGCTGAGATAAAAGGATGGCCGTTTGCAGCCAGCCTCAGCTACTACTTAGCAAAGCCCTTTGCAATTCAGTGAGACCCTGTTTCAAAATAAAGAATAAAAAAAATAGGGCTGGGGTGTACCTGGGCGATGGAATGCCTTTGGGTTCCATCTCCAGTACCACACACACACACACACACACACACACACACACAAAAAAAAATATATATATATATATATATATATATATATATATATATATATATATCAAGGTGAGGATATAGCTCAGGGATAGAATGTCAAGGAAAAAGGAAAATCCTAGGCTGGAGGTACAGCTCAGTAGTAGAGCACTTCCCTAGCATATGCAAGGCCCTGGGTTCTATTCCCAGCACTGCAAAAAAAGAAAACTGAAAAATGGCATTACTGATACATACTACAACACCGGCAGACCTTTAGAACACGCTAAATGAAAGTCAAGCACGAAGGACAAGGCATATGGCCACATGGTGCCATTTGTATGAAATGTCCAGGATAGGCGGTGGCTCCCTGGGGAAAAAGAGGGAGAACTGGGGAGTGGCATTGAAAGGGACAGGGTTGCTTTTGGAATTATGAAAGTTCTAAGCCGGGACAGTGGTGCATCCCTGTAATCTTAGTAGCTGGGAGGCTGAGACAGGAGGATCGCAGGCTCAAGGCCACAACTCTGTGAATATACTAAACGCTACTGACTTCTACCCTTTAAATGAGTGAACTGTGCTGGGCGTGGTGGCGCATGCTTGTAATCCCCGCGCTTGGGAGGCTGAGACAGGAGGATCGCACGGGTTGGAAGCCAGCCTCAGCTACTTAGTGAGGCTCTCAGCAACCTAGTGAGACCCTGTTTCCAAATAAAATATAAGAAAGGTCTGGGAGTATAGCCCGGAGGTAGAAAGCCTCTGGGTTCCACCCCCAGTGCCACCAAAAAATAAAAAAATAAAAAAAAAATAAATGAGTGAACTGTAGTGTGTGGAAATTGTACTTTTTTTTTATGTTGGGGAATAAACCCAGGGCCTCCAGTATGCGAAGTCTATGGTCTACCACTAAGGTACACTCCTGCTACATGTGGAACCACATCCTTTTCGTTTTATTTTGTCTTGCTGTGTTTGTGGTACTAGGGATTGAACCCAGAAGCATTCTACCTCCAAGCTATACCCCCAGCCCTGTTTTTTATTCTTTATTTTGAAACAGGGTCTCACTGAGTTGCAGAGGCCTCACTAAGTAGCTGAAGCTGGCTGTGAACCCTGATATTCCTGTCTTAGCCTCCCAAATGCTGGGATTATAAATGTGTGCCACAACTTCCGGGAAGATGGCGACCGTGAAAAGCGGGGCTTAAGAGCCCCGCTAAAAACCAATCTCCATTACCACAAAATCAGCGCCTTTCATAGCCAGAAAACACCATCACCAGAGAAACAAAAAAATCACCAGGCTCCAGAGAGAAGGGGGACTCAGAACGGAGCTCAGAGCCACCAGAGGAGATACTCCGGCCTCACGCCCGGGGACACGGCAGCAGCGCCTTACTGCCGGCGGCAGTGGTGAGTTCACCGGACAGCTACAGCTACAGACCAACGCACTCAACAGCCCACCAGGCTCCAGAGAGCAGCGGCGGGCAGCGAGCCGAGGGACTCAGAGCGGAGCTCAAAACCAGAGAAGAAATACGCCAGCTTCATGGCCGAGGGTCTGGCACTGAAATTACAAACAATTTCAGTACCATATTGCCACCGGCTGCAGCAGCAGCGAATTCACCGAGTCCACGACAGCTCCATCTGCGCACTCAACAACAGTGAGTCAAATTGCGGACCCCAGAGGAGAAATCCCAGTACTGCACTCCCAGGGACTTGACCCAGTGGGGGAGTGGCGGTGTCAGAGATATCACACCATAGGAGAACGCCCAACCTGGCACCCCCCCAATAGTCTAAAGCAGCCTCTATCAACTCCCTGGGGCTGAGACTCTGTGATACAACCCAGTAAAGGAGTAGTGGGGTCTGAGATACCACAGACTCAAGATCCAGAGCACCTTAAGTGAAGCCGTAGTGACCCAGGGAAGAACCCAGAGAACGCACAAACTTCTAAAATCATGGGAAAGAGGAATAACAATGAAGCAATGAATGCCCACAACCCCACAACATCAGAACCTGATAAAACAGAAATTCAGAGATTTCTAGAAGATCAAATCAGGAAAATAACTGTAGAAATAATAGAGCTGTTTCGAAAAGAATTCAGAGAGAGCCAAAAAGAGATAAAGGATGCAATTAATGAAGTAAAGGCCTCAATTCAAAGTACAAACAACCGATTAGACCACATGGAGAATAGAATCTCGCTCTTAGAAGATGATCATTCAAAAAATGAACACAGAGTAGCCGGGCGTGGTGGCGCACGCTTGTAATCCCTGCACTTGGGAGGCAGAGACAGGAGGATCGCACAGGTTCAAAGCCAGTCATGCGCGCTGGCTTAGGAGACCCTGTTTCCAAATAAAAATGTAAAAATAGGTCTGAGAGTGTAGCCCGGAGGTAGAAGGGCTTCCAGGAACCCCAGTACCACCAAAATAAAATAAAATAAAATAAAAAATGAACACATAGTTTCTAATTTAGAAAAAAATATCCGACAGCAGGAATCTGACATTGAAGAAATATGGGTCCATTTTAAGAGAGCTAACCTAAGAATAATTGGAATAGAGGAGGGAAAAGAAAGTGAAACCAAAGGGATCAACAATCTCTTCAAGGAAATAATAGCAGAAAATTTTCCAAACATAGAGCAGGAGGTCGATACACAGGTCCAGGAAACTTATAGAACTCCCTTTAGACAGGATCAGAGAAGAGGATCCCCACGCCACATCATTGTCAAAATGACCAATGTGGAAGCCAAGCAGAGAATCTTAAAGGCAACAAAAACAAAGGGCCAAGTGACATTCAGAGGCAAACCAATTAGAATCACTCCAGACTTCCCAAACCAAGTATTGAGAGCCAGAAGGGCCTGAAGTAACATATTCCAAACTCTGAAAGAAAACAACTTCCAGCCAAAAATTTCCTACCCAGCAAAACTTTCTATCAAATTAGATGGGGAATTAAGAAGTTTCCATGACAAACAGAAACTGAAGGAATTATGTCTTCAAAACCAGCGCTAGAGAAAATACTCAAAGAGATTAACTACAAAGAAGAAATAGGTAACACACACCAGAACCAGAGAAACAAAATTTTCCATCCAACAGACAACTAAGATTGGTTATCTGTGGAGATTCATTATTTATGTTAGTCTTTTACCTATCTCTAAATTGTATTGTTTGCTTTTATTGTAGCTAATTTTTAGGATTTCTAGTTGGAATATTAATATACCTTCAGATATAGCATTTGGAAATATTTTATCCCATTCTGTCAGTAACTTTTAATTCTGTTTACATTGTCTTTGGATATATAATATTTTTTTTTATTTTTTAGGGAGTTTGTATACTTTTCTGTTGCCTGTGCCATTGAAATCATATCCAAGAAATCACTGCCAATTTCAGTGTTGTGAGGTTTTATGACCCAGTTTTTCTTCTAAAAGTTTATAGTCTTAAGATTTATATTTAGGTCTTTTATCTATTTTGAGTTAATATTTGTATATGGGATTAGGTAAGGGTCCAATTTTATTCTTTTTCATGTAATTATTATTTTTCAACAATATTTAGTTAAAAGATTAGTATTTCCTCCACCAAATGTTCATGGAAACCTTGTCAAAAATAAATTGACAATATATGGAAGAATTTAGCCCTAGGCTTTTATTTAACTCCAATGGTTTATATATCTGCCTTTACAACAGTACTATACTGTTTCAATTATTGTAGCTTTATATGGCTTGAAATCAGAAAATATATATCTTCTAGCTTTGTTCTTTTTTGAGATCATTTTGGGTTATCTAGAGTCCATATTCTATATTAGGATAGATTTTTTTCTGAAAAATAAATATATACATATATGATAGTTTCACCTAAAAAAAAAAAAGAAAAAAATATATTTTCTGGTAAGAAAGAAAGCAAAAAGAAATATTGAAATGTTATCTTTAAGTTATCAAGAGCTTGGTATCAGACAAATGAAACTATTATGTGAGATTATCATTTTTAATTTTGGATAAATTGCTATAATACTAGATGTCAACCACTAAGCCAAGCATGGGAGGGAGGGATGGGGAGGGAATGGGGTGGGGATCGGGTGGGGGCTGACTGGGCGATGTGTGCATGTATGTCTACAAAAGTTTGTATCCCACTATTATGTATGAATACAGTACACCAATAAACAATTCCACCTCTGAGCTACCCCCAGCCCTCTTTTTATTTTTGTTTTATTTATGTCTCAGCTGGGCATGGTGGCTCACACTTGTAATCCCAGCATTTGGGAGGCTGAGACAGGAGGCTCACAGTTCAAGGACAGCCTCAGCTACTACTTATTGAGGCCCTCTGCAACTCAGTGAGACCCTGCTTCAAAATAAAGAATAAAATAATAGGATGTGGGTGTAGGTCAGAGGTAGAATGCCCCTGGGTTCCATCCCCAGTACCGCAAATTAATTAATTAATAATAAATAATAAATAAAAGAAACGGTGTCTCACTAAATTACTGACAGCACCACTAAATTGCTGAGGCCTTGTGTTCCTCTTTTCTCAGCCTCCGATGTACCGGGATTATAGGCTGTGTACCACCATGCCCAGGATGAACTGTATCTTAGTAAAGCTTTCTTTTCAAAAGTCATATATGAAGCCGGGCGTGGTAGCGCACCCTTGTAATCCCAGCATTCGGTAGGCTGAGACAGGAGGATCGGGGTTCACAGGCAGCCTCAGCTACTTTAGAGAGGTCCTTTGCAACTCAGTGAGACCCCGTTTCAAAATAAAAAATAAAAAATAGAGCTGGGGGTATAGCTCGGCGATAGAATGCCCCTGGGTTCTATCCCAAGCACCGCAAATAAAAATAATAATAATAATAAATGAATAAATAAATAAATAAAGTCATCTATGTGTCTCCTAAATTAATTTCTTAGAAACAAGTTATTCAAGCCGGGCGTGGTGGCGCACGCTTGTAATCCCTGCGCTTGGGAGGCTGAGACAGGAGGATCGCACAGGTTCGAAGCCAGCCTCAGCTATTTAGTGAGACCCTGTTTCCAAATAAAATATAAAAGAGGTCTGGGAGTATTGCCCGGAGGTAGAAAGCCTCTGGGTTCCACCCCTAGTACCACCAAAAAAAAAAAAAGAAACAAGTTATTCTGGTATTTGCTGATATGAAAAAAAACAAGAGGGAGTCAGAACCACAACTGATCACTGCCCGGAAAACATTCTAAGTCATAGGTCACCTAAGAAATGGGGCACAGAGTAGATTAGGAAATCAGGTGCAAGACATTCTCACAAGTGCCACAAGGGGCTGGGCGCGTGGCTCCAGAGGACAGTGCTTGCCGAGGCGCGGAGGGCATGGGTTCAACTCCTGAAACCACAAAGTAAAACCAGCAGAGGCTGAGCAAGAGGGCGGGGGAAGACAAGTCTCCCTCGCAAGCCTGTTGTCTGCATCCTATCTACCTTATTTCACCTAGCGGATCTGTCACTTTTCAACAAACGACAGTTAAAAGTACATGCTACCAAAAAAAAAAAAAAAAGGAAATCCACATGACTAAAAAAACTAGCAAGCTGGGCATGGTGACCCACAGCCTATAATTCCAGTAATTGGGAGGCTGAGACAGGAGGATCACAGGTTTAAGGCTAATCTCAGAGACTTAGCAAGACGCCAATTCAATTTTTTTTTTTTTTTTTTTTTTTTTTTTTTGGTGATACTGGGGTTCCTGGAAGCCCTTCTATCTCCGGGCTACACTCCCAGACCTATTTTATATTTTTATTTGGAAACAGGGTCTCTTAAGCCAGCGCGGCTGGCTTCGAACCTGCGCGATTCTCCTGTCTCCTGTCTCCACCTCCCAAGCGCTGGGATTACAAGCGTGCCCACCACGCCTGGCTCCATTTCAAAATTTAAGGGGAGAGGTGTAGCGGTGTAACTTGGAAGTGGAATGCCTGGGTTCTACACACACACACACACACACACGTACTGAGGATTGAAGCCAGAGGATTTTACACCTGGATAAAAATGTTTTAAGAAGAATGGGTTGTAGTTTGGAGTTAGAATGCCTCTGGGTTCAATTTTCAGTAACAAAAAAAAATATGTGTTCCATCTGTATTTTATTTCCCCAGTATTGGTGATTGAACCCAGGGGCAGTCTAACCCTGAGCTACACTCCATCCCTATTTTTTATTCTTTATTTTGAAACGGGGTCTCACTGAGTTGCAGAGGGCCTCGCTAAGTACCTGAGGCTGTCTGCGAACCGTGATCCTCCTGTCTCAGCCTCCCGAATGCTGGGATGACAAGCGCGCCCGATTGTATTCTACCTGTATTTTAAAAAAATTAAACGCCACCAGTTACACTGACTTAAGCCAAAAACTAAGAATGACACTCATCACCACTTCCTACGACTACCACGGGTAAGGCTCCAGCCCTGGGCGCTTTCTCCAAGGTACTGGCCAGCTTTATCTACGAGGCAACTTTTATCTCCCCTGGAAGCTAAGACAGACCTTCCAATGGCTGAGCCTGAGAAGCGATCTCCCCTGGAAGCTAAGACAGACCTTCCATCGCAGCCAATCACGAGCCTCAAACACACTAAGCTGCAAAGTAGAGCGTCTGGGGAGGCCTGCGGCCCGGGTTCGAATCCACCCTCTCTGCCTGCCGTCCCAGGGCGAGGCGCGTTGCGCGGAGGCACTGGGCGGGCAGCAGTGGACATCAAGGGATGACCCCGGGGTCCGCACGCTGCCGAGTTTCCCTGGGAACCGTAACGCGGGGGGGGGGCGGTCATTGGCCCCACTCACCGAACTGCATCCAGTCCCACTCGCTGAGCGTGTCCATGTTGCGGCACAGGTCGTCCAGCACCCAGGCGGGCAGCTGGTAGATGTAACAGGCCATGTCGCGCGGCGGGCGGCGGGCGGGGATCTGAGCCCCGCGCCGTGGACGCCGCGGCTCCAGCCCCGCCACTCAAGGAAGTGGGCGTGGCCCGGCGGCAGAGTGGGCGTGGCCTCCGCGGGAGTGGGCGTGGCCCTCCGCAGCGCCCCCTGGCGGCCGGCGGCGCCCAGGGCCCAGCCGGGAATTGGGCCCCTTCAACTGGCTCAACAAATACTCTGTACCATCGGGCGGTACACGTGCCTGTAATCCTCGCTGTAGAGGCTGCTGGTAACTGGCCACCCCCTAAGAAACAACGAAAAAAAAAAAAAAAAAAAAAAAAAAAGCTGGGCGTGCTGGGCCTTGCTTGTAATCCCAGTATTTGGGAGGATGGTTTGCAAGGTCCTCTGAAATTTAGAGAGATCCAGTTTTGAAATTAGGAATAAAATTGGACTAGGGGTGTAGCTCCGAGGTAGAATGGTCAGTGGTAAGAGTGACCTTGAGTTCAATCCCCAGGCCAAAGTAAAAGAAAAAAAGAAAAGAAAAAGAAACAAAAAGCCCTAAGTAGATTAACATCAATAAGGAAGGTGATAAATTAAGTAGAGAGTCCGGGCGTGGTGGCGCAGGCTTGTAATACTAACATTTGGGAGGCTGAGACAGGAGGATCGCGGTTCAAGGACAGCATCAGCTACTTAGTGAGGCCCTTTGCAACTCGGTGAGACCCTGTTTCAAAATAAAGAATAAAAAAAATAGGGTCGGCAGTGTAGCTCGGAGGTAGAAAGCCCCTGGGTTCCATCTCCAATACCAAAAAAAAAAAAAAAAAAAAAAAAAAAAATTAAGTAGAGGGTGATTTAAAAACAAGATGGACGGCCAGGCGTGGTGGCATAGGCTCATAATTCCAGGACTTAGGAGGCTGAGACTGAAACAGGAAGATTGCAGGTTTGAGGCTAGCCTCCGCAATTTAAAATAAAAAATAATGTAAGAGACAGCTGTTCTGATCAGATGGTTTGGAGAAATTTGTGGAATATTCACATTGGAAGATGCCTTGTTAATGAATGTTTTCGACTTAAATCTAACCAAAAATTGCAATGTTATTCTTTGTACATTTTCATTATGTAGCGTTAACAAGTTACCAAGAAAATATTTAAGCTATTAAAAAATAATGTAGAGCTGGGCGTGGTGGCGCACGCTTGTCATCCCCGCGCCTGGGAGGCTGAGACAGGAGGATCGCGCAGGTTCCAAGCCAGCCTCAGCTACTTAGTGAGGCGTTCAGCAACTTAGTGAGACCCTGTTTCCAAATAAAGTATAAAATAGTTCGGGGGCGTAGCCTGGAGGTAGAGGCTCCTGGGTTCCATACCCAGGATCACAAAATAATAATAATAATAAAGCCGGGCGTGGTGGCGCACGCTTGTAATCCCAGCATTCGGGAGGCTGAGACTGGAGGATTGTGGTTCGCAGACAGCCTCAACTACTTAGTGAGGCCCCTCCGCAACTCAGTGAGACCCTGTTTCAAAATAAAGAATAAAAAATAGGGCAGGGGGTGTAGCTCGGAGGCCGAATGCCCCTGGGTTCCATCCCCAGATCTGCAAAAATAATAATAATAATTAATAATAATAATAATAATAATGTAAATGGAATGCCCCTAGGTTCAAGCCCTAGTACCACACACATAGAAAATAGATGGCTAATTGCATTATTTTTTTTTTTTTTTTTTTTTGCAGAAGAGTACTGAGGATCAAACCCAGAGGCATTCTACCTCCAAGCTATACCTACAGCCCAATTTTTTATTTCTCATTTGGAAACAGGGTCTCACTAGGTTGCTGAGAGCCTAAGTTGCCGAGGCTGGCTTTGATCCTGCAATCCTCCTCTCTCGACCTCCCAAGTACTGAAATTGCAAACACGCCCAGCTTGCACGGCTATCTTAGAAGATGAAAAATATTATGGAAGCCAGGTGATTCTGCCCACCATCTGTATCCCCGATATTTGGGAGGCAAAGATGGGAGGATGGCAGGTTCGAGGCTAACCTTGGCAACTTAGCCAGACTGTCTCAAAAAAAAAAGGGCGGCTGGTATAGCTCGGTGGTGGAATGCCCCTGGGTTCAATCCCTAGGAACACAAAGAGAAAATATTGGGAGGAAAGGAGAGTCTGATATAGGAATTGTGGCACAAACTGAATTATTAAACAGGGTAGGAGGAATATAACTTGCTCAAACAATTGCTAGGATATACTGAGCACTTACTATACACAGACCGCCCTGATTAGATACTCCTTATACCGTCCCTGAGGTAGGTACGGTGATGAGCCCATTCTACAGACGAGGACACCGTGGCACAGAGGTCAAATGGTGTGCTGAGATCATCCAGGAAAACTGGCGGAGCAGGGACTTGAACTCAAGCCGCTTATCCTCGGCTCTTCCTCACCAATAGCTACACACTGCCTGTTATCCTAACTACTGGTCTCTGAGTCTGTGGTGTGCCTGCATGAATTATCTTATGGAATTCTCATAATTATACTTGTTTCTTTGCTTTTTATTTGCGGTACTGGGGATGAAATCTAGGGACACTCTACCTCCATGGTACACACACACCCCAGCCCTAAATTTTATTTTATTTATTTTATTTTTCGGGTCTGGGGATGGAACCCAGGAGCATTTGACCCCCGAGCTACACCCCCTGCCCTATTTTTTATTCTTTATTTTGAAACCGGGTCTCACTGAGTTGCAGAGGGCCTCGCTAAGTAGCCGAGGCTGTCCGCGAACCGTGATCCTCCTGTCTCAGCCTCCTGAATGCTGGGATTACCAGCGTGCGCCACCACGCCAGGCTTTGTTTGTTTGCTTTTTAAGACATGGTCACACTATATCGCCCAGGCTGGCCTTGCACTCCTGTACTTAAGGAATCCTCCTGCCTCAGACTCTCAAGTAGTCAGGAGTGTGTGTGTATGTGTGTGTGCGTGGGGGAGTGTGGGTGTGGGTGTGTGTGCACGCGCGCATTACTGGGGATTGAAGGATTGAAACCAGGGGCATTCTACCTCTAAGTTACACCCCCAACTCTATTTTTTATTTTTATTTTGAAACAGAGTCTTGCTAGGTTGATGAGTCTCACTAATTGGTGAGGCTGTCCTCAAACCTGGGAATCCTCCTGTCTCAGCCTCCCAAGTACTGGGATTACAGGCATGTGCCACCATGCTCGGCTGTTTTATTTTTATTTTATTTTTGTGATATTGGGGATTGAACCCAGAGATGTTCTACCTTCAGGTTACACTCTCAGCCCTATTTTACTTTTGTTTTTCTTTTTGTGGTACTGGGGGTGGAACTCAGGGGCTTTTCTACCTCTGGGCTACACTCCCAGATCTATTTTATACTTTATTTGGAAACAGGGTCTTAATAAGTTGCTGAGAGCCTCACTAAGTAGCTGAGGCTGGCTTTGAACCTGTGCGATCCTCCTGTCTCAGCCTCCCAAGCACTGGGATTACAAGCGTGCGCCACCACGCCTGGCTCCTATTTTACCTTTATTTGGAAGCAGGGTCTAAGTTGCTGAGGCTGGCTTCAAACCTGCAATCCTCCTGTCTCAGCCTCCCAAGTACTGGGATTATAGGTGTCTGCCACCACACCCGGTTTTTATTTTATTTTGAAACAGGGTCTCAGTAAGTTGCTGAGGCTGGCTTCGAACCTGTGATCCTCCTGTTTCAGCCTCTCAAATACTAGGATTACAGGTGTGCATCACCACACCCAGCTTATTTTGAAACAGGGGCTCACTAAGCCGCTGAGGCTGGCTTTGAACCTGTGGTCCTTCTGCCTCAGCCTCCCGAGTAACTGGGATTACAGGTGTGCACCTGCCGTATTATCCACATTTTATGGAGAATTTGTTCTGAGTTTAGGCGACATCAATGATTACAACTTGCAGCTGTAAACATCAGTTAGGAAGCATGGCTGCTAAAGAAGGAAACCGAAATCAAACTCAGAAGTCCTGGGGCCACCGGGCGTGGTGGCGCAAGCTTGTCATCCCAGCATTCTGGAGGCTGAGACAGGAGGATCGCAGTTCATGGACAGTCTCAGCTACTTAGTGAGACCCTGTTTCAAAAATAAAGAATAATAAATAGGTCTGGGCATGTAGCCTGGAGGTAGACTGTCCCTGGGTGGTTCAGTCCCCAGGACCTAGAAAAAAAAAAAAAAGGAAGTCTGGGGCCAAGTGCAGGTTCTGTTGCCCTCAGGCTTCGTGACCCTGAACAAGTCATTGTGACAGTCAAGTTACCCCCAGGAAAAGCAGGACTCCTTTGGACCGAGGAATGAATACCTTTTGGGGAAAGAGGACTAGCTAGGTCTCAGTCTAGGGTTAACAGCTACACCAGAAAATGAGTTGAAAAGCAGACTAGGCTTCAAGGCTATAGGAGTACAGAACCTGTGATCCTTCAGAACAGCCCGGAGGAAGAAAGGCTGGGAGCGCCAGCTCAGCCTCTGAGACCAGGTAAGCCGGTTCAGGCCAGACAAAGCAGGATCTGCACTGAGGAAAAGAAGAGCATCAGAGAACTTCCCAGAGGATCTGGGCAACCCAGGAGGTTAAAGGGCAAGCGCGTTCATAGAATAGAGGGAAAGCACGCGCATCCCTAGGGGCACTTAAGATGGAAGTGAGACACGGAGACACAGGACAGGATGACTGGCACAGAGCAGCTGCAGTCTCGCTTCCACCTGTGAAGACGTCAAGAGCCTCAACAGCTGCCCTAAGAGCTAGGCACCTCGAGCCGCGCGTGGTGGAGCACGCCTGGAGTCCCAGTACTTGGGAGGCTGAGACAGGAGGATCGCAGCTTCTTGGCCAGCCTCAGCAATGTAGCGAGACTCTCACTTAGTGAGACCCTGTTTCTTTTTTCTTTTCTTTCTTTTTTTTTTTTTTGGCGGGTCTGGGGATGGAACCCAGGGGCATTCTACCTCCAAGCCACACCCTCTGCCCTATTTTTTTTTTTTTTTTTTGGTGGTACTGGGGGTGGAACCCAGAGGCTTTCTACCTCCGGGCTATACTCCCAGCCCTATTTTGTATTTTATTTGGAAACAGGGCCTCACTAAATTGCTGAGAGCCTCACTAAGTAGCTGAGGCTGGCTTCGAACCTGCACGATCCTCCTGTCTCAGCCTCCCAAGCGCGGGGATTACGAGCGTGCGCCACCACGCCCGGCTAGACCCTGTTTCTAAACAAAAAATTAAAAGTGCTAGAGGTGTAGCTTGGAGGTAGACTGCTCCTGGGTTCAATCCTCAATACCCCCCCCCAAAAAAAAAAAACTTTTTTAAGGACTGGAGATATAGCTTGCTGGTAGAATGCCCCTTGAGTTCAATCCCAAGTATCACAAAACAACAAAAACCCACCTCAGCCCTAGCTTGGCCTTGCTGGTTCTCGTCCTTGAGCCAATTCTTGGGTTTTCCCTTTGCAGATTGGGCATCCTGCCCCCACCCTCTTGGAAGGATTGCTGTAAAGCTTAAAGGGGACCCCGAATGCTCAGCGTGAAGGTAAAGGGCCGCCAGTCTGGGGTCCCTTATGGAAGTGGGGGGTCACGGCTCAGGGTCCAGAGACTGCTCTCCAAGGGAGGCCTGGGTTTTCCGGTGTTTGCAGGTGGGCTCCGAGGCAGAAGACTAGTGATGTCCTCACGGAGGCTACGCAGGAAAGCACCTACATCAAAGAATCAAAGCCCTCTCTCTCCCTTCTCCTTTCTCTGAATCAAAGCCCTCTCTCTCCCTTCTCCTTTCTCTCTCTGCAGGCTCCAGTTTCCTGATCCCTCCTTCACTCTCTCTGGAGCACTGGGGGCTGACCTCAGGGTGCTCGGCCCGAGACGCACCCTAGCCTGCCCCGGCTTACCCCATCCTCGCTCGTGGGCGTTTGACTTCGTTCTCTGCCCCCTTGTGGCTGTTAAAATGCTACTGCAGTAAAACCCACAGCTGTACACGCAGGTGTGAACATCTGCAGAAAGCACAGGTGACATTGTTGAGGCCAGATCTGGGCTTTTAAAATCTTGCTAGCGTCGGGCGTGGTGGCGCAGGCTTGTCATCCCCGCGCTTGGGAGGCGGAGACAGGAGGGTCGCGCTGGCTGAAGAGACCCTGTTTCCAAATTTAAAAAAATATAAAATAGGTCTGAGAGTGTAGCCCGGAGGTAGAAGGGCTTCCAGGAACCCCAGTACCACCAAAAATAAATAAATCTTGCTAGTTCTGAATTGATTGCCAAAGGGGTCAAGGCAACTTATCTCCACTTTTTATTATTATTATTAATTATTATTATTATTATTATTATTATTATTATTATTATTATTCTTGTTTTCTTTCTTTTCCTTGTGGTGGGAACCCAGGGGAAGTCTTACTGTACTGGTATTGGGAAAAGAGTTTAAAAAGTATTAATGTATCAATCCTGGGAAAGATGTCCAACCTTGAAACATATCGTCTTTACTAAGAAAGCCAGGGTTAGCTAACATGTCCTTGCATTCCTAAGAACAATTTAACACATTGTGGGGGAAAAGACGAAATGTAAAAGCCTGTGTTTGAAGACAGAGATGCCTCCCCCCTCCGGCCATAAATCTGGGTCTGTGTTTGAAGATAGAGATGTTTCCCCCTTTCAGGCCATAAACCCAGCTGGAGAGATAACAGAAGCAGAGCCGGGCTGGCGATAAGGTGTAACATGATCTCCAAAAATCAAAGGGACCTGCTGGACTTAGACAGGATAAAAATTCAGGAAACTGGAATTTGTTGGCATTTTCGTTCGAATTGCCCCCCTGTGTCTGCTCCAGCACAGGGCTTTAACTATCTCTATATTTCTATCTTTTTAATAAACTTCTTTAAATCTGCAGCAGCTGTCCAAGCGATGAATACTTATTCTTAGCTTAGGACAAGAATCCACGGTTTTTCTGTTTGTCTCTGTGTGTCTGGTGGTGGGGGGGATTATTTCACACCACACACTTTCCCCCCCCAACCTATCCCCTGCAACATTACCACAGGCTGCATCCCAGCCTTTTTTTTTTTGGCCGTACTGAGGACGGAGCCCAGGGGCATTCTCCCTCTGAGCTACACCCCCAGCCCTATTTTTAGTACTTTTCTATTTTGAAACAGGGTTTCACTGAGTTGTGAAGGGCCTCACTAAGTATCTGAGGCTGTCGGTCTCTGCCTCCGGAATGCTGGGATGCGTTCATAGGACAGCCTCACCTTGACCTTGACCTTGGACCCTCTCTTCTCAGCCTCTAGAGTAGCTGGGACATAGACGTGCACCATTGCCCTTAGTCTTTTCTTCTTTTTCGTTCTGGGGATTGAACCTAGGGACATTCTACGCCTAATCTACATTCCCAGCTCTTTTCTTTTTCTTTCTTTTTCTTTCTTTCCTTTCTTTCTTTTTTTAATTTTTTTATTTTTTTTGTGTGTGGCACTGGGGATGGAACCCAGGGACGTTCTACCTCCAAACTACACTTCCACCCCTATTTTTTATGCTTTATCTAAGTAGCTGAGGCTGCCCGCAAACCACGATCCTCCTGTTTCAGCCTCCCAAGTACTGAGATTACAAGCGTGTACCACCATGCCCAGCTTTTTCTTTCTTTCTTTCTTTCTTTCTTTCTTTCTTTCTTTCTTTCTCTTTTTCTTCTTTTTTTTTTTTGTGGTACTGGGGTTCCTGGAAGCGCCTCTATCTCCGGGCTACACTCCCAGACCTATTTTATATTTTTATTTGGAAACAGGGTCTCTTAAGCCACCGGGGCGGCTGGCTTCGAACCAGCGGGATCCTCCTGTCTCCGCCTCCCAAGTGCAAGCGTGCGCCACCATGCCCGGCCGGCTTTTTCATTTTTGAAACACTCTAAGTTGCCGAGGCTGGCCTCAAACCTGAAATTATTACAGGTATGTGCCACCACCCCAGACTCCTAGCCTATTTTAGTTTTTACTTTTGCAGTGCAGGGCCTTGTGTACGCCAGGCATGTGCTCTACGATTGAACCATATCGTAGCCGCTACACTATCCTTCCTAGTGGCCATGTGGCAATACTATATCTGAACAATCTCATAGCATGTATATTTATTTCCAGTTACTGGATCTGATTCTCGAAGGATCTGCTTTCTGTATTTATGAAAGGAGAAGTCCTTATGTTCATTAAAGAAAACCATAAAGCAGCCAGGCTCAGTGGCACGTGCCTAGAAGCCTAGTACTTAGGAGGCTGAGGTAGGAGGACCACAGGGTTGAGGCCGACATGTGATAACTCAGACTCTGTTAGAAAAAACAAAACACACACACGCACACAAAAGAAAGCAAGCCATAGAGCAGGATTTGGAAAACTGCCCGTCAGAGGGAGGCAGGAGGCCGCCGCCAGACTCTTGCCTTGCTGGAGCTGCCCCAGGGCTGCCACCCTTGCCTTTAGCCTCTAGCTCTCTACTGGAAGCTTCTGAGCCCGGCGGACTACAGCCAGAGTCCTCAAAAGTCCTGGGTTGGCCCTGGTTATGACAGCTCTCCTACAAGTGAGGAACTGTCACCTCCCATCACTCCCCACCACACACACGCTGGGCTAGCCTTCGCCCAATTACCTCATCCTCGGCGCACCACAAAAGGACGCAGGTTCTTCGGGGCCTCTTAGCAGTCTCAGCCTGTTACCAGTAACATCTGTGGGCCAGCCCCAAGGCCTAGGCCTGTCGTAACTTCCCACTGGAAACGAAACAGCTTGACAGAGAGTAACCTGGGCTCCGCCTCTGCTGGCTGACCTCGTGCTCCCCCGTGGTTTCCTGATCCCAACCCAGAAGAGTTTTGTGGGATTCTTTCCCTTTTCTTCCCTCTTACACATGCAGTCCTGTTGCCGATGCCTTCTTTCTCTTTTCTTTCTGCTGTGCTGGGGACTGAACCCAGGGCCAGGGCCTCTTACATGCCAGGAAACCCTGGCTTTACTTTGCTGATACCAATTATTACCTGGAATTATACAGACCCCCATCAGGGCGTCCCATGCTGGGTTAGCACTCTACCACTGAGCTCTCTACACCGCCCCACATCCATTTCCTATCTTTTTAGCAAGTTGATTATTAGCCCAGCGTACTCTCCTTTAATTCCCAATGTCACTACTGGTGAAAATATTAACCACTTACCTTTTATGGTTCTGGATTTATGAGGAAAAAAAAAAAGCAAACTTTGTTCCCAATGTGAACATTTTCCTTCAAATTTTTGTACAGTGGTTAAATTTTTTTGTAACATTTCATTTTTGTAAGACAAAGCTAGAAGAAACAAGGTTGAACTTTTTTTTTTTTTGGTGGTACTGGGGGTGGATCCCAGGGGCTTTCTACCTCTGGGCTATCCTCCCAGACCTATTTTTATATTTTATTTGGAAATAGCGTCTAAGTTGCTGAAAGCCTAAGTAGCCGAGGCTGACTTTGAACCTGCGAGATCCTTCTGTTTCAGCCTCCCAAGTGCGGGATCACAAGCGTGCGCTACCGTGCCCAGCTTGAATAAGTTTTTTAAAATAAAAGTTTGAAGCCGGGCGCGGTGGCGCATGCTTATAATCCCCACGCTTGGGAGGCTGGGACAGGAGGATCGCACGGGTTTAAAGCCAGCCTCAGCTACTTAGTGAGGCTCTCAGCAACTTAGACCCTGTTTCCAAATAAAATATAAATTAGGTCTGGGAGTATAGCCCGGAGGTAGAAAGCCTCTGGGTTCCACCCCCAGTACCACCAAAATAAATAAATAATAAAATAAAAGTTTGAAAAAAGCAACTCTGAATGAGGGTAGCTCCTTGTGTTTGTTACCCACTCTACATCCTAGGCCATTAAGCAGACATATCAAAACTTTTCCAGCCGAGTGTGGTGGCAGGAGGCTGAGACAGGAGTATCGCCTCAGCTACTTTAGTGAGACCCTGTTTCAAAACAAAGAATAGAAAATAGGAGCCAGGCGTGGTGGTGTCTAGTGAGATCCTAATTTTTTTTTGTTTCTATGTTTGTTTGTAGTACTAGGAATTGAACCCAGGAAAGTTGTACCTCTGAACTAGACCTTCAGTTCTAACCTGTAATTTTTTTTTGTGTGTGTAGTACTAGGGAAGAAACTCAGGGGCATTCTGCCTCCAAGCTACACACACACCCCCAGCCCGATTTTCTTTTTCTTTTCTTTTGTTTTTTGCAGTACTAGGGATAAAACCCAGTGGCATCCTACCTCTGAGCTACACCCTATCTTCTTTTTTTTTTTTTTTTTTTTTGGATCTAGGGATGGAACCCAGGGGCATTCGACCTCCAAGCTACACCCCCTGCCCTATTTTTAAATTTGAAACAGAGTCTAAGTTATGGAGGGCTTGCTAAGTAGCTGAGACTGTCCATGAACCTTGATCCTCCTATCTTAGTCTCCTGAATGCTGAGATTATAAGTGTGCGCCACTATGCCCGGCTTTCCAGACCTTTTTTTTTTCTTTTTTTTTTTCTTTTTGTGGTACTGAGGGTGGAACCCAGGGGCTTTCTACCTCCAGGCTACATTCCCAGACCCATTTTATACTTTATTTGGAAGCAGGGTCTCACTAAGTTGCTGAGAGCCTAAGTAGCTGAGGCTGCCTTCGAACCTGTGTGATTCTCCTGTCTCAGCCTCCTAAGCACTAGGATTACAAGCGTGCGCCACCATGCCAGGCTCCTAGCCCTATTTTTTATTCTTTATTTAATTTTTTTTTTCTTCTGTGGTACTGGGGATGGAACCCATAAGCATTCTACCTCCAAGCTACATACCCAGCCTTATTTCTTCCTCCTCCTCCTCTTCTTCTTCCTTCTCCTCCTTCTTCTTTTAGGTCTGGATGGAACCCTGGGGCATTCGACCTTCGAGCAACACCCCCTGCCCTATTATTTATTCTTTCTTTCTTTCAAGACAGAGTCTAAGTTGTGGAGGGCCTAACTAAGTAGTTGAGGCTGGCCTCGAACCGTGATCCTCCAGTCACAGCCTCCTGAATGCTGAGATCACAAGCGTGCACCACCACGCCCAGCTTATTCTTTATTTTTTGAAACAGGGTCTCATTGAATTGCAAAGAGCCTCACTAAATAGCAGCTGAGGCTGTCCTGGAACCATAATCCTCCAGTATCAGCCTGTCAAATGCTGGCTTATTTTTTATTCATTTTGAAACAAGGTCTCACTAAATGGCAGTGATCTCACTAAGTAGCAGAGGCTGTGCATGGTGGTGCATGGTTGTAATCTCAGTGTTTAGGAGGCTGAGACAGGAGAATCACACAGGTTCGAAGCCAGCCTCAGCTATTTAGTGAGGCTCTCAGCAACTTAGTGAGACCCCGCTTCCAAATAAAGAATAAAAAATAAAGCCAGGCATGGTTGGACATGCTTGTAATCCCAGTACTTGGGAGGCTGACAGGAGGATCTGGGTTTGTGACCAGTCTCAGCTACTTAGTGAGGCCCTCCACAACTTAGTGAGACCTTGTTTCAAAATAAAGAATAAAGTCAAGGGTGGTGGCGCAGGCTTGTAATCCCCGCGCTTGGGAGGCTGAGACAGGAGGATCGCACGGGTTCGAAGCCAGCCTCAGCTACTTAGTGAGGCTCTCAGCAACTTAGTGAGACCGTTTCCAAATAAAATATAAAATAGGTCTGGGAGTATAGCCTGGAGGTAGAAAGCCTCTGGATTCCACCCCTAGTACCACCAAAAAAATCAATCAATCAATCAATCAATCAATATATACATAAATAATAAAGCCCGGGCGTGGTGGCGCACGTTTGTAATCTCAGCATTTAGGAGGCTGAAACAGGAGGATCGTGGTTTGCAGACAGTCTCAGCTACTTAGTGAGGCCCTCTGCAACTCAGTGAGACCCAGTTTCAAAATAAAGAATAAAAAATAGGGCAGGGGATGTAGCTCGGAGGTTGAATGCCCCTGGGTTCTATCCCCAATACCACAAAGAGAAAACCTCAAATAGGAAATATCACAGTCTCTTAAGTAAGATACATTTAATAACACGCACAAGATTTGAAATAAAGATACACATTAAGCAAAACAGATGTTCCATCTTCATTGAACAACATAAAGACACAGGCTCAAACTGTGTTTTAACAAGAGGAATGTGGACTCTTATTCTGACACAAAGACAGGTTTTAAAAACTAAGCCCAGCGCTGAACTACTCTGGCACAGGGCGACTCCCTGAAAGCCCACCCTACTCGCTAGGCAGCTAAGGCTGTGGCCGCCCTCGGCCTCTGTCCACACCCGCACGAGGAGCTGCCTCCGCACTCCTGCTTCCCAGCCACATTTCAACAAAAAACAAGTATTTTAGGTGTGTCACTGGATGGGGACTCCTGTGACGTGCTGAAAAAGAAGCCAGCTTACTTGCTGACTGCCGAACGAGGGTACTAAGATGAGGTGACACTTAAGGGGTGCGGGGAAGTGGACGGCACTTGCTTTGCTCTGCTCTGGTTTTAGAGCACAGGTTTGTGCCCCAAGGAGTGACCAATGCCAAGAAACGCCTCCCCTACAGGCTAATTACAGGAGACTACACTAAAGCTTACAGGGTGAAAAGATACGCTTAAATGGAAAAACAGTCAAGTTATAAAGCTAAATAAAAAGTAGGATACAAACTGTATACACCATGTGACCTCAACGGTCAAAACCAACCAACCCAAACAGCCCTGCAAAGCTGGAAAGGAGGCCACAGAGGCCGCGTGCCGGGCGCGTCCTCGGCGATCTTGCTGCTGCTTTCACTTGCAAAATTTTCTTTCTTGGGGGATTTTTGTTTGTTTGTTTGGTGGTGGTACTGGGGTTCCTGGAAGCCCTTCTACCTCCGGGCTACACTCCCAGACCTATTTTTATATATCTTTTAATTTGAAAACAGGGTCTCTCAAGCCAGCACGGCTGGCTTGGAACCAGTGCGATCCTCCTGTCTCCGCCTCCCAGGCGCCACCACGCCCGGCTTCTTGGGGTTTTTAAAAACTATTAATTATAAAAAAAAAAAAAAGTCTGCCGGGCGTGGTGGGCACGCGTGTCATCCCCGCGCTGGGGAGGCGGAGACAGGAGGATCGCGCAGGTTCGAAGCCAGCCGCGCGCGCTGGCTTAGGAGACCCTGTTTCCAAATAAAAATGTAAAAATAGGTCTGGGATTGTAGCCCGGAGGAAGAAGGGCTTCCAGGAACCCCAGTACCACCAAAAAAAAAAAAAAAAAGTCTTAAGTATTGAATTTGTGTTAATGAAGGTGAGTCCAGTCTGCAGGAAAGGATGTGTACGCTCAAGAACCTGAAAACCTCTGCGGCTGCTCCGGCATCTCCTCCAGCTCGGCACTGTCACCAGGCCCCACGGAGATGCATGGACTCTCAGGAAGGAACAGACGGGCCCACAGCCGGCGACGGCTTCTGCGCCGCAGGGCATGCTTTGACACTGCGGTGAAGCATGCGGACGGCCCTGTTCTGCTAGTTCTGTGTACATGGCAAGTTGCCAAACTCTCTGAGCAGATTGGCTGTGGGAAGCCAGTCCCGCTTTAGAAACACTAATGAAACATCACTGCAGCAAGAGGAGACCGAGAAAAGGGCGGGACATAGAAAATTAGAAAAAGTGCTCTCTATAAAAAACGATTCCCTTTAAGATGTTTGCTTACTGCACGCACTTTACCCCGCCCCGCTTAACCTCACCCATAAAAGAGGCCACCCTTCAAACATTTGCACCAACACGTCCAGTAACTGCCGGCCGAAGGCTCAGAACGAGGTGCTGGGGCCTCCGAGAGGAGGAAACCCGCTGCCTCCAGGAGGCCGCAGGCTTCTGAAAACGGGAGGTGGGCGTGTCACCAGCCACAACGCGCCCATCAAAAGCAGACGCTGCTGCTTTTCTGATGACTGAAGAATACACTGCGATTCTCACTGAATTAAGAACACAAGCATCCTTACACAAAAACTGTCCTGGCTTCCTGGCAGGCAAAAATGCAACTACTCCCTCCTGACAAGTCCTTCTAGAAAGGGCGGGTACTTGGTGACCCTCAGCGACGCCCTGAACATCACCAGTACCTACCTAGGAAAGGCGGCTAACTGGCTTCCAACAAAGGAGCTTATTTTACTCCAAAATGAGATACTGAAACCAAGAGTAGGGGGGCCAGTCCTCTGCCAGTACCATCAGACGCGGAGATGCCTGAGGCCAATCTCAATTAAACGCCACGGTCTCCTCTTCCAACAGCTGGTTTTCAAAGTGCTCCTGCGTCAGGCGCTCCAGGTCTTTCTGCACATTTGGGTGGTCTTCCAGATCTTCATAGAGGGACCTGACAATGTCCAGCCTCCTGTAGTTCTCGGGCTTCACAAGGCTTCGGACAACCTGGAGGCATCGCTCTTTCAAGGTATACACTGTAAGAGCAGAGACCAGATCCTCAGGAGCGGGCTCAGGCCCCGGCACACGGATGCGCCGGGGCAATGGCACACCCGGGTAATCTCAGCGCTTGGGAGGCTGAGACTGGAGGATCCCCGGTTCAAGGCCAGCCTCAGCAACTCAGGGAGATGCGGTTTCCAAATATAAAAATAAAATAGGGAGGGGACTGTAGCTCAGAGGCAGAATATCCCTGAGTTTAATCCCCAGTGCCGATAAATAAATAAAAAAATGTCAGCAGTTAACAAAAAATAAGCCATGACACTTTATTCTCACACCGTGTTCTTCTAAGACCCAAAAGGCATCAGCAACTCTACAATCGGATCTGTTTTTCCCTTTTCTCCAGGGCATTCTATTTCTGAGCTTATACCCAGCCTTTTGCATATGTGTGGTGCTGGGGATTGAACCCAAGGATATACTACCTCTGAGATACACCACAGCCTTATATTAATTTTTATTTGAAAACAGGGTCTCACTAAGTTGCCAACAGGCATAGGATGTTGCTAAGGCTGGCTTCAAATGGGTGATTCTTCTGTCTCAGCCTCCCAAGTACTGGGATTACAGGCAAGAGTGCCCAATCATCCCAGCCATTCATTTATTCATTCATTCATTCATTCATTCATTGCAGGTCTGGGGATGGAACCCAGGGGCATTTTAACTCCAAGCTACACCTCCTGCTCTATTTTTTATTATTTATTATTTATTTTGAAACCGGGTCTCACTGAGTTGCAGAGGGCCTCTCTAAGTAGCCGAGGCTGTCCTCAAACTGCAATCCTCTGGTCTCAGCCTCCTGAATGCTGGGATTACAAGTGTGTGCCACCACGCCCGGCTCATCCCAGCCCTTTAAAATTATTTTTTTATTTTGAAACAGCATCTCGGTAAATTGCTGAGGGTAGCCTTGGAATTTCAATCCTCCTGTATCACCTTTGTAGATGCTAGGATCACAGGCATATGACACCACACCCAGCTACTTCCATTTTATTAATGGTGGAGAAGGGAAAATAAAAAGGCTAGTTATCATGGCTACCTCTGGAAAAAATTATTAAGAAAACGGTACTTCAAGTAACCTCTCCTCTACTTATCACAAAAATCTTACTTTTTATTGTTTGTGGTCCTGGGGATTGAACCCAGGGGCATTCCACCTCTGAGCTACACCCCCAGCCCTATGTTTTATTCTTTTTTTTTTTTTTTTTGGTACTGGGAAATGGAACTCAGAGGCATTCTACCTTCCAGCTACAGCTACAGCCCTATTTTTTTAGTCTATTTAGTTAGTTAGTTATTTTTTTGCTACTGGGGGTGGAACCCAGAGGCTTTCTACCTCCGGGCTATACTCCCAGACCTATTTTATATTTTATTTGGAAACAGAGTCTCACTAAGCTCCTGAGAGCCTCACTCAGTAGCTGAGGCTGGCTTGGAACCTGTGCGATCCTCCTGTCTCAGCCTCCCAAGCACTGGGATTATAATTGTGTGCCACCATGCCCAGCCTAGTCTTTTTATTTATTTATTTATTTTTTAATTAATTAAATTTTTTTGGGGGGGTGGTACTGGGGTTTCTGGAAGCCCTTCTACCTCTGGGCTACACTCTCAAACACCTATTTTATACTTTTTTACTTGGAAACAGGGCCTCTTAAGCCAGCGAGGCTGGCTTCAAACCTGCGCGATCCTCCTATTTCCGCCTCCCAAGCACGGGTATTACAAGTGTGCACCACCACGCCTGGCTAGTCTTTTTTATTTTTGAAACAGGGTCTCAGTGAGTTGCTAAGGGGCCTCACTAAGTAGCTGAGGCTGTCCCCAAACCATGATATGGTTGGTCTCCACCTTCCAAATGCTGGGATTACAAGCATGCGCCACCACGCCCAGCTATTTATTTTGAAACAGGGTCTCACTAAGTTGCACAGGGCCTCACTAAGGCTTGGCTGCAAACCTGTGCTCCTCAGTACTGCCAAAAAAACAACAAAAAAGCCAACCTGCTATGCTCCTGTCTCAGCCTCCCAAGTGTGGGGATTACAGGAGCGCGCCACCACGCCTGGCTCAATCTTTTTATCTTTTTTAAGAAGACTGAACATCAGTACCTGGCAGTGTGATGTTGGCAAAAATAGGCTGTCCATCAACATTGAGCGATGGCACAAACAGCTCGGTCTGGTTAACCAGAAGCCCATCGTCGGTCCCTGCATCTCTGAAGAGCCAAAGGTGACCTGTCAACACAAGCAGATGCTGTTAAGGAGCCACACTGGTCTAAGAACCAGTTTCCCGCCTCCCTGATGACGCGCTTGCTTCTCACCTGCTGCCATCACACACAGCCCTCCCAGCGCATCCCATCAGTGACCTTCCAGGAGGACCACTCAGGCACGGGTGGAAAGCACAACGGAGGAGGCAAGTGGCTTGCTCAAGGCAACAGACACAGCAAGGGTGGGGCATGGACCTGCAGCTCCCGCTCTGCAACCACAGGAGAAAGGCAGAGCCTCGGAGAACAGATGCTGTAAAGAAGAGGCCGCTGCCTCTTCACACCTGTGCGTCCCAACGAGGCGCGGCAGAAACAGCACGCGGAGACCAAGAAGCCAGACCAGAAAAAGGTACACTCGGTATAAATGAGTGAGATGAACCAGGCGTGGTGGCTCACGCCTGTAATCCCAGTACTTGGAGGCTGAGACAGGAGGATGGCAGGCTCGAGGCCAGCCTCAGCAAGTGGTGAGACTCGCATCAACCGAGCAAGACCTCGTTTCCAAATAAGAAATAAAATTGGTCTGGGAGTGTGGCTCAGAGGTAGAATGCCGCTGGGGTCAATTCCCAGTACCACTACCACACACACACACACAAACTGCACAAATAAGCAAGACTAATGTATGGTGTGAAGATGCATAAAACAAAAAACAAAATTAAGGAGGGAGAGGGGACACAGGAAGGAGACAAGCCAGAGAACTAGGATTCTAAGGATTTCCCTAAGGAGGAAGTTGATTGTCTCAGAATAAATACAGCATTCTTTTCTTTCCTGGGACATAAACTTACTTGAAGATGGGGGTGGAATTTTTTTTTTTTTTTTGTATTGAAGACTGAACTCAGAAGCATTTGATCTCTTAGGTACTACACCCCCCAGCCCTTTTTAGTTTTTACGCTGCTAAATTGCCAGAGCTGGCCTTAAACCTGCAATCCTCGTGTCCACGCTTCCTAAATACTGGGATTACGGGCATGCACCACTGGACCCTACAGGCGGAAAATTTTAAGAATTCTACACTGGTAATGTTTATAATGTGGTAAAACATATATACCATAAAAATTAACATAGCCAACACTTTTTGGGTACTAGAAACTGAATCCAGGGGCATTCCACTTCTGAGCTACATCCCCAGCCCTTTTTTGTTTTCTTTCTATCTCTCTTTCTTTATTTTATGGTACTGGTTATTGAGCCAATGGGTCTTCTCCCTCTAAGGTATATACTCCCAGCCCCATTTTATTTCCCATTTATTTACTTATTTTTATGGTGCTAGGAATTGAACCCAGGGGCGTTCTACCTCAGGGTTACATCCCCAGTCCTATTTTTATTTTTTTATTTGCAAACAGAGTCTTAGCAAGTTGTTGAGAGCCTTACTAAGTTGCTGCAGCTGACCTCGAACCTGTGATCCTTCCGTCTCAGCCTCCCAAGTATTGGGATTACTGTATGCGACACTATGCCCAACTTCAACCTACTTATCTATCTATCTATCTATCTAGATATTTATTTTGGTACTAGGAATTGAACCCAGGGGCATCGTTCTACCTCCAACTTATACCCCAGTCTGATTTTCTTATTTGGAAACAGGATCTCATGGGGTTGCTGAGTCTTGCTACATTGGCGAGGCTAGCTTTGTTTTTTATTCTTTTATTTATTTATTTGGTGGTACTGGGGTTCCTGGAAGCCCTTCTACTTCCGGGCTACACTCCCAGACCTTTTTTTTACATTTTTATTTGGAATTTTTATTTAGAATTTGTTTGGAATTTATTTGGAATTTATTTTATTTTTATTTTACATTTTTATTTGGAGGATCGCACGGCTGGCTTCGAACCTGCGCGATCCTCCCGTCTCTGTCTCCCAAGCGCGGGGATTACAATCGTGCGCCACCACGCCCGGCGGCAAGGCTAGCTTTGAACATGCGATCCTCCAGTCTCAGTCTCCCAAGTACTGGGACTACAAACATGTGCCACCTGTCTGGCTGTGTGTGTGTGTGTGTGTGTGTGTGTGTATGGTTCTGGGGGCAGAACCCAGGGGCTTTCTACCTCTGGGCCATACTCCCAGACCTATTTTATATTTTATTCGGAAACAGGGTCTCACTAAGTTGCTGAAAGCCCAAGTAGCTAAGACTGGCTTCGAACCTGTACGATCCTCCTGTCTCAGCCTCCCAAGTGCTGGGATTACAAGCGTGCGCCACCACGCCCGGCCTTTTTTTTTTTTTTTGTAATTTTTATATCATGTCAGGCACAGATAAATTTTGGAGAATACAAAATTCACACAGTTTCCTACATAAAACAGGAAACAAAAGAAATGTTGATCTCTGGAAATACCATATTCTTCCTCAGGAAATACTAGAAGTCGAGGGTAAAAGACTGAGACTCTGCCTGTCTCACAGCAAGAAAGTCCTCACTAGATACACAGCAGATGGACCCCCTTCGCTTAGAAGTTCCCAGCCTCCACAACTAGAAGAAATAAATTTCTTTTCTATATAAAAAAAATGTTTTTAAGATTGAGAAGCTTTACTGTATTAAGTGTACCATCCCTGAAGATCCATCAGGATCAGTGCAGGATGGTTATAAGATCAAGCAGGACTTGGGACTGCTCTGCCTGCAGGAAGAGAAAAACCACTGCTTCCCTGGGTGGTTTTGTTTTTGAGGCACCGATGAGATTCCTTCCGTTGCTGAGGCTGTTCTGGAACCTGCCATCCTCCTGTCTCAGCTTCCCAAGGACTGGGATTGTAAGTGTGCACCACCATGCTCTGCTCTCCCTGGTTTCTACAGCAGCTCCCTAGTCACTCACCAGCAGTATTCGCTCCCCAAGCCACTTTGAACCTGGGTCCATTTTTCAGTAAGTAAATCTATGTTATTTCCCTAGGGGCGCAGTCACCTTTTGAGCCTCCTCTCCCACCTTGGCATATCCCCATCCCCTCGGCCAGGGCCCCCAGGCCTTAGCACAAGCAGTTCCCTCTGCCTGCAGCTCTCAACTGCTATCTTGGGCTGGCTTTCTTCTCAGGGATGCTGTCCTGAACTGAAATCACGCCTCATGTCCCCTCCCCTCACCGCACAAGTGCCTGACCACGCACCTACAGCCCACGCAGCTCCGTTTCTACCGCAGCAATGACGACCTGCTTATATTGTTGCTATTACTATTAGTAGTAGTAGTATTTTGTGGTATTGGGGATGGAACCCAGGGGCATTCTACCTCAGAGCTACACCCCCAGCCCTATTTTTTCTTCTCTATTTTGAAGCAGGGTCTCACTGAGCTGCAGAGGGCCTCACTAGGTAGTAGCTGAGGCTGTCTGCGAACCGCGATCCTCCTGTCTCAGCCTCCCGAATGCTGCGATTACAAGCGTGCGCCACCACGCCCGGCTCTTGTCTATTCTTGAATTTGCCTCCCCAGCGGGACTAGAGTCTCCATGATGATAAGAACCCAAGCAGAACTGGTCCACTGGGCACAACAGATCTGAATAAAAGGGCGTCAGGAGCCGGGCATGGTGGCGCACGCCTGTCATCCCGGCATTCGGGAGGCTGAGACCTGGAGGATCACGGTTCGCGGACAGCCTCAGCTACTTAGCGAGGCCCTCTGCAACTCAGTGAGACCCGGTTTCAAAATAAAGAATAAAAAATAGGGCAGGGGGTGTAGCTCGGAGGTCAAATGCCCCTGGGTTCCATCCCCAGACCCGGAAAAAAAATAAAATAAAAATAAAATAAAAGGGCGTCAGGAACGGGGAGCAGTTCTTTTAGGGGTAGATGCACCTGGGAGGGGGAAAGCCACCTTCAAATGCTAATTACTCGGTGTGCCACTGACGAGCGGCACCCACTAGGGTCGGCCACAACCTGTCTGGGGCCTCAATTCCTCTTCCGAGAAACGGGAGCCGTTCCTTCTGCTCTCCGGGAGGAGGCAGCGGGCTCGCGCGGCGCCGGCGGGGCGACCGACCTCGGTAGCTGTGGATGCGGCGGCCCGTGCCCGGCGGCAGCGTGGGGTAGGGCTGCGGCTCGCCGTCGAAGTTGAGCCACACGGGCAGCACGACGCGCGGGCTGCGGTTGCAGAAGATGACCTGCGAGGGCTCGCGCGAGTTCACGGAGCGCAGCACGGGCCGCGGCCGCCGGGCCTCCATCTCCTCCTCGGCGCCCGCCTCCTCCGGCTCCGACTCTTCGGGGCCCGACTCCTCGGCGCCCGCCTCCTCGCGGCCGACCTCCTCCGGGCCGGACTCCGCGCCGCCCGCCTCCTCCGCGGCCTCCTCCCCGCGCCCCGCTCTCCGGGGCATCACCGCAGAGCCTAGACGACCGCGGCCGGGCCGCCTCGGGATTCGCGGGCCGCGCTCGGGGGCGGGGCGTGCGTGCAGGGGGCGGGGCGTGCGTGCGTGCTCCCCGGCGGGCATGCGCACTCGCGTCTCGCGCGCGCCTTCGGAGGCGGGGCACGCAGGCCCCCAAAGGCGGAAGTGAGGTGTGCGCCTGCGCATTGGATCCCAGGCCCGGGGTCGGAGCCGCGGGAAACAGGCGGCTGTTTCGACTATAAATCCTCCCCCTGCCCGGACTTTTTTGTGCCTGTGGGAGGGTGGGAGTACTGGGAACTGAGCCCGGGGGCGTTCTCCTGCTGAGCTAAAATCCCAGCCAATTTTTTTTTTAAATAAATTTTGAAACAGGGGCTCGTTAGATTGCAGAGGATGTCCTCGAAACTGCGATCCTCCTGACTCAGCCGGGCAAATACTGGGATTACAGGTATTCGCCAAAAGTTGCTTCATTGAAGATCCTGTTTTGCCATATTTTTCTGTTCCATCTGCACTATTTTTTAATTTTTTTTTTTTTTTTTTTTTGGCGGTACCGGGGACGTAACTCTGGGCATTGTACCTCCGAGCAACACCCCCAGCCTTAGTTTTTAGTCTTTTTCTTTTTGAAACAGGGTCTCGCTGAGTTGCAAAGGGCCTCGTTAGGTCTGTCCACGAACCGCGATCCTCCAGTCTTCGCTTCCCAAATGCAGGGATTACAAACCACGACGCCCGGCGTAGTTTTTCTTAATCATCAAGTTTGTCTTGTCTCTACTTTGGGTTAACTGCCTTAAATAGACAATTGAGTACCAAAAAGGAATTTAGCAAGGCATGGTGGTGCACTCCTGTAATCCTAGTATTTAGGAGGCTGAGATGGAAAGATCGCAGATTCTCAGCCTATCGTAGCAATTTAGTGAGGCTCTCAGCAATTTAGCGAGACTCTGCTTCGATATAAAAGTAAAATACAGCCGTATAGCTCAGATCTAGAACGTTCCCTGAATTCAAACTCCAGTACCACAAGAAAAGGGAAAAAATTCCCTTCCATCTTCCTACCCCCAGTCACCTCGATACGTGTGTGTGTGTGTGTGTGTGTGTGTGTGTGTGTGTGTATCCTTTCAAAGAAATGCATGCACATTAAAATAAACAAGATTTTTATTGGGGGCGCACAATAACAGGGAAGGAACCGAGTTTATATTAGGTTAAGTGCTCTGTCAGAGTACACTCTACCTCCAAACCACACCCCCAGCAATATTTTTTATTCTTTATTTTGAAACAGGGCTTCACTAAGTCGTGGAGGGCCTCAGTAGCTGAGGCCGGTGGAGAACCCGTGACCCTCAGCCTCCCAAGTACTGGTAATTACGGGCATGAGCCACCATGCCTGGCCCCACTGCCATCAATGGACTCAATGGACGTTCACTGTCATTTGCCATAGATTACAATGGAATCAAGTTCAAAGACAACAGGTGTTCAATTTTACTTGGGACTGGGAGTGTAGCTCAGTGGTAAAGCAACTGCCCTAGTCATGCATGATGCCCTGGGTTCAATCCCCAGTACTTACCCAAAAAACCTTAAACCAAGCATTAGGTGTTAAGAAACTTCTGAAAATAAACCCCCATTCTGCTGAATTTAGAGGATTAAAGGAAATTAGAACAAAAACAAATTTTCACATTGCAATCTGTGTGCCTCTGAACGCAGCAAAAAACACTGCATTACCTCCACAATCACTTTGTCTATTTAGAATGTAGACAGAGCCAGGCGTGGGGGCGCATGCCTGTAATCCCCCTGAGACAGAAGGATCGCACAGGTTCAAAGCCAGCCTCAGTTACTTAGTGAGACCCTGTTTCCAAAAAAAAAACAAAAAAAAAAAACAAAGGTCTGGGAGTATAAGCCGGAGGTAGGAAGCCTCTGGGTTCTATCCCCAGTACCACCAAAAAAAAAAAAAAAAAAGAACGCAGACAGACATGAAGACACACAGCTGGAATCACACCTACCTGGCTCTCATTCCAGGTATAAGTTTGGATGTGTGATGTTGGCCGAGATCATTTAAATTCTCTGAGTTGAGCCGGGCGTGGTGGCGCACGCTTGTCATCCCAGCATTCGGGAGGCTGAGAGAGGAGGATCATGGTTCGCGGACAGCCTCAGCTACTTAGTGAGGCCTTCTGCAACTCAGTGAGACCTGGTTTCAAAATAAAGAAAAATAGGGCAGGGGGTGTAGCTCAGAGGTCGAATGCCCCTGGGTTCCATCCCCAGACCCGCAAAAAATAAATAAATAAATTCTCTGAGTTACTGGGCCTAGTGGTACCGATCTGGCATCCCAGTTCTCAGGAGGCGGAGGAGGAGGATTCCAGATCTGAGGTCAGCCAGCAGCCAGCCTCAGCAATTTGGTGATCCTTGGCAACTTTGTGAGACCTTGTTTCAAAATAAAAAATAAAATAGGTGGTATATGCCTGTAACCCCAGTACCTGGGAGGTTGAGACAGGATTGCAGGTTTGAGGTCAGCCTCAATAAGTAGTGAGACTCTCATCAATCTGGCAAAAATGTTTCAAAATAAAAATAAAATAGGCTGGGCATAGTAGGACACTCTTGTAATCCCAGTACTTGGGAGGTTGAGACAGGAGGATTGCAGCTTTGCTGCCAGCCTCAGCTACTTAGTGAGGCTTTCTGCAATTTAGTGAGAACCCTTTTCAAAATAAATAATAAAATACAGGGCTGGAGTACAGTGAGGTAGAATGCCCCTGGGTTCAATCCCCAGTGCTACAAAAAAGTAAATATTTTAAAATAGGGGTAGGAATATAGTTTGGACAAACACCCCTGGATTCAATATCCAGTACTGCAAAATAAAATAAATTTTGAGCTGTTTAATTCCCTGACATGTGGTGAAGGAGAGGCAGGGGTTTACTGAGAACTGGACCTAGGCATGTTCTGCCACTGATACACACCCCAGCCCTTTGGAGCAGGGGCTAAGTCACCTCGTGTTTGCTTGGCCTGGAAGCCACAGTCGTCCTGGCCAGCCTCTCAAGTACCGAGATTCCAAGCATGAGCCACCACACCAGGTTGTGTTACTGAGTTGCTGAGTACTGACTTGTGTGTTACTAGACACTGAACTCAGGGGCATTCTATCTCCAAGCTACGCTCCCAACCCTATTTTATTTTTATTTTGAAACAGCATCACACCAGGCTTCTTCTTCTTTTTTTTTTTTTTTTTGGCAGTGTCAGTACTGAGGATTGAACCCAGGGGCATTCAACCTCTGAGCTAGACCCCCAGCCCTATTTTTTATTCTTTAATTTGAAACAGGGCCTCACTAAATCCAGAGGACCTAAGCTGTGGAGGACTGCACTAGGAAGCAGAGGCTGGTTCTGAACTGTGACTGTTAACATGCCACCATGCCCAGCCAGGCTTTATTCTTAGATTTCTGAAATCTATCTTTCCTGCCAGGCGTGGTGGCACACACGCCTGTAATCCCAGTACTTGGGAGGCTGAGACGAGAGGATCACAGGTTCAAGAACAGCAATTGAGACCCTCAGCACCCTAGCAAGATGCCGCTTCAAAACAAAAAATCAATAGAATTAGGGGTGTGGCTCCGAGGCAGAATGCCTGTGTTCAATCCCCATTACACCCCACCCACACATACCTGACAAGCAAAAAGAACTCTACAGATGAGCTCAATAAATTTTTTTTTTTTTGGTGGTACTGGGGTTCCTGGAAGCCCTTCTACCTCCGGGCTACACTCCCAGACCTATTTTGACTTTTTTACTTGGAAACAGGGTCTCCTAAGCCAGCGCAAGTGGCTGGCTTCGAACCTGCGCGATCCTCCTGTCTCCGCCTCCCAAGCGCGGGGATTACAAGTGTGCGCCACCACGCCAGGCGGGCTCAATAATGTTTTTTGGTGGTACGACGGGTGGAACCTAGGGGCTTTCTACCTCCAGGCTATACTCACAGACCTATTTTATACTTTATTTGGAAACAGGGTCTCACAAAGTTGCTGAGAGCCTCACTAAGTAGCTGAGGCTGGCTTCGAACCTGGGCGAGCCTCCTGTCTCTGCCTCCCAAGTGCTAGGATTACAAGCGTGCGCCACCACGCCCGGCTGGGCTCAATAATTTTTATTTTTATTTATTTTTTTGGTGGTACTGGGGTTCCTGGAAGCCCTTCTTCCTCCGGGCTACACTCCCAGACATATTTTATATTTTTGAAACAGGGTCTCTTACGCCAGCGCGGCTGGCTTCGAACCTGCGCGATCCTCCTGTCTCCGCCTCCCAAGCACGGGGATTACAAGCGTGCGCCACCACGTCAATAATTTTTAAAAAAGCACTTACCAGAGTTAGGATGTCAGGGGTTGCCATTATAAGGGGTGTGTGTGTATGTGTGTGCTTAGTAATGGGGACTAAACCCAGGGGGGTATTCTACCTTTAAGTTACAAACACAGCCCTATTTAATATATATTAAACATACACATCAAATATATATTTATATATATTTTATTATTATTATTTTGGTGGTACTGGGGTTCCTGGAAGCCCTTCTACCTCCGGGCTACACTCCCAGACCTATTTTATACTTTTTTTTTTTTTTTTTTGGAAACAGGGTCTCTTAAGCCAGCGTGGCTGCCTCCCAAGCGGGCGGATTACAAATGTGCGCCACCACGCCCGGCTGAGACCTTGTTTTGAAATAAAAAGGGTTGAGGACGTAGTTCATCCCCACTGGAGAAGCCCACATTCTTCTCTACTCCACGTCTTTCTCTTGACTGTAGAATGTGCGTCCGCTTTCCTAAGTGAAACTGTCTCTGGTAAACAAAACCAGAAGCCGGGCGTGGGGACTCACACTTGCAATCCCAGTACTTGGGAGGGTGGTTCTGGAGGACTGCGCATATTCAAAGCCAGCCTCAGCTACTTAGTGAGACTGTTTCCAAATAAAATATAAAAAGTGAGTGGAGCCCAGAGGTAGAAGGTCCCTGGCTTCCACCCCCAGCACCGCAAAAAAAAAAAAAAAAAGACATTTAGCTTGTATCATTAGTAAACTAACGGTCTTTCCTGGACTGCGGATATATGCTGTGGATGGTGACATTTCAACAGACTGTAGCCATCTGTCTGATTCAAGGCCGTAGCTTTTATTGCAGTACAACAGGCCTACACAGTAAGTACTTGGCAAATGTCTGCTGAGCGACCCGGTGATTCCCAGAATGGATTAGTCAGCTGAAGTCCAAAAGCTAGGCTCTGAATCAAACAGCTGCATCTGAAAACTTGACGTCAGAATCATCGTCCTACACCTCACATCCCTGCGGGACAGGCAAACCTCTAGCTCCTCCCACCACCATCACAACAGTCAGATACAGCTGAGGAGTTTATTAGGGAACAGGAGAGGCAGAGGCACCCCAAGTGACAGGAGGAAAGCTCCAAGATGTCCCTCCAGGCCAAGTGGGGCCTGGCCTTGATCTCCCCAAAACAAGAAGAAATTGGCAGGTTAGCAACAACATTCTCTGGCAGCCGCGTGGCCAGGACGCGAGTGTCTCGGCCAGGACCACCCCGCCTGCACCGGAGGTGGGAGAGGAGACAGACTGTTTAGAGATCAGTGCAGAGGCGATGGGAACTGTAAGGAAAGTGTGCGAGACGCAGAGAGAGAGGCGGGGCCTTACCAAGGAGCCCCAGGCTTTTGGCTGTGAGCACTTCAAATCCATGGACAGGCAGTTCCATAAGATACTACTGAACAGGTAAATGCCGCATGTCCTTTCCAAGAGCCCCCGGACTTCTCCCCCCGTGCCACGCCACTCTCCCACATGTACATGGCAGAACCCAAAGGCCACGATTTTTAAAAAGAAAAAGCCCTGTTGTTCTTTAAGGAGACACAAATGAGCTGAAGGCTGCTGGGGTCTTTCCCACGTGGCCCGCGTTCTGTCAAGCAACGTCCCAGCAGCAGCGTGGCAGGGTCCTAGGTGAGGGTCTCACCCTTTGTCACCTGTAAAAGGAAAACTGACGTTCAGGTAGATTCAAAGGGACTGAAGGAGTCTCAAAACAAACTTCGATTACAGGCTGTGAGAAATGGTTCAAAAGATAGCCTTAGAGGCACAGATAACAAAATCCAGGTAAGGCACTTAAACTCCCTAAGCCTGTTTCTGCTTTCAGGTTTATTTATTTTTGATTTATTTTTTGTGGTACTGGGGGTGGAACCCAGGGGCTTTCTACCTCTGGGCTACACTCACTTTTTCTATTTTATTTGGAAACAGTCTCACTAAGTAGCCGAGGCTGGCTTCAAACCTGTGTTTGAAGTCACAGCCTCCTGTCTCAGCCTCCCAAGCGCGGGGATTACAAGTGTGCGCCACCACGCCCAGCTATTTTTTAATTGTGTGTGTGTACATGCTAGTTACTGAGGATTGAAATCAGGGGCATTCTACCTCCAAGCTCCACCTCCATCTCTATTTTATTTATTTATTTATTTGTTTGTTTATTTATTTTGTAATACTGAGGATGAAACTCAGGGCATTCTACCTCTGAGCTACACCCCCAGCCCTATATATTATTATTATTATTTTTTTTTTGGTGGTACTGGGGTTCCTGGAAGCCCTTCTACCTCCGGGCTACACTCCCAGACCTATTTTTACATTTTCATTTTTGGAAACAGGGTCTCCTAAGCCAGCGCGCGGGGCTGGCTTCGAACCTGCGCGATCCTCCTGTCTCTGCCTCCCAAGCGCGGGGATTACAAGCGTGCGCCACCACGCCCGGCCCTATATATTATTTTTTGCATGTCTGGGGATGGAACCCAGGGGTATTCAACCTCTGTCCTATTTTATTTTTTTGTGGGTCTGGGGATGAAACCCAGGGGCATTCAACCTCTGAGCTACATCCCCCCCCCCCCCCTTTGGTGGTACTGGGGTTTCTGGAAACTTTTCTACCTCTGGGCTACACTCCCAGACCCATTTTTATACTTTTTTATTTAGAACCAGGGTCTCTTAAGCCAGTGCGGCTGGCTTTGAACCTGCGCGATCCTCCTGTCTCTGCCTCCCAAGCGCGGGGTTACAAGCGTGCGCCACCACGCCCAGCCCCTGCCCTATGTTTTATTATTTTGAGTCAGGGTCTCACTGATTTGCGGAGGGCCTCACTAAGTAGCTGAGGCTGTCCGCGAACCGTGATCCTCCGGTCTCAGCCTCCCGAATGCTGGGATGACAAGCGTGCGCCACCACGCCCGGCTTATTCTTTATTTTGAAACAGGGTCTCGCTGAATTGTGGAGGGCCTCTTGAAGTAGCTGAGGCTGTCCGCGAACCATGAGACTCCTGTCTCAGCCTCCTGAATGCTGGCATTATAAGCTTGGTCCTATTCTTTTTGAAACAGGGTCTCAATGAATTGCAAAAGGCCTCACTAAGTAGCTGAGGCTGTCTGCGAACTGTGATCCTCCTCTCTATTTTACTTTTTCGTTTGAAACAGGGCCTCACTGAGTTGCAGAGGCTGGCCTTGAATCTGCGATCCTCCTGCCTCAGCCTCCCAAGTCATGCGATTGCAGGCATCCAGGTCTGTCTTGGGAGTAAGAGGCGCATGCTCTCGGGGCTAGCCCTTGCCCACGATACTCACCCGTGCTTCAATGTACTCTATTCTCCGCTCGAGGGCTGTCAACTTCTCGTTTAGTGTCGCAAGTCTTGAACGACAAGACATATCTGGTAAAAGGAGACTGATGTTCAGGATTAATGTCATTCCAGACACACAGACAACCCCAGCCTACGCTGAAGAAGAGAATTTTACATTATGGGGAGTGGACCAGGTGAGATGTGGCCTCGATGCTGCTAAACCCCCTCGAGGGCGGGAGGCACTCAATCGTGGCCTGAAGCCCAATCCCTGGAACCCGTGGGCACGTGTCACGCACGACAAAAGGGACTGTGCAGATGTGGTAAGGACTCTGAGATGCTGAGGGTTAGCCAGACTTTCCAGATGAGTCTCTTCTAAACACGAGCCCCTAACCAAAGAGGAGAAAGGTAGAGGGAGGTGTCAGAGATGAGATGGGGGAGAGAGGAGAGTTCGTGTGTGAAAGGGATCCAGCTGCCATTACTGGCTCTGAAGGGCAAGGAGGCTGGGAGCCAGGGCAAGCAAAGGGACCTTTAGAAACTGGGACTGCCTCAGCTGGCAGCCAAAAAGAAAACAGGGATCTCACGCCTTCAACCACAGAAGCCAACGGTGCCACTGACCCAGTGGGCAAGGAAGAGGACCCTCACAGACCTTCCAGGAAAGAGTGTGGTCCCGCTGACACTTCGACCTTAGCCCAGGGCAGTGTCAGATTGCAGACCTATACAGTGGTAAAAATAGTATATTTATGTAATTTAAGCTGCTAACAATGGGGGAATTGGTTATGGTAGCAGAAAACTAACACACCAAGCAGAGTGTGGTGGGGCGCACTTGTAATCTCAGCATTCGGGAGGCTGAGACGGGAGGATCGCGGTTCGAGGACAGCCTCAGCTACTCAGTGAGGCCCGCTGCAACTCAGTGAGACCCTGTTTCAAAATAAAGAAGAAGCCGGGCGTGGTGGCGCACGCTTGTAATCCCCGCGCTTGGGAGGCGGAGACAGGAGGATCGCGCAGGTTCGAAGCCAGCTGTGCTGGCGTAAGAGACCCTGTTTCAAAAATATAAAATAGGTCTGGGAGTGTAGCCCGGAGGAAGGAGGGCTTCCAGGAACCCCAGTACCACCAAAAAATAAATAAATAAATAAATAAATAAATAAATAAGAAAAAATAGGGCTGGGGGTGGAGCTCGAAGGTAGAATGTCCCTGGGTTCCATCCCCAGTACCATGAAAAAAAAAAAATAATAATAATAACAACAACAAAAAAGGCTGGGGGTGGTGTAGCTTGAAGGCGGAATGCCTAAATTCAATCCCAGTACCACCAAAAAAAAAAGGTCCCAGAGTTTTTAGAAGTCATGTAATTAATTACTATTGCTCTATGAGGACTCCTAATGTTTCATCAGTATCGGCAAAGCCTTTTAGAATTAGAGAAAAACCTAGAGAACCTAGATTCCATCTGTGAAAAAGAGCCCTCTACTTTTTCCAACACTATTTTATCACCTCAGCCACAACGCAATCTACACTTCCCCCAAAATACCTCTTCCTCTGCAGACTCCTCTACGTAAGACTGTTTCATCAGTCTTTCCAACTGCTCTCTATTCCCAACATATGAGAAAGGCAGTTAAGCATGATAATTATTCCCTACAACCTCCTCCAGTGTTCAGTCATCTCTCCGTCACCTTCACTTTTTAAGGCTAAAACATCTGGCCGCTGAGACAGTCTCCCACACAGTGACTCAATCAACAGATTCAACACGGAGCTAACACAAGTTCCTTTTTAGCTCTTCCCTGGCTGTTTTGCAAAAGGGCTTCAGCACCCATTTTGACATCTTTCTTCGACTCTGGCCTTGCCTCCCCATTCATCTATTTCCTCCTGTCCACATCTTATTCCTCCTGCCTGTCTAAACTTCCATCATCAAGACCCAGCTCAAGCCGGGCGCGGTGGCGCAGGCCTGTAATCCCAGCATCCGGGAGGCTGAGACCGGAGGATGGCGGTTCATGGCCAGCCTCAGCTACTTAGTGCGGCCCTTTGCAACTCGGTGAGACCTTGTTCCAAAATAAAGAATAAATAGGGCTGGGGGTGTAGCTCGGAGGTAGGATGCCCCTGGGTTCCATCCCCAATAACGAAAAATTACATATATACATACATACGTACGTACGTACACACACACACACACGGAGAACAGGGGTAAAAATCCCTTTTATTTTTTTATTTTACTTTATTTTTTATTTATTTATTTTTTGCGGGTCTGGGGATGGAACCCAGGGGCATTCAACCTCCGAGCTACAACCCCTGCCCTCTTTATTTTGAAACCGGGTCTCACTGAGCTGCAGAGGGCCTCACTAAGTAGCCGAGGCTGTCCGCGAACCGCGATCCTCCGGTCTCAGCCTCCCGAATGCCGGGATGACCAGCGTGCGCCGCCGCGCCCGGCTTTAGAAATTCCTTTTACAGGCTTGACCGTCCAGAGGGCTATGGACAGTGCACAAAGAATTGAAGACTGTTACCAGGAGGCCAGGCCTAGGAAAGATTTTGGAAAAGCGGCCTCGCCTACGCTGGCTCCGAGGAGCCGGCTAGAAGCGAACAGAGCATTTACTACAGTCAGGATATCCGCCATAGAGAGGGCTTCCGAGGCCCCACGGCGAGAAGGACGCCGCCTGGAGGAGGAAGCCCCCCGCCGCCCCCCGCCGCCCCGCTGACCGAACGAGTTGAGAAAGTCCGCGATTTTCTTGATGCTGCTGGTGATGACTTCGATGTACTCCCTGTTCGCCCAGTCCTGGTGAATCTCCCGCTGCACCGGATCCTCCTGGCCCGCCATGGCTGCCGCCGAGGGAGGGATGCCACTGCGCACGCGCGCCGCGCCGCCGGCCGCCCGCGCGCATGCGCCGCCGGCCCACGCCCCGCCCCCGGAGCCCCGCGAGGCGCCGGGATTGTGGCGCGCCTGCGCAGTGCCACGCCCCCGCCTGCGTCCCCGCGGGCTCCCACGCCCCGGGGAACAGATGCGCCGGCTCGGGCGGCGGGGACGGACCGTGCGCGGCCCGCAGCGCCCGCACGCCCGCGCTGGTCGTGGGCTCGCCTCCGCCCCGCGTAGCTGCTCCGAGCTCGTTTGCACAGCGTCAGCAGTAAGGCGGACAGTGGGTTAAAACAATACATCCAAAGCCGGGCGTGGTGGCGCACGCTGGTCATCCCAGCATTTGGGAGGCTGAGACAGGAGGATCGAGGTTCGCGGACAGCCTCGGCTACTTAGTGAGGGCCTCCACAACTTAGACCCTATTTCAAAATAAAGAATAAAAAATAGGGCGGGGGTGTAGGTCAGAGGTCGAATGCCCCTGGGTTCCATCCCTAGACCCGCAAAAACAAAAACACTAAATTCAAGCCTCATAGAAATTGCCTGATTTTAAGCCCCCTTTGTGGTACTAGGGATTGAACCCAGGGGGCATTCTACGTCCAAGCTAAACCCCCAGCCCTATTAGTTTTATTTTGCAACAGGGTCTACTAGATCGATGAGAGTCCCATCGCTTGCTGAGGGTATTTTCGTACCTGCAATCCTGTCCCAATATCCCTACAAACATGCGCCACCATGACCAGCTATTCCTGTCGCCTAATTTTTATGCAGAGGCTTTTATATTTGAGCACAGTCCTTGAGGTGGGGGTATCTGTCCTCTGTGACCTGATCAAAGGCACACAGGTATGGCGCACACAGGTATGGCGAGATGGGTGGGGAGAAGGTATCACACGGGTGAGATTCGAACCAGTGCTCCTGAAGCCGGAGTCCCGGCTGAGGAGTGGGTGGCGGCTAGCTCTGCGGCCTCCAAAAGGTGCAGGGGCGCCTAGAGCCCACCCCCGCCCCCGCCCCCGGCCGAGTCACAAAGGCGGTTGCCAGGCGCCCGCTGGCGAAAAGATGCAGCCTCCACTCTGGAGTGTGCGGCTCGCGGAGCTGAGCAGGTGAGCCCCTGGCCCTGATGGCGGGCCCAGGCCTGGGCTCCCACGTGGCCTCCACCTCTGCACTGGCGGCCAGGCCCCTGAGCCCGGGGGGGATCCCTGGGCACAAGCCCCTTCCCCAAGTATCCCAGCCCCTTGGAATCTGTTGGCGGTTTCAGGAACTCCGCTGTGCTTCGGCGCTGCCTTCCCTTTTCTCGGGGGGAAAATGGAGGGGCTAGGTTCCTTGGAGAGGCAAGAGTGGTCTTAATGGTCAGCCTTCGGGGCCAGCCTTGCACAGGCTTTGGAGATTCAACCCCTCCTCTACAGATGACAGTGACTTCCTGTTATGGATGGCGCTGGACCATTTTTAAACCTTGTGGAAAGACCCCTGGTTAGAAGCGCTCTCATTCCGGGCCCAGTATTTGACAAGCCTTTTTGCCTTTGGTTCTATCTCATTTTAGGAGTCAAGAAAGGGATCCTGGTACTAAATTCTTTTGGCCCCATGTTCCAGAGGAACATAGGAACTCTCCACCACCCCAACTTGCCATATTGCTGTATCACACTAGTCTTGATCTTGTGCGCATGCTATTAAGGTCAAGATAATCTTACAGCAGATCCTGCATCCGGAAGTTTTCTTCTTTTTTATATTTTTAAATTTAATTTTATTGTTATTATTTTATTGGTGCATTCTAGTCATACATCTTAATGGGATAAAAGATGGTGAAGACATACATGCACACCTCACCCAATATTAGCCTTATCCAATCCCCATCCCTCCTTTCCATGCTTGGCTTGGCTTAGTGATTGACTTTGATATGCTTAAGTACACCATGTGCTTTAGAGTGTTCCTCCTCCTCCTCCTCCTCCTCCTCTCACCCCCTCCTCCTCCTCCTCCTCTTCTTTCTTCTTCTCCTTCTTCTTCTTCTGGGTCTGGGGATGGAACCCAGGGGCATTCGACCTCTGAGCTACATCCCCTGCCCTTCTTTTTATTCTTTATTTTGAGAGAGGGTCTCACTGAGTTGCGGAGGGCCTCACTAAGTAGCTGAGGCTGTCCGCAAAACGCGATCCTCCTGTCTCAGCCTCCCGAATGCTGGGATGACAAGTGTGTGCCACCACGCCCGGTTTTTTTTTTTTTTTTTTAATCAAACCCAGGACCATTCAACCTGAGTATGTTACACCCCAGCCCATTTTTATATTGAAACAGGGCCTCACTAAATTGCTGAAGCTAGCCTTAAAAGCAAGATCGCAGTCCCAGCCATCCCAGTACTGGGAACTGCAGGCGCCCAGCATGAGAAACCTTTCATAGGCTGTTTGGATCACTGCTCTCTGGGTGTCAGTTTTGAAGATAATTTGAACATTTGGTAATTGGCAGAGACTGCATAGAGCCTGAGAAATATACCAGATGGAGGAGATCAACAAATCTCATTTATTTATTTTTATAGTATTGGGGATTGAACCACCTAGGGGCATTCTACCTATCAGCCCCCAGTCCTACTTTTTTTTGTTTGATTTTATAGTACTGGAGATTAAACCCAGGGGCATTCTACCTCTGAGCTACACTTCCAACCCTATTTTTTATTCTTTATTTTGAAATAGGGTCTAAGTACCTGAGAGCCTCACTAAAATAGCTGAGTCTGGGCACAAACCTGTGATCCTCCTGGCTCAGCCTCCCAAGTAGTGGGATTACAAAGTACGTGCCACCACACCTGGCTCTACTTTTTTGTTGTTGTTTTCGGTACTGGGGATTGAATGAGCCTGGCCATTCTATCTCTGAGCTACACCCCAGCCTTGTTTTTTACTCTTTATTTAGAAACAGGGTCTCACAAAGCTGTGGAGGGCCTCATTAAGTAGCTGAGGCTGGCCACAAACCTGCAGTCCTCCTGTCCCAGCCTCCCAAGTACTGGGATTACAAGTGTGCTCCACCATGCCCGGCACTCTGCCTTTTTTTTTTTTTTTTTTTTTTGGTGGTACTGGGGTTCCTGGAAGCCCTTCTACCTCCAGGCTACACTCCAGACCTTTTTTTACATTTTTATTTGGAAAACAGGATCTCCTAAGCCAGCAAGCGCGGCTGGCTTCGAACCTGCGCGATCCTCCTGTCTCCGCCTCCCAAGCGCGGGGATTACAAGTGTGTGCCACCATGCCCGGCAGCACTCTGCTTTTTAATTATTTTGAAGCAAAGTCTCACTAAGTTGCAAAGGGGCTCACTATTAGTTACTGAGGCTGGTCACCAACCTGTGTTGTGACCATCTCAGTCTCCCAAGTACTGGGATTACAGGCATAGGCTACCACATCTGGCTACCAACAGCTCTTTTTTAATTTTTATTGCGGTACTAGGGATGGAACCTAGGGGCATTCTACCTCTGAGCTACATCTCCAGCCCTATTTAGTATATTGATTTTATAAAAGTTGAATCTTACTGTGAGTAGTATTTTGAAGTTTTTTTAAAAAATACTTTGCAAAACGCCAGGCGTGGTGGTACACCCTTGTAATCCCCGCGTTTGGGAGGCAGAGACAGGAGGATTGTGCAGGTTCGAAGCCAGCCGCGCTGTCTTAAGAGACCCTGTTTCCAAATAAGAAAAGTGTATATATATATACACTTTTTATATATATTATATATAGTATATTTTTTATATATATTATATATAGTATATAATAGGTCTGGGACTGTAGCCTGAAGGTAGAAGGGTTTCCAGGAACCCCAGTACCACCAAAAAAAAAAAAAAAAATACTTTGCAAAGTTTTGTGGTTTTTTTCCCCAGTGCTGAGGATGGAACCCAGGGGCATTCTACCCTTCAGCAACACCCCTAACCCTATTATTTATTCTTTTGAAACAGGGACTGAGTTGGAAAGGGTCTCACCAAATATCTGAGGCTCTCCATGAACCGTGATCCTCCTGTCTCTGCCTCCTAAATACTGGGAGTAAAAGCCTGTGCCACCCCGCCTAAAAGAGCTCCAACAGCTCTTTTTAAAAGATGAAGTTAGCCAGGTGTGGTGGCTCACACTTAGAATTCCAGTACTTGCGAGGCCAAGACAAGAGGATCACAGGTTCAAAGCCAGCCTTGGCAACTTAGCAAGGCCCTCCACAATTTAGTGAGACCGTTTTTCCAAATAAGAAATAAAATCAGGTTGGGGGCATAGCATGAAGGTAGAATGCCTCTGAGTTCAATCCCTGATATGAGAATAAGTAAATAAGTAGATAAATAAATATGAACTTGAAAGGCTAAGACAGGACGACTACAGATTAGAGGCCAGAGTTAGCAGATTAGTAAAACACTGGAAATAAAAAATAAAAAGAGGGCCAGGGATGGAGCTTGGAGGTAGCATGCCTCTGGGTTTACCTTTCAGTACCAAAAGAGAAAAGGATGGAACTTCACGGATCACACCCTAAGGTGGTGTTATCTCTCAATGGTGAGGATTACTGGATGGGATCCATGAAGCTGGAAGGGACACAGAAATATATGTGGCTAGAAAGGGCACTGCTGCGTCCCTTAACATGATAGGTAGGTGTTCAAAATGTTACCTTCTCCAGAAGTCAGTTCAAACCTTAGATACTGGCAATTTTGAGCCAGAATGATGTCAATTCTGCTTCAATAAATTTCAATAAATTTTGAGTTAGCAACATCCTCTCAGCCCCCCCCTCCAAAAAAGGTCTCCCATAGATAATACAGCGACAAACAAAACCCCACACCTACCTAGAAAAGCAAGACTTGGAATAATTTTTGGAGCTGCTTTCGGAACATTTCCCTTCTCAATCTGGTCTAACTCGTCCGAGGTGGTATGAATTGCCCAGGGCTCAGCCAAAGCTGCTCCCTCCTATCAGAAAACGCAGACGCCGAGAGGAGGCCGTCTCCGTAATGCCGAATAGTGAGAGCTGGAGCTGCTTACAAGGAGCGGCACTCATAATTCTCAAGCGGTAAGGCACAACAGAATTCCCTAGAGGATTTGGAGAAATGCGAATTTCTGGGCCCCTCCCCCAGAGTTTGAATCAAGAAGTCTAAGGTAGGCCCCAGGAATTAGCGTTTTCATTTATTTATTTATTTATTTATTTATTTATTATTTATTTATTTATTTATTTTTGTGGTGCTGGGGATGGAACCCAGGGACATTCTACTTCCATGCTACACTCCCAGACCTGTTTTATTCCTTTTTTTTTTTTTCATTTATTTTTGCGGTTCTGGGGATTGAACCCAGAGGCATTCTGCCTCTTGAGTTATACCCTCAGCTCTTTTTTTTTTACTTTTTATTTTTTATGTTTTTGCGGTACCCCGGATAGAACCCAGGGGTATTGTACTTCTGAGCTACACACCCTCCGGCTGTATTTTTTATTCTTTATTTTGAAAGAGGGTCTCAGTAAGTTGTAGAGGCCTAAGTAGCTGAGGCTGTCTGCGAATCGCGATTCTCCTGTCTCCCTCCAAATGCTGGGATTACGAGCATGTGCCACCACCATGCTCACCTACCCCAGCCCTATTTTTTATTCTTTTTTTTTTCTTTTGCAGTACTGGGGGTTAAACCCAGGAGCAGTCTACCTCTGAGCTACACCCCCAGCCCTATTTTTTATTTTTTATTTTGAAACAGGGTCTAAGTTGCAGAGGTTTCTGTAAGTAGCTGAGGCTGGCTGGGAACCTGTGGTCTTCCTGTCTCAGCCTCGCAAGTACTGGGATTACAAGCATATGCCACCACACCCGGTTTTATTCTTTTATTTCATTCATTCATTCATTCATTCATTTTGGTGTTACTGGGGATGGAACCCAGAGGCCGTCTGGGCTACACTCCCAGACCTATCTTATATTTTATTTGGAAACAGGGTCTCGCTAAATTGTTGAGCGCCTCACTAAGTAGCTGAGGCTGGCTTTGAACCTGCGAATCCTCCTGTCTCAGCCTCCCAAGCGCGGGGATTACAAGCGTGCGCCACCACGCCCGGCTTATTCTTTTATTTTGAAGCAGGGTCTCACTAAGTTGCAGAGTGCCTCACTAAATTGCTGGGAACCCGAGATCCTCCTATCTCAGCCTCTCAAGTACTGGGATTCCAAGCTTGTGCCACCACGGGATCATACTTTGAGAACCATTTATGTAAAGTACATGGTGTTAGAATCAAATGTTTGTAACACATGACCTCTCTGAGCTTCATCTAATCACTCAAATAATTAGTCTCATCATGAAGTCCCAGAAGCCTTTGCACTGCAAAGGCATAGATTCGGTCTTGAGCACAGGTCTCAACAATGGACTGAGAAATTCCATCTCAGACAAATAAATGCATTTCTTCATTTGTAGAATGAGTTAAAAGCTTCCTTCAAAAAAGTTGTGGAAAGGTTTAATAAAATTTTAGTACGCATAGCAGTTGCCACATTCCATACTATTACCTTCCCTAACTGCCCTATAGAGAATTACTAGTATCCTATCACCTACTGGAATCTGTTCATGGGAACCACAGAGTAAGTTTAAGTCAATAATGAGACAGGGATGTGATTTTGCACGGCCATGCCCTGACCCAAAGCATGCCAGGGAAATTCCATGTTTGATTCCTCTCCTTTAGGACTTCAATGGCAGGATACCAGCTCTGGTCACCATGGACCCCACTGGACGAGAGCTTCCAATGGCTGCGGCACACGACACCCACCCCTTCCTCCAAGCACCCCTTCAGGGTCTCCCCCTGCTTCGCACATACCCCTTCTGACCTTGAAGTGCAGCTGTGCTTTCAAGAGGTCACCCTAGTCCTAGACAGCCCTTTCCTGGAAACCGAAGTGAGCCCCAAGTTACCCTGCCACACATCAGAGCTGCGAACCACGAACGGCAAGAAAGGACTGGTCAGGAGGCCCCAGCCCGTCCGCCTCAGCGGAGTGGATTCTGTCTTTGGCAGGGTCGTCACAGCTCAGCCCCCCAAGTGGACTGGGACCTTCAGAGTTTCAGACAAGTCAGCCTTCTGCAAAATTATCAGCAGGGAGCATCAGTGGCCCACTGGACTTAAGGAGCCTCAGATTCAGATGACAGTGACGATGTGCAAACAGATGCTGCGCTCCATCCTCTTGCTGTACGCCACATACAAGAAGTGCACCTTCGCCTTGCAGCACTCCAAGTAAAGGTCCCAGGAGGTCCCCAGTTCTTCACGCCACGCTCTTTGGCTCACTCAGACCTGTCCACTTGAAACTGTGACACCGCCCCAGCCAGTGTGCTTTCCTGTCAGGCAGTGACAACGCAGGAGCCCTTCCTCTCCAAAAGGGGACCCCATGATACAGAGCAAGGGGAAACATATCCATGGTAAAGCTGAACCGCCATATAAAAGTCAAACTCGCACTGACATGTACATGTGATAAAGAACCATTAAACAAACCACATAAACTACTGAGCCTAGCGTGAACTCACTCAAATACCACAGACAATGGGTTGGGGAAAAGGGGACCTCCAGAAGGAAATGTACCAGTTTCTACAAGATGATGACGGGGTGGTGGTGCACACCTGTAATCCCAGCATTCGGGAGACAGTGACTGGAGGATCGTAGTTCACGGACAGCCTCAGGTACTTAGCGAAGCGCTTCGCAACTCAGTGAGACTCTGTTTCAAAAAATAAAGAATAAAAAATAGGCCAGAGGGTGTAGCTGGGAGGTACAATGCCCCTGGGTGTTCCATCTCTGGCAACACAAAAAGAAATATCTCCTAGTACTTGGGACATAGCAAGCTTCTCAGTAATCTAGTTTCAAAATAAAAAATGAAAAAAGGGCTGGGGGTGTAGCTAAAAGGTAGAATGCCTCTGGGATCAATCTCCAATACCACAAGCAGTAAGAATATTTACAGCTTGGCAAGAGAGCAAGAGTGAACTAGTAAAATCACTGAAAATCAGCTTTGTGGCAGAAGGCAGAACCCCCCCCCGCCCATTTTAACTGACATGTACTCAATCTGTTTTTGGTAAACAAACATTATTTATTTATTTATTTTTGCTACTGGGGATTGTCAGAGACATTCTACTACTAAACAATGCTCCAGTCTTTTTAAAATTTTTTAAAATTACGCTGGGCGCAGTGGTGCACGCTTGTAATCCTGACATTTGAGGGGCTGAGACTAGAGGATCGCGGTTCGCGGCCAGCCTCAGCTACTTAGTGAGGCCCTCCACAACTTAGTGAGACCCTGTTTCAAAATATAGAATAAAAAATAGGGCAGGGCGTGTAGCTCGGAGGTTGAATGCCCTTGGATTCCATCCCCAGACCCGCAAATTTAAATAAATAAATTTTGAAAGAGGGACCTCCTTAAGTGCCAGGGGGTCTAAGTTTCTGAGGCTGACCTTGAACCTGTGATCTTCCTGTCTCAGCCTCCCAAGTCCTGTAGCATTCTTGAACTAGATTATCACCATAACTCAGAATAATGTGGAAATAAACATTAAATATATAGAGGTCAGTGTAAGTTTGATGATGCCTTTTCTTCTTCTGTCTTATGCTAAAAATAATAACCAAAAAATTAAAAAGACAACCAAAATACTCCTTTTAAATTTTCTTTTAGTACTGACAAACAGTTCATCCCTTCGGGAAAATCATCAAAGTCTCATCATTAATGAAAATGGTCCCTAAAACAGAGGACATGACCTTGAGCAACAGAACTGTATTGATTGGCACCAGTACCCATTATTTCTCTTACAAATCTCAATTCAATTCCGACTAATCTTTGAATAGCAAGAAAATCTAAGAAAGAGGAACGAGGTAGCTGAAGCAAAATAGAAAGTAATTTATTAATTAAATTATACATGTCTAAATTTTAGAATAAATCAGTTTCAAAACTAGTTCACAAAGCCTAGAATCGTGCCTAAGAGTGTGAACCCAAAGCACAGCGTCACCATGTTTCAACAAACCAGTAAATAATGCTACCCTGGGATCCTGAGCCAGGGACTTTGACTACGCCAGACAACCACGAAATGCACAAGCCAAGTAAATAAAACTCACTCCTGAAGGACAAAACAGGACAGTTCCAACTAGAAAGCCGAAGGCAGGCTGCACCCGACCACGAGGCGCAGAGGCGCGGGGCGCAGGCTCCCGCGGGGGCTAGTCAGAGCTGGCCTCGCTCTCGTCGCTGTCCGACTCCTGTTCGCCATTGCTTGCTGCATCGTCACCGTCCTAAGGGCCAAAGGGCAAAGAAGTATTTCAGGCCGCTTATCTGGGTGGCCCCGTGCTTGGAAATACAGCTCCCAGGGCAGTAGACTCTACTATACATTGGTTTCATCGTAAAAACCAATGACAGACTTCAAGCCGTTCATTTGCACAGTGAACCAGAGGCAGCAGCCTTTTCTTTTTAGTACTGGGGACTAACCGATCCCCCCCCCGCCCAGATGTTAGGCAAGCGTCCTACCACTGAGCTCCACTCCATCCTCCATCCACCCCTTTTCTCTGATACCGGGGATCTGACCTGGGGTGCTGCCCTACCCTAGAGCTATACCACCAGCCGTTCTTGTGAGACAGGTTTCACTAAGTTTCCTGAGCTAGCCCTGAAGCTGCGTTCCATGGGTCCACCACCATCGTTTGAGCTCTAAGCCAAGATCACAGATGGAGGTCATTCTGATACTGATTCATGCCATACTGCACTGAACAAATTTGCATGATTTTAAAATAAGCTGTGAGCTGGGCATGGTGGCACACACCTGTAATCTCAGTACTTGGAATGCCGAGACAGGAGGATCGCAGGTTCAAAGACAGCCTCAGCAAGTAGTGAGACTCGCATCAACCTGGCGAGACCCTGTTTCCAAATAAGTAAAACTGGGCTGGGGGCATAGCTCAAAGGAACAATCCCCAGCACCACCAAAAAAGGCCATGGTCCTCCAACTCTTCTGCATGAATGTGACATAGAAACAAAATCATAATTATCATTCAAAGCCGGGCGTGGTGGCGCACACTTGTCATCACAGCATTCGGGAGGCTGAGACCAGAGGATCGCGGTTCGCGGACAGCCTCAGCTACTTAGTGAGGCCCTCTGCAACTCAGTGAGACCCGGTTTCAAAATAAAGAATAAAAAATAGGGCAGGGGGTGTAGTTTGGAGGTCAAATACCCCTGGGTTCCATCCCCAGACCCGCAAAAAAAAAAAAAAAAATTATCATTCAATGTAGAATGAAATATTTATTAAAAGTACTAGCACTATCAAGGCATACTAGTACCCAGGGGGAGTCTGTCCAAGCCAAACCCCCAGACATTATTTTTTGTTTTGAATCAGGGTCTCACTTAATTGCTGAGACTAACCTTGAACCTGCATCCTGCTGTCTCAGCTTCCCAAGTACTGGGATCACAAGCATGTGACACCATGCCTGAATACCTGTGTGATTCTAAGATTGTATAATTCTATTTTTCTGGGCCCCAAAGCATTTATATTAAAGCAGGGAATGGAAATGGGTATAGAAATAATTACCTGTTTTGGTACTGGGATTGAACCCAGGGGTATTCTGAGTTACACCTCCAGCCCTTCTTTTATTTTTATTTTCAAACAAGCTCTTAGCCAGGCATAGTAGCACATGCCTGTAATCCTAGTACTTGGGAGGCTGAGACAGGAGGAATGTAGGTTCAAAGACAGTCTCAGCAAGTAGTGAGACTCTCACCAACCTATTGAGACCCTGTTCCAAAATAAAAATAAAGCTAGGGGTGCAGCTTGAAGGTAGAATTCCCCTGGATTTAATCCTCAGCACCCCAAACTGGCTGTTGCTAAATTGCTACGCTAAGGATGGCCTTGAACTTGCACTCCTGTCTCAGCCTCCCAAGTACTGAGTTACACACATGCACCACCACAGACAGCTACATAGAAGAATCTGATGATAAATACCTCTGGTGCTTTGCTCCCGGAGATCCTGGAGGATGTGCCAGCCTCGTTCCCGTCTGCTAAGCTCCCCTGGGAATCCTGGGACATAATCTCTTCACCCTACGTGTTGAAGGTCCAATACAATGGTGGGTTGTAATGGTCACATGTGGTTGAGTTAACAGGCAATACAAAGATGATATCCTAAGCCATTCAAAACTAGGTGCTTGTGATCCAGTATGTGGGAAAGGAATACTCATCCCCAGGCTGGTTCCTAATATATGTATTTGAGTATCAGGCCTGGTCATCTTAGAGACTTTCTCAGTTAATGCTGAATACAGATCTAAACTTTCCCAGTCCCTTACAGTAAGCAGGCACCGACATCCTAACCATGATGCCAGGCAGGTGACGTGTGCAGCGGAGGGGCTGAGGGGCGCCACCGTGGGCTGGAGCTGTGTAGACTCAACACCCAGCCCTCACTCACTGCTGAGGGCCGCCTGCGAGTCACTTCTCTGAGCTTCCATTCTCTCCGAGAAATAACAGTCTCCCCCCTCAGGGGGATGCCAAGAAGGAACTAATTCTCTGTAGTCAGTTCTTTTCAGACACACAGCCATTTATAAAGCTTAGATATCACAAGCAAGATGAAAAGTGCTGGAACTCTGTGTGGAAAAGCAGTAACTCCAAAGCAGTACCACAAGCCACACAAGACTTCAGCCAAGCTAACAACCCACGGGCCCTAGAAATGTTCAGTGATCAAAATTAGATTGAAGCCATGCAGGGTGGCGCGCGCTTGTTATCCCAGTATTTGGGAGGCTGAGACAGGAGGATTGCTCAAGTTCGAAGCCAGCCTCAGATACTTAGTGAGGCTCTCAGCAACTCAGTGAGACCCGGTTTCAAAATAAAGAATAAAAAATAGGGCTGGGGGTAGAGGTTGGAGGTCAAATGCCCCTGGGTTTCAGCCCCAGTACGGCAAAAACAGAAACAAAAACAACAACAACAAAAACAAACCAGCCAGAATGTAAAGCAGTCTTACTGGGAGAATAGAGCTTGCATCCCTTCTGATGCTCCCAGGAACAGGAGCAGGCGATCACCACTGGTGGTCCTAGGGCTTACCTGCAAGTCCCGGTTTTTGAGATTGCCCAGCCAAAAAGCCTCTCTGCAATTGTTGAGGACCAGCATGGCTTTGACTCTGCAAACCAGTAGCTCCAGTGTCTTCTTTAGGAAAGGCACGTGTTTGGTGAGTCTCATGTCCTGGTGAATCTGAATGCATATAAAGTAAATATATCCATCTCCTCAGGCGCTCCCATGCCTACGCAGAACCTCGGACCTCTCAGACCTCAGACCATGATCACCAGTGTAAACCCTGCAAGATGGCCCAGACGCGTGTTCCACTGACCCAGCTTGAGCTGATAGTAGAACTTCAGAGACAGGCAGTTACAAGACTTAGAGACCAGAAGAAATGTCACCAGCACCTCAAGGGGGAGTTCTTCTCCCTCTGCCCTCGTACTGGGGAATGAACCCAGGGGTGCTCTACCACTGAGCTCCACCCCCAGCCCTCTGTCTACTTTTGAGACCTGTCTCATTAAGTTGCCCAGGCCGGTCGTCCTGCCTCCGTCTCCCAAGTCGCTGGGATTACAAGTGTGTGCCACTGCACCCAGCTGGGCTCTTCTTTATAACCTCATAATGATCAGTCATACTGAATTCATCTCAAATAGCCTTGAGCCAATATTAAACAATAGGAAATAGCTCTGTTTAGCTGAGTCCTTAAAATTCCGTTGTTTAGCACATTCTAAACTTAGAACCAGGGGAGGAAGTCATAGAAGAATTACTTGGCTTGAAAAATCATGTGGTTTGCCAGTGACTACAGAATTCTAGGGTTTTGTGTTCCTTCAGATAAAAGGTGGCCATGGTTTCTCAACTGAAAGGCTTTCAAGTAGAAAAGTCCCTGAATGCTAAAATGTTCTCACAAAAGACAGAAAAACTTGACAACTCAGTCGTAGAGCGTGAATCTCACTACGGCTGCATTAGAAACAGCTGGCGTCCAGAGTCTTCACTCACCTACTGTCTTCTCACCCACAGTACCTGGCAGTGGTTTACACACAGCGGCATTCCATATTCCTCACCCAAGAAGCCTTTCTAGAGAAAACAGGGCTATGGGGTTTGAACCAAATTTTGGGTGCCGAACTTCCCTCTAGAATCTCAGTCAGTGACAAAGGATCCAAACTGAGCCCAATCCCAATCAGCAGTGAAGGATCCGATTCTGAGGAAAGGGCCCAGAGAGAAAGGCCCCGAAAGGGCGAAACAGGAAGTAGCGGGTGAACCTCGCGACAGCACCGGCCCATTAAACTAGCAGCGCTTCCCCCTCACCTTGGAATGCCCGCACAGGTGGTGAAGCAGCCTCGTGCTCAACTGGAAGGTTTCCAGTAAGCTCAGAACGTCTTCCTACAACCAACAAAACCCATCAATGCCACATCAAATGTTCTCATTTCATTTCACATGCAAGATATTCTTGCAACCAAGGGCTCCGAAAAGGATAAACTCTGCAAATCGCAGCCTAAGTCAATAATAATCTCAATTTGGCCCTCAAGACAGGTAGCACTGGCTGCTCTCGTTTCTCTTTTTATGCACTGGGGAGGGAACCCAGGGGCATTCTACCTCCAAGCTACACTCTAGCCCCTTTGTTTGAATTTTGAATATTTTGAAAAAGGATCTTGCTAAGTTGCTGAAAGTGGCCTCCAACCTGCGATCCTCCTGTCTCAAGTCTGCAAAGTACTGGTATCACAGGCGTATGTCACCACACCCAGCTAAAGACTTGTTCTGGATAGCAGCAAGGTTTTATATGATTCAGATAAACTCTATTAATCCTTTTTACTGGTGCATTCTACTCATATATCATATTGGGATATATTAATCCTAAGACGAGACCTGGGAAGCACAAAGGAACAAGGAAATGGCACAGAGTCATGAGTCCAGCGCATGAAATTAAGCGATGGAGAAAACAAACCCGGGTTAGAAAAGAAAGGTGTGCTGAAAGCAGAGTGGGTCTGAGGAGCACAGCCTACTTGGGAACATCAGTTCCTTTTGGTACCCTGGGGAAGCTGAAGTGATGTCAAGTAAACTGTGGCCAGAACATGGGCATCTGCACCGGCCCCACCCGGGAGCCACGGTCCCCGGAGCTTCTGAGGACCTCTTCCAGGCACGACACCACTCTCAGTTCTTACCCGGTGTTTTCTAAAACTGAAGTCTAGGAGCGGCATGCACTGCTTCAGAAACGCTTCCACAAACAGACGTCCATACTGAAGAAAAGAGACAGGCTGGTGACTGCTAGCTGAAGGCTTCCATCTGAAAGGCCCCTCCCCGAGGCACATGGGACCACCTAGCCTGAAAGCTGCCTTTTTTTTTTTGCGGGTCTGGGGATGGAACCCAGGGGCATTAGACCTCCAAGCTACACCCCCTGCCCTATTTTTATTCTTTATTTTGAAACTAGGTCTCACTAAGTTGCAGGGCGCTTCACTAAGTAACTCAGGTTGGCTGCAAACCTGTCATCCTCCCGTCTCAGCCTCCAAAATACTGGGATGACAAGCATGCGCCACCATCCCCAGCTCTATTCTTACTTTTATATATACAAAAATAGAGAGTTGTTCAACATTTCATTTGGATAATGTAGCCTAATATGGAAAATAAACAGGCCTGCTTAGTTCAAGAGTGAGAGCAGAGAGGACAGGCGCAGCTCTAGCTCCCTGAGGATAACTTTCTCCCCAAGGAGAGAAACTGCACAGGGCCGAGGGGTACACGGTACACTGCGGATTTCCTAACTTACTCATCAGCAAACCACTCCCTCCACTGACCCACCTCCTGCCCTATACCCTGGGTAGAGAGAGGCCAGGAAAGGGGCACCATCCACTTGGCAGGAGACTTCAGGGGAGGGGAAGAAGTATTCTCTCTATACCACCGTGGAACAGTGGTTTTACCATAAAATCTAGGGCTGATCTTGGAAAATCCCCAGGGGAGAGGTGTTTGGCAACTATCAGAATGTGTTATCAGTTCCCCCAGTCATAAGGCCGTCCCAAGGGATTCCTTCTCTTCTTCCTTCTCCTCCTCCTCCCCTCCCTTTCCTATTGCTGGGTTTGGCAGGAAAGGTGACTGCTGATCTTTAACTCGAGTACCCTCCAAGGAAAACTGCCTTCTCCACTCATCCAACCAGTGTGGGAGACACTCCTGCCGCCTCCCTAAGACGCCACCTGTGAGCACAGAGCCTCCGGCCTGCGGGCAAGGTCTAGAGCGGTTTATCTAAGCTGAGCCCCTCCAGAATAATCCACAGGCAGAAACGCTACTGACCAGGAACTGGGAAATCTCTCACCTTCAAACAGGCATGCAGAACAGGGTGACTGTCAAATACCTGGGGGTGAGAGACAAGAGCCCAGAGTGAGGGGCTGCTCCCGCCCGTCCCCGCTCTGCGCGCTGTGGAGAATTCTAAATGAAGGGGGAACGTCAATAGTTTAACTATAAGTCAGTTCTGCAGAGTAACTTGCATAATTGAAGTCCCAGAAAAGGAAGAAAGGATAAAGAGAAAAAAGAAATTGGTTCTAACTGGGGATATTGAAAATACAGCACGATTAGTGGGCCGAAACATTTATTTATGGTGGCACTGGGGATTGAACCCAGGGACAGTCTACCTCAAAGGTACACCTTGAGCCCTAATTTTTCTTTTTCTTTTTGAAATGGGGTCTCACTAGGTTGATGAGTCTATTTGCTGAAGCTGTCCTGGAACCTGTGATTCTCCTGTCTCAGCCTCCCAAGTACTAGGATTACAGGTGTGGCCCACCATATATGGCCTTTATAATTTATTTATTTGTTTGTGTTTGTACTGATTGAACCCAGGGACATTCTACCTCTGGGCTACACCCCAACCCTCTTTTTTTTTTATATTTCGAAAAAGGATCTTTCCAAGTTGCTGAAGGTGGCCTTGAATCTGTGATCCTCTGCGGCAGACTTCCAAGTCCTGAGATAACAGGCGTGCCCCACCGAGCCCAGCTAATAAAGACTTCATCAGAAAGTGATGTTCTAGGCCGAGGGACCAGCCTGAGCAAAATCTCAGAGTGGGTAAAAGCAGAGAATGTTTTAAGGATAATGAAGAAACTCAAGAGTTGGAGGAGGGAGTGCGCAGATCACAGAAGACGTGGAAAGATAAGTGGAGGAATGACAGGGAGCAAGTCTTGCGGCATAGAGGGGAGGCAGGAGGGGAAGGAAGAAGTGCCCAGAGAGAAGGGGCTCCCGGAGGGCAGTGTGTATGAGGGAGGACACGGGCCCCAGGTGAGGAGAGGAGCGGAGAGGGCACTTCGGAAGCTCGGACCTGTTTCTGCAACTGGCGGAGGACGCGCCAGGGCGCCCTCTACTCACTTTCATCAGGTTGATGAGGATGCTGAAGTCTCGAACAGCCATGTTCCAGTACAGGAGCTTCTCTTCATGAACCTGGGGGCAGCCAAACGGTGCGTCTCAACTACAGCAAATGCTCTCACTGCACGCCCACTGGTGCACAGTCCTTCAATCGCAGGGCTATGCAGAGACTGTGGACAATTATCCACCCACAAGACGATTCCAAGGCCTGCATGTGGCGGTAAGGTCAGAGTGCCTTAGAGAGTCAAAAACTCCCAGTAGGCAAAGGCTCTCAGCAGACCTGCCGCCACCGGGCCCGGTGCTCGCCCTCGCCCCAGCAGTCCAGCTCAGCTCTGCTAGGCAGGCTGCCCAGCCCACAGCGCCTCACGCAGGCTGGCTTAGCTCCGGCCGGCGACCCGTGCACAACAGCAGGAGCCAGGAAGACAGAGCCCAATTCTGACTTCCAACTGAAGGAAAGAGGTTGCACGAGGAGCCCTTTGAAAAGCTGGATCTTGGTGATGCAAAGGAAAGAGCTTAGGAGAAATCCGGGACCCAAGAAATAGAAGACCCTCCGGGTAATCTACAGGCCATCTCCTGCTGGGGATATACCTGACCCACCTGTGGCATGTCTGCCGCGGTGCCGGCCTGCAGGCCTTTCACTGTCTTCTCGAGTTCAGCCATCATCGCACGAAAGAAAATGACAAAGGTGTGCCTGGAAGAAGGAAAAGCACACATGCCCACACAGCGACACACTAGGAAGGATGTCCTGGGAAGAAGCCCGTAGGTCAAAGCAACTTCCTTCCGCCTACCCGAATGGTCCTTCACTAGGGCTCACTGAAAGAGGACAGGGAAAGAGAGGACAGAAACGAGCCCGAGAAGGTGGCCTGTGACACCGTGGGGCTAACTTGATGAAAAGAGGTGGTAGAGATATATATATACAAGACTGAAATAGTGGAGATATGCTGTGAACTTGAGTCCTGGTTCCCTGCTCATTTTATTGCCTGCATAACCTTGAGAGAGTCCCTTTTAATATGTTCCTCGATGTTAAATAGAAGTAATGACAGCGACCCGACAGATTATTGGAAAGAAAAATGGGATAAAGTGTAAGTGAGCCAGGCATTGGTGGCGCATGCTTGTAATCCCAGCATTTGGGAGGCTGAGACAGGAGGATCCGGGTTCGCAGACAGCTTCGGCTATTTATTAAGGCCCTCTGCAACTCCGTGAGACTCTGTTTCAAAATAAAGAATAAAAAATAGGCATTCTACCTCCAAGCTACGCCCCCAGCCCTATTTTATTCTTAATTTTGAAACAGGGTCTCACTAATTTGCTAAGGCTGTTCTGGGACCTGCAATACTCCTGTCTCAGCCTCTCAACTTGTCCTTTTTTTTTTTTTTTTTTCTTTTGCGGTACTGGGGATGTAACCCAAGTGCATTCTACCTCCAAGATACACCCCAGCCCTATTTTTGATTCTTTATTTTGAAACAGGGTCTTACTGAATTTCAAAGGGCCTCATCAAGTAGCTGAGGCTCACTGTGTACCACGATCCTCCTGTCTCAGCCTCCCAAATGCTGGGATTACAGACATGGGCCACCACGCCCAGCTCACCTTGTCCTCCTTAAAAGGCAGTCAAAATACTTAAAAAAATAATGTCAAGTTTATTTTTATTTCCTTTTTGTGGTACTGGGGATTGAACCCAGAGGCATTCTACCTTCGAGCTACCACCGCAGCCTGATTTTATTTGTTTTGAAACAGGGTCTTGCTAGGTTAATGAGTCTCACTACTTGCTGAGGCTATCCTCAAACCTCTGATCTTTCTGTCTCAGCCTCCCAAGTACTGGGACTACAGGTGTGTGCCACCATGCCCTTCTAAGTTTATTTTACTTATTTACCTATTTGTCTGTTTTGGTGCTGGAGAGGAAACCCGAGCCTCATGCATGCTAAGAATGTGTATTATTACCAGGCCGCATTCCTCAGCCCTAGTTTTAAGCTTAGAATATGAGTGAAGACAGAAGTCCATTGAAGACCATAATCACCAACACCAACACTCACTCCTCAGCAAGGTCTGCTCAGTCTATGGGCTGAGGCCCCTTGAAGAAACGCATAGAAGACACTCAGGGCTCGCCGAACGACTGCACCCACCACCCGGACCAAAACTGGAAGAGGAACGTGGTTACTGGGGAGCTCTATACATCAGCTGGTGCGACTCCACTTTAGGGGAAGAACTGGAGGAAAGAACTCCACCTGGTCAGCGTGGGGAACGTGGAGGAAGCGGCATCTTTTGGAGAGTTGATCAATTCCGGGACGCCAACCCCGGCGATCTCCTCCACAGCCTTCAGCACGCTGTCTGTGTGCTCCAGGTAGATGCTGCGAGGAGAGTGGAGAGTGGGAGCAGTGTGAGCACGCCACGAAACTCCTGAGGTCAGATTTCTTTCTTCATATGTTTTTCTTCTTCTTTGTACTACAAGGGGCTAAACGCAGAGAGCTCTCCCACAAACCTACATCCCATCTCACTGGAAGTTGCCCAGGCTGTCTACGAACTTGCAATTTCGTTCCATGGAAATTTTCACTCCCTGGAGAAAACCAAGCATCTCACCAAAGCAAGTCATGGAGCTGTTCATTAAAGATGCTGCTCTTCTCCTCCCCCTGTGGCCACGCCCGGCAGAGGAACTGTCGGGCCAGGATGGCTGTTGGAAAATAGGATAAAGGCAACTAATATGGAAGAAACTGATCTCTCTTTTAAAAAATGTATGTATTTTAGCTGGGGATGCATGAGTCCCTGGGTTCAATTCTCATCTCTGAAAAGAAAAAAGAAAAAAAGAAAAACACAAATTCTAGGCCACTTATGGTAGGGTATACTTGTAATCCCAGTATTTGGGAAATTGAGACAGGAAAATCATTCCAGTTCTTAGGAGGCCAAGACAGAAGGATTGAAGATTCAAGTCCAGCTTCAGCCAACTTACTGAGACACTATTTCAAAATAAAAAATAAAAAAGGACTAGGAGTATATGTCAGAGGTAGAACACCTGAGTTCAATCCCCAATACCAAAAAAAAAAAAAAAAAAAACCCTTAAGCCAACCAAAATTATCCAGAGCTGAGGGCAATCTCTACTAACAAAAAAAGGGAATAAAATAAATAAAAAAATTATTTATCCAGCCAACCAAACCAAAATTACACCAGCAACGTCAGCAGCAGTCAGTCTTCGCTCCTCCTGGCCTCCCTGGTGTAGTGAGGAGGCATGTGCAACATTACACAGAGACTTACATGCAAGTGTGTACAAGGTTCAGGGACATCCCGAGATTATAAAAGATATTTGTTCTTTTCATTAAAAAAAAGAAAAAGGAGAAGAAGAAGAAAAGAGGATCTGGGGCATCACCAATTTGTTCCTTCTTTGGAGTTGCAGTTGTTGACTTCTCCAGGAAGACCATCAAAATTCTGATGAGGTACACGCCACACTGGAGATTGGGAACGCTAGCATGGAAGTTCTGCACGTAACTGAAGCTCTGACTGGAAGAAGACAAGAAACAAAACCCGTGGCCTCACAAATACCAAAGACACATTGCAGTCCACATGAGTTGAATAAGTCAAATAAGTCCCCAGTAAGTATTAGATGGCCTGATGACATTCCTTGGTTCACTCTTTACTACCATGATTTTTTAGGCATTATGACAGAAAACTATCTTTGTATAGAGGAAGCCAGGGCAGAAGAGAGCCCTGTGGCCTCCAACAGATAATGTTTGCCAAAACCCTGAATGCCAAGTTAATATGTACAACCTGGGACAAATTATTTGTTCCTAGGAGCCTTAGGAAATACAATGAAAATCATGTTCAATAAGCCGGGCATACTGGGGCACGCTTATAATCCCAGTACTTGGGAGGCTGACAGGAAGATTGCAGGTTCATGGCCAGCCTCAGCTACTTAGTGAGGCCCTCTGCAACTTGATGAGATCATGTTTCAAAATAAAGAATAAAAAACAGGGATGGGAGTATAGCTTGGAGGTAGAATGTCCCTGGGTTCCATCCAGGCACCAGGAAAAAAAAAAAATCAGATTCAGTACAGACAATGGGGGAAAAAATTATAAGGTAGAGCAATGGCTCTTCTTTTATTTTTGTTACTGAGGATCAAAGCCAGGACCTCACACATTCTAGACAAGTGTTCTATGACTTAGCTACATCCCCAATTTTTTTCTTTTTTTCTTTCTCCCTTTCTCTCTTTCTTTCTTTCTTTCTTTCTTTCTTTCTTTCTTTCTTTCTTTCTTTCTCCAGGTCTGGGGATGGAACCCACTGGCATTTGACCTCCGAGCTACACCCCCTGCCCTATTATTAATTCTTTATTTTGAAAGAAGGTCTCACTAAGCTGCAGAGGGCCTCACTAAGTAGCTGAGGCTGTCCGCGAACTGGGATCCTCTAGTCTCAGCCTCCTGAATGTTGGGATTACAAGAGTGCGCCACCAAGCTGGCTCTTTTTTTTTTTTTTCTTTTCTTTTCTTTTCCTTTCGTGGTACTGGGGTGGAACCCAGGGGCCTTCTACCTCCAGGCTACACTCCCAGACCTATTTTCTATTTTATTTGGAAAAAGGGTCTCACTAAGTTGCTGAGAACCTCACTAAGTAGCTGAGGCTGGCTTCGAACCTGTGCGATCCTCCCATTTTAGCATCCCAAGTACTGGGATTATAAATGTGCACCCACCGTAGCCAGCTATCTTTCCTTTTACTTATTTTTATATTTTTGTGTGGTACTGGGGATTGAACCTGGGGTATTCTACATCCAAGCTACACTTCCAGCCCTATTTTATTTTTATTTTGGAACAAGGTCTTTCTAGGTTGCTGAGAGCCTAAATACTTGCTGAGGCTATCCTTGAATCTGTGATCCTCCTGTCTCAACTTCCCAAGTACTGAGATCGCAGGTATGTGCCCCCACCCTCGGCTTATTTTTTCAGTTTTAAATAGGGTCTCGCTGAGTTACTGTGCACTAACTTCCACCTTGCCGTCTCCCGGTCTCAGCCTCCCAAGTACTGAGGTTAGAGACGTTTGCCACCACGTCCAGCTCTGGTTAAAGATTTCTAATGCTGCAGTTTATCAGAATGCATAGGTGAAAAAGCTTATATGCAAAAAGTTTTTTAAATATCAATTTTCTTCACAACTACTGAGACACCCAAATTTTTCAAAGAAACCTTACCAATCCAGTTCCTAGGAGTTTCTTGGAGAGACACTCTAGGATATGCGGTCTGACTCACCTGAGCAGTTCATCCAAGGCCTGTTCATCTTCTATCTGCTTTAGTCGTCTAGTAAGGACCTCGAGGGCTGAGTATAGTAAATTGTGATGTCCAGAGAAACAAAATCCATTCCTAAAGGAAAGGAAGGTCACAGTAAAGTGGTTTAGATTGATTTCCAAAAGATTATTTGGACAGCTACTCAGGATTCTGGCCTCTAAACTTAACATCAACTAGTCAACAGAGTTTGAAAAAAGAATTCAAAGTACTCAATGGCCAAATTCAGTCACGGCCCAGATTGAAAACTGAAATATCAGATCAGAAAGTGAAGTGTACCCAGAATAGTTGTCCTTAAATACCTAACAGTCCTCATAGGTTTACTTTCAAGAGAGAGAGAAAAAAAAGTTCTCATCATTCTCTACCATTTTAGATTTGTCAGTCCTCTCCAAGAAGACTGTCAATTTGTTAAACTGCTAAATCAATATTCAGTCCAAAGTGTTCAGTAAAGCAAGAATCAATTTCTCTAAGTTAAATCTTTTTTTTTTAAGCTGGGCATATGGCACACGCCGATAATCCTAGTACTGAAGAGACTGAGACTGGAGGATCCCAGGTCCAAGGACAGCCTCAGCAATTCAGTGAGGTTTGTAGCAACCTAGTGAGACCTGTTTCCAAATAAGAAATAAAATTAATATCAGTATGGGCATGTAGTTTAGAGAAAGAATGCCTCTGGGTTCAATCTCTAGCACCACAAAAAAAAAAAAAAAAAAAAAGCAGCTTTCTTTTTTTTTTAACACAGGTGTGTACCACTGCACTCAGCTAAGAAATAATTTCTTAGCCAGGTATGATGGTGCACGCTTGTAATCCCAGTATTTAGGAGGCTGAGACAGGAGGATCACAAATTCAAAGCTCGCCTCAGCAATGTGGCAAGACTGTCAGAAACCTAGTGAAACCCTGTTTCCAAATAAAGAAATAAAATCTTTATTTCTGGGCTAGGAGCATAGCTTGGAATAGAATGCTTTTAGATTCAATCCCTAGTACAAGAAGAAAAAAGAAAAGAAAAATATAGTGGCTCCATAAGACTAAAAGGGGCAGGACCAAATAAAAAAAGAATAAAGCAACATGAAGGTTTGGGCCCTTTCCTTCTTTATATTCCAGTGCATAGTTGTCAAATAAGCAGGGACAGATTCGTTTTGCTCTGCAAAATGATTTCCCATACACTTACCAAGCAAAAACCCCATAAAAAATCTGCAGGAGCCTCTGATAACAGGAAGACATTATGTGGTACTCCTGAGCTCTCACTCCTGACATGCCAGCCCCGCTGTGATTCTCAGCGACGAAGCACTGAAAAGGAAAACGAACTCAGGGCAGTTGATCCAGCAATAGCATTCTGGCTTTTCTCACCCAAAATGAAATCTTGTGTTCACTTCCTCTAAGCCTCTACAAGGACAGGAGGGTCTTCTGACCTGGAAGTAGTTGTGAATGTTCTCCAGATGGTTGCACAGTGGGCTCAGCAGCTGAATGACATGATGAGCAATTTCGTGGGCACGTCGCTGATGGAGATGTAAAAATCCAATATTCCGGTTTCCTTTATTCTGCAATAAATTCAGTTACAAGGAAAGGAACTGCTGAAGAGTTTCTCTAAAACTACGAGTTTATTACAGTGTTTAGTCAAACTTATTTGCCCAGGTAGGAGCCAGAAGGATCAATGAACTGCTTGCAAATAACTATTTTTTGACGAAGAAATAAAAATCATGCTCCATTTTCAAATAACTGAGAGGTTGGCTTTTTCTTGTACTGGGGATTGAATCCAGGGGCATCCTACCTGCAAGCTATTTCATTCTTATTTTGAAACAGGCTTTAAGTTGGGGGAGGCCTCACTAAGTACTTAAGGTTGGCTTGAAACTGTGAAGCTCTTTTTTTTTTTTTGGTGGTACTAGGGTTCCTGGAAGCCCTTCTATCTCTGGGCCACACTCCCAGACCTATTTTATTAATTTTTTTTATTTGGAAACAGGGTCTCTTAAGCCAGCAAGGCTGGCTCCGAACCAGCGCAATCCTCCAGTCTCCGCCTCCCAAGTGCGGGGATTACAAGCGTGCGCCACCACGCCCAGCAACCTGTGAACCTCTTGTCTCAGCCTCCCAAGTGCTCCCAAGTACTGGGACTACAGGTATCCACCACCACACCCAACTTTATTTTATAATTCTAAAACAATTTTATTCTTAAATTGCTGAAGCTGTTATTGAACCTGGAATCTTTTTGACTCAGGCACTAAGTATTACGATTAGGTACGATTAGGTACCATCAAGCCTGGCTGAGAGATTGAATTTTACAGAGTAATAATATTGTTTGATTAAGAAGTATAGACCCAAACCAGGCGTGGTGGCGCACATTTGTAATCCCAGCATTTGGGAGGCTGACGGGAGGATTGTGGTTCATGGACGGCCTCAGCTACTCAGCAAGGCCCTTTGCAACTCTGTGAGACCCTGTTTCAAAAATAAAAAAAAAAAGGACTGGGGGTGTAGCTCAGAGTGAGTTAAGACTGTCCCTGGGTTCCATCCCTAGTACAAAAAAAAAAAGAATAGACCCATTATAATTTAGTAACATAAAGCGCACACAAAAGTAGGAATCATTAAATTGGGCATGGTGATGCACATTTGTAATCCCAGTACTTGGGAGGCGAGACAGGAGGGCTGCAGGCTGGCGACTGGCCTCAGCAACTTAGTGAAACCCTGTTTCAAAATAAAAAGACATCTAGGGGTATAGCTGAGGTCGAAATCCCCGGTTTCAATTCCCTGTGCTTAAAAAAAGAAAGTAGAAATTATTTAGGTAGAGAGGAAAGTAGAACTAATAGTACAAATAAAAATCAAGTAACCAGCTGGGCGTGGTGGCACACGCTTGTAATCCCTGCGCTTGGGAGACAGAGATAGGAGGATCGCGCATTTTCGAAGCCAGCCGCGTGTGCTGGCTTAAGAGACCGTTTCCAAATAAAAAAAAATGTAAAAATAGGTCTGGGAGTGTAGCCCGGAGGTAGAAGGGCTTCCAGGAACCCCAGTACCACCAAAAAAAAAAAAAAAAAGAAATAAAATAAATAAATAAATAAATAAAAAATAGGACACAGGGTGTAGCTCAGAGGTCGAATGCCCCTGGGTTCCATCCCCAGACCCGCAAAAAAAAAAAAAAAAAAAAAAAAACCTAAGCTGGTGGGTGTGGTGGCACATGCTTGTAATCCTAGTACTTGAGAGGCTGAGACAGGAGGATTGTAGGTTCAAGGACAGCCTCAGAAACAGTGAGACTCAGCTGGGCATGGTGGCACACATTTGTAATCCCAGTACTTGGGAGGCTGACACAGGAGGATCCAGGTTCATGGACAGCCTCAGCTACTTAGTGAGGCCCTCTGAAATACTGAGACTCTGTTTCAAAATAAAGAATAAAAGCCGGGCGTGGGGCGTGGTGGCACACGCTTGTAATCCCCACGCTTGGGAGGCAGAAACAGGAGGATCGCACAGGTTCAAAGCCAGCCGTGTGCACTGGCTTAGGAGACCGTTTCCAAATAAAAATGTAAAAATAGGTCTGGGAGTGTAGCCCGGAGGTAGAAGGGCTTCCAGGAACCCCAGTACCACCAAAAAATAAATAAATAATAAATAAATAAAATTAAAAAATCGGGTTGTGAACCTAGCTCGGAGGTAGAATATCCCAGAGTTCAATCCCAACAACCACAAAAACTAAAGAAAAAAAGAAAAGGAAAAAAGGAAGGAAGGAAGGAAGGAAGGAAGGAAGAAAGGAAGGAAATAGTGAGACTCTAATCAACCTAGCGAGACCCTATTTCAAAAATAAAAATAAAATAGGGCTGGGGACAAAGCTCCAAGGTAGGATGCCCTGGATTTAATCTCCAGAGCCTCCAAAATAAATAAATAAATAAATAAGCAAGCCTGAGGGTTCGGAAATAAATAAATAAATAAATAAATAAATAAATAAATAAATAAGCAAGCAAGCCAGCCTGAGGGTTCGGGGTGTAGCTCAGTGGTATTTGCCTACCATTCATGAGGCTCAAGATTCAACCACTAGCACCACAAAACAAAACAACAACCTCCCCTCCAAAAAACAAAACAAAACATAAGCAGGGCACGGTGGCACACACTTATCATCCAAGTACTTGGGAGGCTGAGACAGGAGGATTGAAGGTTTAGACCAGCCTCAGTAACTTAGTAAGACTCTGTTTCCAAAATAAATAAATGAATAAAACAGGGCTAGAATATAACTCAAAACACTCCTGGGTTCAACTCTCAGTACCATAAAATTAATTAATTCATGAATATCTTGTTTTAGGAACCTTTTTTGTTTTCTGTGTTTCAATGTTTACATCTCTTTTCTTTTTTCTTTTTAGCCATGCTGGGGATCAAACCTGGGACCTACCACATGCTAAGCAAGTGCTCTACCACCAAGAGTACATTATACCCGACCCTAGAGTTGTGTGTGTGTGTGTGTGTGTGTGTGTGTGTGTGTGTGTGTGTTAGTTACTGGGGATCGAAGCCAGGAACATTCTACCTCCGAGATACACCCCCAGGCCAATTTTTTTATTCTTTAACCTGAAACAGGGTCTCACTCAGTTGTGGAGGGCCTAAGTAGCAAAGGCTGGCTTTGAACCTACGATCCTATCTCAGCATCCCAAGTACTAGGATAACAAGTGTGCACCACCACATCGAGCTCCAGAGCTCCTTTTGAACACAAAGCTAATACAATCTGGCTTTGGGGTGGCTACCACATTACCCAATGACCCAAATAAGATCCCCTTATGTCAGAGAAAATGACACCCCTGAGAGCTGATTGTTTCCAAACCCACTAAGCCCAGGTACCATGCTTCTGTCAATACTAACCTTGAGGAAGGGGTTTCTCTTGGCAAAAGACGGTGTCAACATATTCTCTACCTTCTGGGCAAGGTCTTCCAGCAAGAAAAGCAGCTCAGGGGGGCCAAGCTGCAAAACTTCTGTAGCCTGTCATACAGAGAAAAAGGAATAATTGGAAGTATATTCTGGTCATTTTATTTTGGGTACATTTCACGCTCACCCTTCCCAATTAGTGAAAAATCGACTCTGATTAATAAAAAAAAAAGAGCCAGGCGTGGTGGTGCACACTTGTAATCTTTGTACTTGGGAGGCTGGGACAGAAGGATCCCACAGGTTCAAAACCAGCCTCAGCTACTTAATGAGGCTCTCAGCAACATAGGGAGACTGTTTCCAAATAAAATATAAAATAGGTCTAGGAGTATAGCCTAGAGGTAGAAGGCCCATGGGTTCCATTCCCAGTACCATAAAAAAAGAAAGGAAAAGAAGAGAAAAGAAAAGAAAAGAAAGGAAAAAAAATCCCTTCATCACATATAAAGAATGGTTGTTGTACTCTGTGAACGTATCAAAAAGTCAAGTGTTTGCAGGCAGGTGTGGTGGCGCATGCCTAGAATCCCAGTACTTGGGAGGCTGAAGCAAGTGGACAGCAGGTTGAAGGGCAGCCTCAGCAAGTACTGAGGTTCTCACTAACCTAGCAAGACCCTATTTCAAAAGAAAAATATCGCCGGGCCTGGTGGCGCACGCTTGTAATCCCAACGCTTGGGAGGCTGAGACAGGAGAATTACACAGGTTTGAAGCCAGCCTCAGCTACTCAGTGAGGCTCTCAGCAACTTAGTGAGACCCTGTTTCCAAATAAAGTATAAAAATAAGTCTGGAAGTATAGCCCGGAGGTAGAAAAGCCCCTGGGTTCCACCCTCACAAATAGATAAATAAATAAATAAATAGATAAATAAATAAATAAATGAACAAACAAACAAAGTTGGGCTAGAGGTAGAATGCCTCTGGATATAGTCCAGAGTAACTCACACACACACAAATCAAGCATTTGCAAAATAAACCAAATTTTAAAATTATTAAAATAGGAATCTGGTCAGTAATAGTACACTCCTATAACCCCAGTACACTTGGGAGGCTGAAAAGAGCGTAAGTAGAGCCCCACCACAGCAACTTAGCAAAATTCCCTTTCAAAATGGTGGTGGAGCCAGGCAGGGCGGCGCACGCTTGTAATCCCCGCGCTTGGGAGGCAGAGACAGGAGGATAGCACAGGTTCGAAGAGAGCCTCAGCTGGTTTAAGAGACCCTGTTTCCGAATAAAATATAAAATAGGTCTGGGAGTGTAGCCCGAAGGTAGAAGACCCCTGGGTTCCATACCCCGTATCACCAAAAAAAAAGGTGGTGGATGGCGAGGCTAAGACAGGAGGATTGCAGGTTCAAGAACAGGCTCAGCAATGTAGCAAGACCCAGAAACCTACTGAGAGCCTGTTTCAAAATAAAAAAGTAAAAAAGGTCTGGGGTGTAGCTTGGAGGTAGAATGTCCCTGAGCTCAATCCCTAGTACTAAATAAAAAAAAGGGAATCTGAGACAATATAGTTTAAAAGGCATAATTGTGTGTGTGTGTGTGTGTGTGTGTGTGTGTGTGTGTGTGTGTGTGTGTGTGTTTTAACTAGGGATGGAAGTCAGGGGCCTAATTCTACCTCCTACACTCCCAATCCTATTTTTTATTCTTTATTTTGAAACAAGGTTTTACTAAGTTGCAGAAGGCCTCACTAAGTAGCTGAGGCTGGCCATGAACCTTGATCCTCCTGTCTCAGCCTCCCAAGTACTGGGATTACTATGTGCCACTATGCCCAGCTGAGACTCTCAAAATAAAAATGAAGCCGGGTGTGGTGGCACACGCTTGTAATCCCAGCATTTGGGAGGCTTAGACAGGAGGATCGCAGTTCAGGGACAGCCTCAGCTACTTAGTGAGGCCCTTTGCAACTCAGTGAGACCTTGTTTCAAAATAAAGAATAAAGCCGGGCGTGGTGGTGCACGCTTGTAATCCCCACGCTTGGGAGGCGGAGACAGGAGGATCGCGCAGGTTCGAAGCCAGCCGCGCGCTGGCTTAGGAGACCCTGTTTCCAAAATGAAAATGTAAAAATAGGTCTGGGAGTGTAGCCCTGAGGTAGAAGGGCTTCCAGGAACCCCAGTACCACCAAAAAATAAATAAATTAATTAAAAAAAAAAAAGAATAAAAAAATAGGGCTAGGGATGTAGCTTGGAGGTAGAATGGCCCAGGGTTCTATCCTCAGTACAGGGGGGAAAAAAAAAAGGAATAAGAGTAGAGCTGGGCGCTTTGTGAAAAATTAAGTTCGGAGATCTCTGTCCTTACTTACTTCAGTGTGCATTTCGGTGTCTAAGATGAACTTGGTCACAAGGCCACAGTGCAGAATAGAGAAGACCTCGATGTCCAACTCTCGGAAAAACGCATGGTAATTTTGTAGTGACACAGATGTATTTCCTTCCTTCCCTGTGACTTCCTGGGGAGAGAGCAGCAGGGACCAAGAGAATAAATAAGTCCCCTAGAGGAACCACGTTTCTTTTTTGTTATAGTACTGGGGATGGGATCTAGTGTCTTGGAATACCATGCAATACCACCACTGAGCCCCAGCCCAGCCCTGTGTTATCTGATTTTAATAAAGACTCAAGAGATAAATGTGTTTCCATTTTATGCATATTTACACATTTTATGAACATTTATTTGGCAACTCAGGGAGGCCCTCCACAACTTGGTGAGATCCTATTTCAAAATAAAAAATTAAAATAATAGGGTTAGGATAAGACTCAGAGGTAAAATACCCCTGGATTCCCCAGTAACACAAAAGAAAAAAAAAAAAAGGGAAAAATTTCAAAGTACTATTGGGGTGCAAAACAAGCAAAACAAAACATAAAAGAAAATAATTAGAAAAGCCAACTAGTAGCTAGGTATGGTGGCGCATGCTTGTAATCCCAGTACATGGGAGGCTGAGACAGGAGGATCGCAGGTTTGCGGCCAGCCTCAGCTACTCAGTGAGGCCCGGTTTCAAATGAAGTATAAAATATAGGGCTGGGTGGCCTAGTTCAGAGGTAGTATGCCCATGGGTCAATCCTTAGCACCAAAAACACCTATCAAGGATAAGGCCTTAAGAGTTTACTTTGACTCTGCTATCACAAGTGTCACTCCAAGGCTTGGGGAGTGATTTGCTTCTCTAACCTCCAATTTTCCCTTCATAAAATGCAGGAAACAAGCCGAGTCTGGTGGCACACACTGGTAGTCCCAGCATTTGGGAGGCTCAGACAGGAGGATCGCAGTTCGAATACAGCCTCAGCTACTACTTAGCGAGGCCCTTTGCCATTCAGTGAGACCATATTTCAAAATAATAAAAAAATAGGGCTGGGAGTGTAGCTCGGAGGTAGAATGCCCCTGGGGTTCATCCCCAGTACCAATAAATACATAAATACATAAATACATAAATAAATAAATAAATAAATAAATAAATAAATAAATAAATAAAATGCAGGAAATGAAGTGGGCCCTCTGCAGCTCTCACTGGGCTGTCAGATACTGTTGGTACACACCCGCAGCCCTAATACCTTGTCTAGCTGGCTTTTTCCAGACAGCACGGGGTCATATTCTGAATTATCCTCTTTGGAAAGGGTGTCAGAGGGGGATGCTTTGTTGGTGTCTGCTTTTTGCTTCTTTCCTCTTTCTGTTACAAAAAGAAAAGAAACCCAAGTAATCAGTAATTGTGGTCTGTCAAGTTGGGCATGATGGCGCACTCTTGTAATCCCAGGATTTGGGAGGGCAAGAGGATCACAGGTTCGAGACTAGCCTCAGCAACTTAGTGAACTTGGTGAGGCCCTTCGACACTTGGCCCGTTTTGTTTTGGTGGGTCTGAGGCATTTGACCTCCGAGCTATAAACCCTACCCTGATTTGTAGTCTTTATTCTGAAACAGGGTCTCACTAAGTTGCAGGGGGCCTCACTAAGTAACTGAGGCTGTCCACGAACCATGATCGTCCAGTCTCAGCCTCCCGAATGCTGGGATGACAAGCGTGCGCCGCCACATCTGGCTGCCCCGTTTTAAAGTAAAACATAATATAGGGCTGGAGGTGGGTAGCTCAGAGGTAGAATGCCCCTGGGTTCAATCCCCAGTAACCCCTCAAAAAAAAAAAAAAGGTTCTGTCAAATATTATTGCTCTCAGAAAATAAGCTTTTAAAGTCTACCTAGAGGTAGAAGAGGCGATTTTATAAATTATAGTGCACTTATAAGCCTATTAAGGTAAGGACTCAAGGAAAGGTACATAATCTTTCAATGTCAGATGCCTTGGTACATACAACCTCTTAACTGGAATTCAATACAGAGACACAAGGTAAAGAGACATGAATTTACTCACCTGTCTTTCCTTTTGTTCTGCTTTTTGCGGAAGCAGCAGAACTGCCATGGGGTATTAGATCGAGAGTTTCCAGGTCAAAGTTTGCCAGGGGAGGGATGTAGTCTGGGGTGACTGAAAGAGAGACCAGGCAGCAGGGCTCAATGGTACCAACCATACCCCATCATTAGACGTGGAATGCAGTCACCCAGCTGGCTAAAAACTAGCTTGCAAAATTACCAAGTACAGCATGAATGTTTGCAAGATATATTCAAGACATCTGACATTGTTTTGGCAGAGCAAAATGGCTAGAGAACTTATAGGATATCATATTGTAATAATTATGACCAATTAAAATAAAACCATTCTAAATAATTACATGAAATAACCAAAGAGATAAGGACTAAAAGTAGAAAAACGTAGAGGAACGAGGGTACCCTGAGGAGAAAGTAGGAGAAGAAAGGGGAATGCTAAGGAATGAAGCGAACCAAATTATAATATTATAAGCAAACATGAAAATGTAACAGCAAGCTGGGTGCTTGAGAGCCTGAGAGGGGAAGACTGCAGGTTCAAAGCCATCCTTGGCAACTTAGTGAGGCTCTCAGCAACCTAGCAAGACCTTGTTTTCAGATAAGTAACAGAATTAGGCTGGGGTGTTGGTTGGTAGAATGCCCCTTGGTTCAATTGCCGGTACCACAAAAAATAAATAAATAAATAAATAAATAAATAAATAAATACCATTATTACAAAGAATTATAATGCATCAATAAAAAATTTTTAAAAGCAAAGTGTGGTGGCACACGTTTGTACTCCCAGTACTTGGGAGGCTGCGACAGAAGGATCGCGGCCTTCTGTCTAACTTTATGGCCAGCCTCAGCTACTTAGTGAGGCCCTCCACAACGTAGTGAGACCCTGTTTCAAAATAAAGAATAAAAAATTGGGCTGGGAGTGTAGCTTGAAGGTAGAAACCCCTTGGTTAAATCCCCAACACCACCATAAAAAAAAAATTTAAAAAAAATTAAAAAAATTTTTTGCCAGGCGTGGTGGCGCACGCTTGTAATCCTCGCGCTTGGGAGGCGGAGACAGGAGGATCCCGCTGGTTCGAAGCCAGCCGCGCTGGCTTAAGAGACCCTGTTTCCAAATAAAAACATAAAATAGGTCTGGGAGTGTAGCCCGGAGGTAGAAGGGTTTCTAGGAACTCCAGTACCACCAAAAAATTTAAAAATAAACAAGCTTATATTAATTTATTTTTATACATATATATAATTTATTTATATAATATATAATATATAGATATAATTTATATAATACATATTATATAATTTATATAATATAATATATATAATACTTATTTATTTATTTATTTAACTTTTTTTTTTCAGAAAAAAATGGACCTGCTTGTTAAATGAACCTACTCTATTTGAGAAGATACAAATAATTTTTAAACAGAATCATCAAAATGTGGGGAAAATATTTTGTTCAGCACACATTTTCTTTGACCCAGAGGTGAGGGGCCTTGCATCACTGAGCCAGGCTTAAAAGCCAACTCCGCACGGCCAACCTCAGTGGGGCCAGCAGTCCAGCACTTCCTTACCGGCCAAGTACTTTTCCAGGACCGCCTGCAGCTCTACAATGTCTCTTAATCGAGAGAGCACCTTCCCCTTCATCTCAGGCGATGTCTGTTGGCAGAAGGCATTCACAACCTGCAAAGTACAAATTACACATTCTTATTCTCTGACATATTCAGATTTTAATCTGATTTGCATTATTCACCCGAGGCTAACATTTTTTTGGTAGTACTGGGGATTGCCTGGCTAGCTTCTACCAGACAGCATAGGGTCACATTCTGAATTACCCTCCTTGAAAAGTAGGACGGAGGTTGGCATCTGCTCAGGAGCATTCTACCTCTAAGCTAGCTAAACCCAACAGCCTATCCCATTTTTTATTTTGAAACAGGGTCTCAAGAAGTTGCTGGCTTCAAACCCATGATCCTCCTGTCACAGCCTCCCAAGTGCTGGGATTATAGGCACGCACCACCAAGCACCACCACCTGTAAGTGACTTTGAACTCTGCACTTAAAATTCTCTATGTAAGCCGGGCGTGGTGGCGCACACTTGTCATCCCCGCGCTTGGGAGGCAGAGACAGGAGGATCTCACAGGTTCGAAGCCAGCCTCAGCTACTTAGTGAGGCTCTTAGCAATTTAGTGACACCCTGTTTTCAAATAAAAATATAAAAAAAAATAGGTCTGGGAGTACGGCCTGGAGGTAGAAAGCCTCTGGGTTCCACTTCCAGTACCACACAAAAAACTTTTTAAATAAAAAATAAAATAAAATTCTCTATGTATAAAACAAGATCAAATGCCTGCTTTACCCACATCATAATAAAAGTGTGGCGATCAAATGGACTCATGCAAGCGCACAAATATTCTCTGAAATAAAATGCAAGGGAAAGACACTGAGCGGGCAGGACGTGGTCGCCACTGCCCAGCACAAATATGTTCTTTCTTTATTTTTCTATAAACGTTCTACGGAGGGGAAAGTACCACGACCCATTGTAAAGAGCACATGTGTAGCCTCTGCTAGGATGAGCAGTATTTCCCAAGCGGCGAAGGCGGGAGTCACGCCAGCAGAAGAGCACAAGAGGGCCTGGAGGGGGGAAAATGGGCTGCGTGGTGAATTCTGAATATTTTTTTTTTCTTTTTTTGTGGTACTGGGAGTGGAACCCAGGGGCTTTCTACCCTCAGGCCACACTCCCAGACCTATTTTTACAAATTTTATTTGGAAACAGGATCTCACTAAGTTGCTGAGATCCTCACTACGTAGCTGAGGCTGGCTTCGAACCTGCGCGATCCTCCCAAGGGCTGGGATTACAAACGTGAACCACCGCGCCGGGCCTGGATTCTGAGCATTCTGACTTGGTGATTCAGAACACACGTCGTTGGGGAGGTGGAATGGAACAGCAAGAGGAGCGCAAGCGCCAGTGCTGGGGGACTGTTGGGGGAAGCCTCGTGGGAGCCAAGCAAGAGTTTTGATCTGAGAGGAACTGGAGACAGCAGGTGGAATGTCGCAGTGACTGCTCACCTCTCGGAACCAGTTGAGAGTAAGAAACGTGAGTGAACACATAAACGCACGCTCTTTAGCAGACATGGACTCCAGCCCCTCGCCAGGCTCCAGGTCAGTAAGGAACACCGGACAATCTGAGGGAGAACAACAAATGTTTGCACTTCCCCCTGGTTTAAGTCAAAGAGCCTGGAGGCTGCCCTGGAGCTACTTACTTTCCCCTTTCTTTATTTGTGGGTCAAACTTCGACTAGCTTCAAGAAATACTCCCACATTCGTCTCAAAGAGACTTTCATATTACATACCAATCAACAAATTGGGAAGTTTTAATAATCATAGACAAAATGATTGGGAAGCAAAGTATAATTACGATCACAGCTGATCTGTTAACACAAAGGCATTCGTTTCAGTGTTTCCTTTTGTTTGTGGTACTGCAAGCTGAACTCAGGGGCATTCTATCTAAGAAATATACCCCCAGTCATATTTTACTTTTTTGATTTGAAACAGGGTCTTGCTAGGTTGCCGAGAGTCTCATTACTTGCTGAAGAAACCCTTGAACCTGCAATCCTTCCGTCTCAACCTCCCAAGTACAGAAATTACAGGTGTGTCCCACCATGCCCGGCTAAATCCATACTAATTTTTCTATGGGATACCATTATTACTGCTATACTTGCTATGAAGTTAGCAAACTTCTTCCCACATATAACTGGTACTGATGTGGTTCTAGTCAATATTTAAAAAAAGGTCACAAAGAAAAAAGGATCTGAGGGATTCATCCTTTACCTAAGAGACCATCGATTTCTTCCAGGTTTCCATTAAATTGTTTCTCCACACAAAATCTCAGTAATCGAAAACAGGGAGCCAGGCACAATACAGACACCAATCTAGGGAGGAAAAATCCATGTCTAGACCACACTATTTTTTTTTTTTTTTTTGCGGGTCTGGGGATGGAACCCAGGGGCATTCAACCTCCGAGCTACAACCCCTGCCCTATTTTTTATTCTTTATTTTGAAACCAGGTCTCACTGAGTTGCAGAGGGCCTCACTAAGTAGCTGAGGCTGTCCGCGAACCATGATCCTCCGGTCTCAGCCTCCCGAATGCTGGAATTACAAGCGTGCGCCACCACGCCCGGCTTTAGGCCACACTTTATACTCAGTCGTGCTGGTCCATGTCTGTAAAAAGCCCAACTTTATAATTAAAGACTTTCACCCTTGCTGGGCGTGGTGACACACACTTGTAATCCCAGAATTTGAGAAGCTGAAACAGGGGGTGTGGTTCGCAGACAGCCTCAGCTACTTAGTGAGGCCCTTTGCAACTCAGTGAAACCCTGTTTCAAAATAAAGAATAAAAAATAGGGCTGAGGGTGTAGCTCAGAGGTAGAATGCCCCTGGGTTCCATCCCCAGTACTGCAAAAATAAATAAATAAATAAATAAATAAATAAATAAATAAATAAAGACTTTTGCTCAAAATAAATCTGTCTCTCTATCTCTCCCTTTCTCTCTTTTTGGGGGAAGGAGGTACTAGGAATTAAACCTCGGGCATTCTACTTCGTGTGTGTGTGTGTGTGTGTGTGTGTGTGTGTATTTCTGGGGACTGAGCCCAGGGGCATTCTATCTCCAAGTTACACCCCCCAGCCCTACTTTACTTTTGTTTTGAAACAGGGTGTCACAACTAGATTAATGAAAGTCTCACTACTTGCCAAGGCTGTCCTCAAACCTGCCATCTTTCTGCCTCAGCCTCCCAAGTACGGGAATTAAGTGGAATTATGGGCATGCATCTTGACGTCTGGCTCCAGGGCATTCTACTTCTGAGCTAGTCCTCCGGAGTGTGTGTGAATGTGTATGTGTGTGTGTGTGTGCGCGCGCATATGTGTGTGTTACTGGGAATTGAACCAGGGGCATGCTACCTCTGATCTATACCCCCAGTCCTATTTTATTTTTTATTTTTGAAACAGAGCTTCACTAAGTAGCTGAGGCTGGCTGTGAACCTGCGATCCTCCTGTTTCAGCCCTCCAAGTACTGTGATTACAAGTATGTGCCACCCCCAGACCTATTTTATTTTTATTTTGAATGAAAGCCTCACTAAATTGCTGAGGCTTTCGTCAAACCTACAATCTTCCCAAGTCCTGGAATTCACAGACCTGTGCCAACATGCCCAGAAATAAGCATCTCCTTTTAAGAATAAGTGGCAGAGCACACCTAATGAACGTTCAGCAAATGATGACCTCAACTGTAGCAAGGCAGGAGTATGTGGACGGAAGGAGCAGAGGCAGGAGGGAACGAGAGAGGCAGAAATAGCCAAGGAGGTTCTCGGGAGGAGAAGCGAGGGGCAAGGGACAGAAAACAGCTTCAGGAGCTGACTGTGGTGGGGCACACTTGTAATGTGAATACTTGGGAGGAAGAGACAGGAAGACCATGGTTCAAGGCCAGCCTCATCAAATTAGCAAGACACTGCTTCTATTATTATTATTATTATTATTATTATTATTATTATTATTATTATTCTGGGGATTGAACCCCGGGGAATTCTACCTCTGAGCTATACCTCAGCCCTACTTTTTTTTTTTTTTTTTTTTGGTGGTACTTGGGGTGGAACCCAGACACTTTCTACCTCCAGGCTATACTCCCAGACCCATTTTATATTTTATTTGGAAACAGGGTCTCACTAAGTTGCTGAGAGCCTCACTCAGTAGCTGAGGCTGGCTTCGAACCTGTGCGATCCTCCTGTCTCAGCCTCCCAAGCGCGGGGATGACAAGCGTGCGCCACCACGCCCGGCATCTCAGCCCTACTTTTTATTCTTTATTTTGATACTGGATCTCATTAAGTTGCAGAGGGCCTCACTAAGTAGCTGAGGCTGGCCATGAACTTCTGATCCTCCTGTCTCAGTCTCTCAAGTATGGGGATTACAAGAGTGCACCACCATGCCTAGCTTATTTCAAAATTAAAAAAAATAATAACGGCAGGGGTGTAGCTCAGAGGTAGAATGCTCATGCTCCTGGGTTTAATTCCTAGTACGGAAGGAGGGGGGAAGGGAAGGGAAGGAAAAGGAAGAAAGAAGAGGAGGAAGGAAGGAAGAGGAGGCTGAGACGACCTTCCAGAACACCTGCTGGCTCTCACTGAGGCAACACAAATCTTAACCCCACGTTCTAGAACATAAACAAGGAATCTAGCTCCTTCCCTCTCATCCCTCCAAACTCCACCTGTTTTAGAATAAATCCTTTTGACTCAAGTTCCCCTCGAATTGAAAGAAGTGTGAAATTCCCTATGACTATTGAAATCAATGACAGAGGTTTTAGGGGAAAAAACTGTACTGACTTTTGGTCTGATTCCTGTGAAGCCATTTGACCCCCATCTTTTTCGGATTCTTCAGAGTACAACAGTGGCAGAAGGTTGACGGCAATCCCATCAGAGGTGTTCTGTTCTTCCAGTCCAAAGAGAGGTCTCACCGGAAATGGAAAGTCACTGTGAAGAGAACCCGGAACCTGATGCTCGGGCTCAGGGATACGTAAGGCTGTGGGAAAAGCCACTCGAACAAACCAATTCTTTCTTTTTCTTTTTGGTGTACTGAGGATTGAATCAATAAGCATTCTACCTTTGAACGAAACCCCCGGACCTATTTTATTTTTATTTAGAAACAGAGTCTTGCTAGGTTGATAGCATCACAACTTGCTGAGATTGTCCTCAAAACTGGGATCCTCCTGTTTCAGCCTCCCAAGTCCTGGGATTACAAGTGTGCACCACCACGCCCAGCTAGAACAAAACAATTTCTAATTTTTTATTTATTTATTTTGTAGTACTGGGGGTGAAACCCAGGGGCTTTTCTACCTCCGGGCTGTACTCCCAGACCTATTTTTTATACTTTATTTGGAAACGGGGTCTAAGTTGCTGAGAGCCTCACTCAGTAGCTGAGGCTGGCTTCGAACCTACGATCCTCCTGTCTCAGCCTCCCGAGCGCTCGGATTACAAACGTGCGCCACCACGCCCGGCAAACAAACCAATTTGTAACAAAACTACTATGGCAAAAAGTTGAAAAAAGGAAAAGAAGTAGAGAACCACTCGGCAATTTGGGAGCTGGGGTGCAGGAGTGTTGAGCCTTGGAGGAAAGAGCTCGTGAGACAGGCCAGACTCGGCGGAGGTGAGCATGCTGTAACGCCTCTATCAGCTACTGACGCAGCTCCTTCACCAATACAACCAAACCAGCACGCAAAGGAACTTACCCTTCCGGAAGAGCACATAAGTCCACCACAAAGGTATCTTGGAAATCACTAAAGATGGTCTGTCCAATCCATTCCTTCAGGAAACAAACACAAAAGTGTGGTCCAGGGTAGGCTTGCTTTAGAGCCCTGCATAATCACTTTTTGCAGAAAAACTTAAAAGAATAACTTTTCTTTTGTTCTGGTACAGGGAATTGAGCCCAAGGGCATTCCACCTCTGAGCTACACGCCAGCCCTATTTTATTCTTTATTTTGAAACAGAGTCTCACTAAGTTGTGGACAGCCTAAGGAGATGAGGCTGCCCACGAACCTGTGATCCTCCTGTCTCAGCCGCCTAAGTACTGGGATTACTAGCATGCACTACCACGCCCACAACTATTAACTTTTCTGAGCCTCACTTTCCCATTTCTAAAAAGGAAATAACAAAACTACACATCTCATTATTGTGAAAGAGAACAGAGATAATGCAGAGAAAACACTTAGTCCCATATGTGGCATAGAATAGGGCTTTCAAACAAATGTGTATCTAATTAACACCATTATCAATATCCTCCTCCTCTTCATTACTATTTTTTTTACTGTTTTTGTGTGTGTGTGTGTGTGTATGTGTTTGTGCATGTGTGTGTGTTATTATGGATTAAATCCAGGGGCATTCTACCTCCAAGATATATCATCAGCCCTCTATTTTATTCTTTATGTTTAAACGGTCTAAGTTGTAGAGGGCCTAAGTAGCTGAGGCTGGCCATGAACCTGTGATCCTATCTCAGCCTCCCAAGTACTAGGATAATAAGCATGTGCCACCACGCTCGGCTCTTATAGTTTTATTTTTATTTTTTGTGGTACTGAGATTAAGCCTAGACACAGTCTACCTCCAAGCTACACGCCCAGCACTTTCCTTAATTTATTTTTTAAATCCATGGGAGGGGGGAATATTCAACCCTGGGGCACTCTACCTCTAAACTATACCCCCAACCTTATTTTATTTTTTATTTGGAAACAGGGTCTCGCTAAGCTGCTGAGAGCCTCACTAAGTTGCTGAGGCTGGCCGTGAATCTGCGATCCTCTTGTCTTGGCCACCCACATACTGGGATTACAAGCAAGTGCCACCATGCCCGGTTTTCATTCCTATTATTATTATTACTGTGGGGGAGGTTTCAGAGGAGATCCCTGAGACAGGGTGGAAGAGAACAAAGACACAAGATAATCTGTTTTCCCACTGCAGAAGAACGAGCTTGAGGAATGTGCTGCAGAGCAGCTCTCACACGTCAATGATTTAAGAACAGACACTGGGTCTCACCAAGGTTTGAGCGGCCACCTTTTCTTTTTGGATCAGGTTGGCAAATTCATCATAATAAAGTGCAGAGGCCCGAGGAGACTGCTCAGTGCAGGAATGAACCAACTGCAGCAAGGAGGTCACCTGCAGCAGTCAAGAGAAAGGACGCGTCATCCCTCAGCCTGGCTGGGAATATATATATATATATATATATATATATATATATATATATATATATATATATTTTTTTTTTTTTTTGGTGGTACTGGGGTTCCTGGAAGTCCTTCTACCTCCGGGCTACACTCCCAGACCTATTTTATATTTTTATTTGGAAACAGAGTCTCTTAAGCCAGCGCACGCGGCTGGCTTCAAATCTGCGCGATCCTCCTGTCTCCGCCTCCCAAGCGCGGGGATTACAAGCGTGCGCCACCACGCCCGGCTGGGAAAATATTTTTAAAAAAGAAAACCCCTTTCTGGCAAACTGAGAGTGGCTAAAAGTGCCTCCTCAGTTTTCCATTTTCTTTTTCTTTTTTGGCAGTATTGGGGTTCCTGGAAACCCTTCTACCTCCGGGCTCCACTCCCAGACCTATTTTATATTTTTATTTGGAAACAGGGTCTCCTAAGCCAGCCTGGCTTGGAACCTGCGCGATCCTCCTGTCTCCGCCTCCCCAGCGCGGGGATGACAAGCGTGCCCGCCGCGCCCGGCCGCCTCCTCAGTTTCTATTAAACATATCTGACCACACTGTACAGACTCACCTGTGTGAACTGCTCGCTGCTCAAGCCGGCTTCCCGCGGGGTCAGATTAGAAGATCCACTTCTAGAAAGAGGAATTCTAGTTTTTGTAATATTTTTTTAACAACTGGCAGTAAGTTTAAGAACCCCACTTCCATGAAGCAAAACTAGAAATAAAATTTCATGATGTCTGTATAGAGAATTTATTTTATCCATACAAAATGTGTTTGCAGTAAAGCATGGTTATCTCACCTATATTTTATTTGAGATGGTATCTCCCCATGCTACTCAGGCTGGTCTTGAACTTCTAGGCTCTAGTGATCCTTAGCCTCTCAAGAGCTGGGACTGAGAGTGTTCAGTACCATGCCTGGCTCATATGTATTTTTATTTATTTATTTTTATGTTATTTTATTTATTTATTTTGGTGGTACTGGGGATGGAACCCTTCTACCTCTGGGCTACACTCCCTGACCTATTTTATATTTTTATTTGGAAACAGGGTCTCTTAAGCCAGCAAGGGGCTTCAAACCTGTGCGATCCTCCTATCTCGGCCTCCCAAGCCTGAGGATTACAAGCGTGCGCCACCACGCCCAGCTGGCTCATATGTATTTTTAAGGACACAATAAATTGGTAATAATAAAAAGGGAAAGCACTTTTTTTGTCTTCAGATGAAATCTCCCTCTGTTGACCCTGGTTGGCCTTAAACCGCTGGCCTCAAGTGAGCCCCTGAATTGCTGGGACTACGATGTGAGCCGCCATGCCTGACGAGGGCAGGCACTCTCTACTGTGTACTATGTGAATACTGTTGTTACCATTTCATACATTCAATAACTCCATGAGATAAGTCCTATTGTTATCCTCTTTCGCATAGGTGAGACTACAAGGGTAGAGGAAGGTCATTTAGATAAAAAATAATAAAGTCAGGATTTGATTCCAGTCACTGAATAAATTCTTAACCGTACACCACACAGACTCTTCAGACTGCATGCATGTGAATGGATGTTCCCTTAGAAGCCCTGCCCTGAGAGGTCTCAGGAGTTCCTTGCCATTCCAAGAAGACTGGAATGAATGGCAATACTGTCAGTTTGCCCCAGCAACATTTTATCAAGCCCCAAATCCAAAGTCTCTTTAGATGCTACAATTTGGACATCTAAGAGCAAGAAGAGAAAATCCTACAAGGAAGACCTCACCCGTACCAAACATGAGGCTGTAGATGGGACTAATACGGCAACGCAGAGACCCATAGAGCCCAGTGCCGAGTCAGGAGCAGACACACAAAACTGCATTCTAGGAGGAGTGAGTTGCCATTTTTTGTGGAAAAACTTCTAGAAGAGTATCTCTGGGCAACACTTTATTTTCAACAACAGACTATGACTATGATCAGAATCCTGACAAAATTATATGTGGTATACAGTCGAGATTAGAAGAGAGATTATAAAAAGTAGCAAAACATTTATTTCCCTTAAGAGTTGCTGTTGTTGTTAGAGGTGGTGGTGATGATGGTGGTAGCAGTAGCGGTGGTGGTGGTGCTAGTATCAGTGGTAGTGAGGTGGCGGTGGCAGTAGTAGTAGTGATGGTGGAGGTGGCGGTAGTGGTGGTGGTGGTAGTAGTGGTGGTTAGTGGTAGCGAGGTGGTATTGGTAGAGGGAGTGGTGGTAAGATGGTGGTGGTGGTGGTGGTGGTGCTAGTATCAGTGGTAGTGAGGTGGCGGTGGCAGTAGTAGTAGTGATGGTGGAGGTGGTGGTGAGGTGGTAGTGGTGGAGGTGGCGGTAGTGGTGGTGGTGGTAGTAGTGGTGGTTAGTGGTAGCGAGGTGGTATTGGTAGAGGGAGTGGTGGTAAGATGGTGGTGGCGGTGGTGGTGTTGGGAATGGTGGCAATGATGGTGGCGGTGGTGGTAATGGAGGTGGTTTTGTTGGTAGTAGAAGTGGTAAGATGGTAGTGGTGGTGGTGGGGATGGAGGTGGTACTGGGAACTGATCCCAGGGACACTCTACCACTGAGATACGTACCCAGCCACCACCACCACCCCTCTGTAAGACAAAGTCTTGCTAACTTGCTCAGATGGCCTCAAACTTGTATTCCTCTTGCCTGAGACACTTAAGGAGCAAGAATTACAGGTGTATACTATACTGCTTGCCTTTTTCCATAGTTTCAATGTCTACTGTTAAAAGTGTCTACACACTGTATCATTTTATTTTGTAAGACAGCAACTTGAGATTAATTGATCCTGAGCCACAAATGTCAGAACCTGTACCTGTCTTCCGCCATGATGCCAGCCATGGTGATAGCTCCAATAATCCCAATGAGTTTGTACTTGAAGATGGTGCTAGACAGCTGCTTTCGTATCACTAAGTGCATGTCATCCTGCAATGAGACAAAGGAGAAAAATGTTGAAATGTCATTAAAAAATATATATATCTATGAGCCGGGCGTAGTGACGCAAGCAAGTAATCTGTACTTGAGAGGCTGGAAGAGGAGGATTGTAGGTTTGCTGCCAGCCTCAGAAGCTTTGTGAGACCCTTCACAACTTGATGAAACCCTGTTTCAAAATAAAGAATAAAATAGGGTTGGAAGTATAGCTCAGAGGTAGAATGCCCCTGGGATCAACCCTCAGTACTACAAAAAATGAAGAAAAAAGAAGGGTCAGGGTATAGTTCAGAGGTAGAAAGTCCCTGTGTTTAATCTTCAGCATGCAAAAAAACAAAAAGAAAAACAAAAAAGGATCTATGCACAATGGAGCCAGAAAAACTAGACTAGATTTGACTGTGGTGATGTACCTGTAATCCTAGTACACTGGAGCATGAGACAGGAAAATAGCAAACTTGGAACCAGCCTGGGCAACTTACTGAGACTCTGTCTGAAAAACAGACTCTGAGCAACCTAGCAAGACGCTGCTTTATTTATTTATTTATTTATTTATTTATTTATTTATTTATTTATTGTGTTACTGGGGGTGGAACCCAGAGGCTTTCTACCTCCGGGCTACACTCCCAGACCTATTTTATATTTTATTTGGAAACAGGGTCTCACTAAGTTACTGAGAGCCTCACTAAGTAGCTGAGGCTGTCCGCGAACCACGACCCTCCAATCTCAGCCTCCTAAATGCTGGGATTACAGGCGTGCACCACCACGCCCGGCTACCCTTTTGTATATTTTGAATTTTATACCATATGTATATATTACCTACTCAAAAAAAATCTTTTTTTTTAATGCAGTACTGGGGATTGAACCCAGGGGCATCTACCCCTAAGCTACACCCCCAACTCTACTTTTTTATTCTTTATTTTGAAACAGGGTCTCAATAAGTTGCAGAGGGCCTAAGTAACTGAAGCTGGTCACAAACGTGCAATCCTCCTGTCTTGGTCTCCCCAATACTGGGATTACAAGCGTGCGCCACCAGGCTCTGCTTTAATTTTAAACAGGTGCTGGTTGCTGGGCTTGGTGGCATACTCCCACAATCCCAATACGTGGGAGGCTGAAACAGGAGGGTCACACATTCAAAGCCAGCGTCAGCAATTCAGTGAGGTTCTCAGAAACCTAGCAAGACCCTGATTTCAGATTAGACATACAACCAGTGTGGGGTGTAGCTTGGAGGGAGAAGAGAGGCTGAAAAAAGGTGCTGGTTGTTCCAGGCCACAGTCCTGTGTGGATGCCGCCACAAGATGTCACTAACAATGCATGACAAGAGTCATGAATTACGATCCCAACCTGCTCTCTCATTAATACCCTTTGTCTGGCCTTCCCAGGACTGATGCCTATAAATAAGAGTAAGCCCAGGTGAGGTCGAGGTTATACAGAGAGGCTCCTGAGGAAACATGGGAATTCTGAGTCTCCACAGTACTCAACACGGAGCCTAAACAGCTTCTCTTCCTCCGCTTCACCAGCGTCTCTGCCTCGCATCTCAGTGCCCGGCATACAGTGGGCACTTCACATTGGCATGGGAAAAGAAGAAAAGTGCTGGGTCTCTGGTAATGCACGATTCCCACACAGCCAGGAGTGGTTTGTCCTGCCAATTTTGAGATTCTTTCTCAACACAGGGCCTCTTACCTTGATGTGGCTACTCGCTTCATGCTGAGAGTTGCATGCGAGCGTGCTGAGAATACTGAAGACCTTTCGTATTTGCTGAGGGGACATATGTTCCATATAATCTAAAATGCCCTGAGAAGGGAGAAAAATGCCCACAATAAGGTTAGCATCGAATATTTTTTTCCATTTTTTTGTAGTGCTCGGGATAAAACCCAGAGGCCTTCTACCTCTAGGCTATGCCCCCTATCCTATTTTATTCACTTAGAAACAGGGTCTCAGCCGGGCGTGGTGGCACATGCTCCTAATCCCAGCATTCGGGAGGCTGAGACAGGAGGATCACGGTTCGCGGCCAGCCTCAGCTACTTAGTGAGGCCCTCTGCAACTCAGTGAGACCCGGTTTCAAAATAAAGAATAAAAAATAGGGCAGGGGTGTAGCTTGGAGATCGAATGCCCCTGGGTTCCATCCCCAGACCCACAAAAAAAAAAAAAAAAGAAAAAAAGAAACAGGGTCTCATTAAATTACTGAGCCTAAGTTGCTGAAGATGGCCTTGAACCTATGATCCTCCTGTTTCAGCTTCCCAAGTACTGTAGGCGTGCGCCACCATGCCCAGCTTCATTGTTCCTTCAGATCAAAAAGCTAAAATCTTTATAAGACATACACACAGAGCCAGTTATCTGTTTCCCAGAAGTTCAAGTTGTGAACGATATGACTAGAAGCCAAAGGTTCAATATTTTGGACCTAAGATGAGGGGGCCCTTGTAGGTCTCTAAGTTTATGCTTTTATCAGAGACTAAAAACCCAAAGAAAAATATCTTTTTTTTTTTCTGGTACTAGGCATGGGACCCAGGAGCATTCGACCTCTGAATTACACTCCCAGTCCTATTTTTTATTCTTTTTTTTTTTTTTTTTTTTGGTGGTACTGGGATTCCTGGAAGCCCTTCTACCTCCGGGCTACACTCCCAGACCTATTTTTACATTTTTATTTGGAAACAGGGTCTCCTAAGCCAGCACGCGCAGCTGATTTCAAACCTGTGCGATCCTCCTGTCTCTGCCTCCCAAGCGCGGGGATGACAAGCGTGCGCCACCACGCCCAGCCCTATTTTTTATTCTTTATTTTGAAACAGGGTCTCACTGAGTTGCAGAGGGACTCACTAAGTAGCTGAGGCTGGCCGTGAACCGCCATCTTCCTGTCTCAGCCTCCCGAATGCTGGGATTACAAGCATGGGTCACCACACTGGCTTCAATGATAGCATTTGCCTAGTATGTGTGAGGCCTGGGGTACAATCCTTAGTATTGCCAAAAAAAAGTCTGTACTAGCTGGACGTGGTGGTGCACGCTTTGTAATCCCAGCATTCAGGAGGCTGAGACAGAAGGATCATGGTTCACGGCCAGCCTCAGCTACTTAGTGAGACCCTGTTTCAAAATAAAGAATAAAAGCCGGGTGTGGTGGCGCACACTTGGAATGCCAGCATTCAGGAGGCTGAGACCGGAGGATCGCGGTTCGCGGACAGCCTCAGCTACTTAGTGAGGCCCTCCGCAACTCAGTGAGACCTAGTTTCAAAATAAAGAATCAAAAATAGGGCAGGGGGTGTAGCTTGGAGGTCAAATGCCCCTGGGTTCCATCCCCAGACCCGCAAAAAGAAAGAAAGTCAGTACTAGCTCTCTACTGTTTATAGAATCAAACTAAAACTCCTTAGCATGCCTTTTTTTGGTACTAGGGATTGAACCCAGGGGCACTCTACCTCAGAGGCACACCCCCAGTCCTATTTTATTTTTTGAAACAGGGTCTCACTATTTACGTTTATTACAGAATTGACCATGCTGTACTTGAGGAGCATGCTTACTTCTCTTACCCTCGTCAAAGGCACAGATCAATCCTTACACCCACAGCACCAGAACAAAGCAAAACACAGAGTTTCCCATCAAGAGGTTTGGACGTGGAAGGGCGAGGGGGATTCCACGCTGCCTGCCCATCCCGGCACTTCCTACCCACTCCTCCCACCAATCACGGCGTGCAGTAGACACGAGGGCAAGATAAACGCCTGTGTACGAAATACCAGAAAGCTCAGATACGCGCAATGGGAAAGAAGGATCCGATATACGGTGCAGAGCCAAAGATACCTTCAGGAAGACGGCATTCAGCCCCAGGACGGAAGGGCTGAGCTTCATGAGCATGAAGAGAACGTCCAGCGCAGTGTCCACTTCAGATTCACTCCCACTGCAGACAAAGGACGCCAAGGCACCGAGCACTTCCTACAGGGGCGGGGTCCGGAGAAGAGCGTGTGGCCCAGGACAGCATCGCTGTTCAAAGGGGCTCGTGCCCGACGCGCTCCCACTCCCCAGCCTCTAAAATGGCAACCCACTCATCCCATCGTCTATGGAATTTTCACTGACGTTGGCTTCTGGAAGCCTGGGATCACGCCGACGTATCTACACTACCACCTGGTCTCGTGTGTGTGTGTGTGGGGGGGGGGTATTAGGAGGTGAAACAGGGTTTTATATCTCCAAGCTACACCTCACGTCTTATTTATTCTGAAACAGGGCCTAAGTTGCTGATGGCCTTGCTCAGGTGCTGGGGCTGGTCTAGAACCTGAAATCCTTCCCTGTCAGCCTCCCAGGTAGCGGGATGACAAGCGTGCGCCACCATACCAAGTTTACTTATTCCTCAATTGCTTTCAGAATCACTCTCCACAAGTACCACCCTTCCTCTCTAAGTACAAGCCATTAAATTTTGTTTTTATGTTCATGGGATAGTTAGGCCTCAAGCTTTTCTCAGTATATCTATTTCTAAAAAACAGCTTCAGAGCCGGGTGTGGTGGGCACCCTTGTAATCCACGCGCTTGGGAGGCGAAGACAGGAGGATCACGCTGGTTCGAAGCCAGCTGCGTTGGCTTAAGAGACCCTGTTTCCAAATAAAAATATAAAATGGGTCTGGGAGTGTAGCCCGGAGAAGGGTTTCCAGGAACCCCAGTACCACACACACAAAATAAATTAAATTAAATTAAAAAAATAAAAATAAAATAAAAGACAGCTTCAGTATCAGTTTATTTACAGCTCAATTCTACTGTTATTGTGAAAACCAACTAACAAACCTGCTGAAGCTTTATTTGAAATATACAGGATTTTGATATTTTATTTAATTTTGGTACTGGGGATTGAACCCAGAAGCATTTTACCCTTTATATTTTTGGGGGGTGTGTGTGTGTGTGTGTGGTATTAGGGATTTTTTTTTTTTTTTTTTTTTTTTTTTTTTTTGCGGGTCTGGGGATGGAACCCGTGGGGAATTGTACCTCTGAGCTACACCCTCTGCCCTATTTTTTTATTCTTTATTTTGAAACCGGGTCTGAGTTGCAGAGGGCCTCACTAAGTAGCTGAGGCTATCCGCGAACCGCGATCCTCCGGTCTCAGCCTCCCGAATACTGGAATTACAAGTGTGCGCCACCACGCCCGGCGGTATTAGGGATTGAATCCAACATTCTACCTTTAATTATATCCCCAGACCTTTTTTTTTTTTAGAATTTATTTACCTTTTTTTTAATAGAATTTCTTTATTTATGTTGTGTGTGTGATACTAAGGATTAAGACCACAGGTATTCTACCGCCAAGCTACACCTCCAGCCCTATTTTATTTTTAATTTGGAAATAGAGTCTCGCTAAGTTGCTGAGGCTGGTTTTGAGCCTGTGATCCTCAGGTCTCAGCCTCCCAAGGACCAGGATTACAGATTTGCGCCACCATGCCCAGCACTGATCTTAATTTTAGACCCAGAGGATTCTGAAGTGTACAACACAGGATTCGATACGCTAGGCCGACCTCTAGTTCTAAGGCTGGGATGAGCACTGAGTTTCCCAAGCTCCAGTTCAGAGTTCTTCCCCTTCAAAGCTTTCTAATCATCAAGAAATAAACATCAGTTCACATGCAGTCCACTTGGAACTGGGTTCCTTCCCATTTCCCTGTTCCCTCCTTATCGAAATAAATTTTTCTACATACCTGTTGGCAATAGGCGTCAAAATACTTAAATGAGTATTTGTATAGGAGACTGCCAAACACAATTATTCTGTGATCTTGAGAGTGGAACAAACTCTGAGCCAGCGACAGAATTGATGGACAAATATCATTCAGAACCTGCAAAGGGGAAGAAGAGAGACGGAGGACAGTGACTGTGGAGGCGAGCACAGCTGTGAACCACGAGTCTCTCGCGCACCTTGGGGTCAGCGTTTTACTTCATGGACGTGAAGTGCCCAGGATGCTACTAAATCGCCACAGTGTGTAGCCATGCGCACACTGGAGTTTTGTGTGTTGGCGGCTCCACGGTCCTCTTTCAGCCCACAGGAGGAAAAGCAAGGCTTACAGAAAGATGTTCCTGCAGGAGGAAGCGACACTAAAAGCAGCCTAAATCAAGATGAGTGGGAAACCATCCCAATAAACACATTTTGGATATAAAAAAAGTAATAAAATAAAAATAAAAATAAATAAGCCAGGCACGGTGGCACGTAATTGTAATCTCAGTACCCGCGGGGGAGGCTGAGACAGGAGGATCCAGGTTCGTGGACAGCCTCAGCTACTTAGTGAGGCCCTCCGCAACTTACTGAGACCCTGTTTCAAAATAAAAAGCCAGGCATGGTAGCATCCACTTGTAATCCCAGTACTTGGGAGGCTGAAATAGGAGGATCACAGGTCCCCAGCCAGCCTCAACTATTTAGTGAGGCCTTCTGAAACTCAGTGAGACCATTTCAAAATTAATAATAATAATAATAATAATAATAATAAAGGGCTGGAGGTGTAGCTCAGAGGTAGAATGCCCCTGGAATCAATCCTCAGTACCACACATACACAGACAAAAAAAAAAAAAAATCAAGTTTTAAAGCCGGGCATGGTGGCGCACGCTTGTAATCTCAGCATTCGGGAGGCTGAGACTGGAGGATCGTGGTTCACGGACAGCCTCAGCTACTAACTGAGGTCCTCTGCAACTCAGTGAGACCCGGTTTCAAAATAAAGAATAAAAAATAGGGCAGGGGGTGTAGCTTGGAGGTCAAATGCCCCTGGGTTCCATCCCCAGACCCACAAAAAATTAAAAAAAAAAAATCAAGTTATACAATATGAATTCAGAAGATCTAAAATTAAAACTCTTTCTGCCGGGCGTGGTGGTGCACGCTTGTAATCCCAGCATTTGGGAGGCTGAGACCTGGAGGATTGCGGTTCGCGGACAGCCTCAGCTACTTAGTGAGGCCCTCTGCAACTCAGTGAGACCTGGTTTCAAAATAAAGAATAAAAAATAGGGCAGGGGGTATAGCTCGGGGGTCAAAAGCCCCTGGGTTCCATCCCCAGACCCACAAAAAAAAAGAGACCCTGTTTCCAAATAAAAATAGGTCTGGGGGTGTAGCCCAGAGGTAGAAGGGTTTCCAGAAACCCCAGTACCACCAAGAATAAATAAATAAATGAATAAATAAATAAATAAATAAAACACTTTCTATAAAAAAGATTTGGGGTGCATGTGAAATAAGTTCCATATAAACCAATTTCATGAAAACCGACCTTAGATTGGTTTACTACCACTTCAACGTATGAGTGAAGCTAAGTAATAATCCTACTGTATTTCAAAACATTCTGACCTCCTTCTCAAAGATGAAAGATATTAGCAAAAGATATGATCAGAAGCCGGGCGTGGTGGCGCACGCTTGTAATTCCAGAGCTTGGGAGGCTGAGACAGGAGGATCGCACAGGTCCAAAGCCAGCCTCAGATACTGAGTGAGGCTCGCAGCAACTTAGTGAGACCCTGTCCCCAAATAATGTATAAAACACGTCTGGGAGTATAGCCCGGAGGTAGAAAAGCCCCTGGGTTCCACCCCCAGTACCACAAACAAAAAAGATATTATCAGGATGTCCACAGTGGTTAGGAAAAGCTAAAATAACATCTCTATATCTTTCAGACTAACACTGCCTCCCTAATACTTACCAAGTAATAAATAGAGAAAGTACTCTGTACCAGATCTTCTTGAAGGCAGCCTGATCGAATCTTATTTCTTAGCACCCTCTCAATGGATTTCTTTGTCTGAGTATTGGTGCTATATATGATGAGAAGCATCGCCAGGTCAAAACTCTATTGTAAGTAAGTATGCAACAATAAGAAAATAGTTTAATGAACACAATTACAACAACACAACAGTAACCTCCAACTTCTTCTCATTAAAACAAAGAATGGTACTCATTTTTGGAATATTACATAGCCGTGATAAAGAATGAGCCAGACTCTCTCGATATATATATATATATATATATATATATATATATATATATATATATATATTTTTTTTTTTTTTTTCTTTCTTTTTGCAGTACTGGGGATTGAACCCACAGGCATTTTACCTCTGAGCTACACTCCAGTCCTATTATTTTTCTTTATTTTGAAAACAGGATCTCACTAAGTTGCAGAGGGCCTCTCTAAGTAACTGAGGCTGTCCTCAAACCTGCAACCCTCCTGTTTCAGCTTCCCAAGTACTAGAGTTACAAGTGTGTGCCACCACACCCAGGTCAGACTATATTTGTTAACCAAGAAAGGCATTCCCTCACATACAAAGTATTGAAAAAAAACTTGCAACTGGGCATGGTGGCACACACTGGTAATCCTGCATTTGGGAGGCTGAGACAGGAGGATCATAGTTTGGGGACAGGCTCAGCTATTTAGTGAGGCCCTTTGCAATACAGTAAGACCCTGTTTCAAAATAAAGAATAAAAAATAGGGCTGGGGATGTAGCTCAGAGGTAGAAGGCCCCTGGGTTCCATCCCCAGTAATGAAAAAATATTTTTTTTAAATAAGTAAATACAAATACAAAAATAAGGTGGGCATGATGGCACATGCTTATTATCCCAGCATTGGGATGGCAGAGACAGAAGGATCGCAGTTCGCAGAGACAGCCTTAGCTACTCAGTGAGGCCCTCTGCCTCAGTGAGACTGTTTCAAAATAAAGAATTTTTTAAAAATAGGACTGGGGTGTAGCTCAGAGGTAGAATGCCTCTGGGTTCCATTCCCAGTACTGCCAAGAAGAAAAAAAAAAAGTATAGCCCCATCGTATTTAGTAACATAAAGCTCACGCAGAAGTAGTAATATACACGTGGCACACACTTGTAACCCCAGTACTTGGGAGGCTGAGACAGGAGGGTCATGCAGGTTTGAAGCCTCAGCTTCTTAGTGAGACCCTGTTTCCAAATAAAATATAGGTCTGGAGTGTAGCCCAGAGGTAGAAAGCCCCTGGGTTCCAATCCCAGTACCACAGACACACAAGGATAAACAGACTCTGGCTGGGTGGACATGGGGACAGAGAAGTGAAACGCGGTGGTCGTCTTCACAGTACGCTGGGCGGGCCCCGGGGCGACAGGTGGGTCCAGGTGTGGGAGCCACTGCTTTGGCTGCAACCTGACGTGTGTCCGGCATGTGTGTGGTTCCCCTGCTCGAGGCCACGGGTTTATTTCACTGCCAGAATTAGATGGGGCAAACCATTTGGCAAGTGAGCCCCATCCTCGCCAGCGGCTGACGTAGAGAAGCTGTGAAGGCCAAGGCCGGCCGGCGGCAGGAGAAAAGGCAGGGAGGCGCGGCGCTTACTCCAAGTCAGTCAGTACTTCACCAGCGTTACCTTGTGCTCAGACTCGACGACAACACTTTCAACCACCTGGGGAAGAAAGTGACAAAGGCACCATGACACATCGGTGGCACATGTCACTCACGCCCCACTCGGCAGGACCTGCCTCCTGCGTGAGCCGGCCTCCACCTATCAGAGCCACCTGAGTGACGCAGGCGCGTGTGGTACTGAGGCCAGCGCCCACAGGGTGCCTCTGAGCTACACCTCAAGCCCTTTTTTATTTTGAAACAGGGCCTCAGTAAGCTGTGGAGGGCCTCGCGAAGGTGCTGAGGCTGGCCATTACGTTGTGATTCTCCTGTCTCGGTCTCTCCAGGACTAGGATTAAAGTCGGCACCAACACACCCAGCTCTCTGAAAACTCTTAAAACTTTTATATACACATCTGTCACTGACCGGCACGCCTTGTCTTCTGGGTGCTCCAAGTTCCAAAGATCTCGCTCACCTTAATCCAAGCTTCTGAAATGGTCTTTTCATATCTAATGGCTGACTTTATTACATCAAAGAGGAGAGGAATATAGTCCAAACACTTGTTTTCTTGACTTCCTGAAGAACTACAAATAAAAGAAGAGGGAAAATCATTTCTTCTACTTAACAAAGAGAAATGTAAGATATCAGGGCTCCTGCCTCCTAGCCATGTACCCAGGAGCAAGTCCCCACCTCATATATAAATTGGCTAAAATACCTGTTCTGCAGTCCACGTGAGGGAGATATGAATGGCCAACAACACATACAATTTGATAAACTGTACAGTATGTGAATTTAATATGTGTGTGTGTGTGCCGGGCGTGGTGGCGCACGCTTGTAATCCCCGCGCTTGGGAGGCGGAGACAGGAGGATCGCGCAGGTTCGAAGCCAGCCGCGCTGGCGTAAGAGACCCTGTTTCAAAAATATAAAATAGGTCTGGGAGTGTAGCCCGGAGGAAGAAGGGCTTCCAGGAACCCCAGTACTACCAAAAAAAAAAAAGTGTGTGTGTGTGTGTGTGTGTGTGTGTGTGCGCGCGCGCGTGCGCACGGTAGTTAGGGTTGAACCCAGGAGCATTCAATTTCTGAGCTATAACTCCAGCTCTTTCTTAAATTTTTTTGTTTTTGTTTTGAAATAGGGTCTAGTCCAGCGTGGTGGCGCACACTTGTAATCCCAGCATTCGGGAGGCTGAGACTGGGGGATCGTGGTTCGCAGACATCTTCAGTTACTTAGTGAAGCCCTTTGCACCTCAGTGAGACCCTGTTTCAAGATAAAGAATAAAAAGCCGGGCGTGGTGGCGCACGCTTGTCATCCCCGCGTTTGGGAGGCTGAGACAGGAGGATCGCACAGGTTTGAAGTCAGCCCCAGATACTGAGTGAGGCTCTTAGCAACTTAGTGAGACCCTTTTTCCAAATAAAATATAAAATAGGTCTGGGAATATAGCCCGGAGGTAGAAAGTCTCTGGGTTCCACCCCCAGTATCACCAAAAAAATAAATTAATTAATAAATAATTTAAAAAATAGGGCTACGAGTGTCTCTTGGAGGTAGAATGCCCCTGGGTTCCATCCCCAGTAATGAAAAAAAAAAAAAAAAAAAAAAAAAAACCAGCATCTAAGTTGACGAACGCCCCCTACTGGCTGAGGGTGTCTTTGAAACTGTGATCCTCCTTTCTCAGTCTCCCAAGTACTGGATTACAAGTGTGTGGCCCCAGGCATGGCACACTCCAGCCCCCCTTTTGTTAAGCCCGAATCCTTTTTTATATGTTTAATTATTTTGAGAAAGAGGCTGGCTAAGTTTCTGAGGGTCTTGCTAAGTTACCGAGGCTGTCCTTGGACCTACAAACCTCCTCTAAATTTCCCAAGCACTGAGACTATAGGTGTGTGTCACGTCTAAATATGATATTCACTATTGGCAGTTTCAAGTTTTGAATTTTTTTTTTTTTTGGTGGTACTGGCGGTGGAACCAGAGGCTTTCTACCTCCACGCTACACTCTCAGACCTATTTTATATTTGGAAACAGGGTCTCACTAAGTTGCTGACAGCCTCACTGAGTAGCTGAGGCTGGCCTCGAACCTGTGTGATCCTCCTATCTCAGCCTCCCAAGCACGGGGATGACAAGCGTGCGCCACCACGCCCAGCTCAGTTTCAAGTTTTAAGTTCCAACTGACTTCAGGATAAATGTCAGAAAACTTCTCTTAACAATGCAAGGAAACAGATGGCGGCTGTCAAGAGTGCTGTACCTTGCTCGTCCTCGGCTGCTCAAGTTGACCTGGGAAGGCGGGAACAGCGACAGCAAAACGAAATGTTGCCCGTTCAGCTTCTCCCGCAGCTCAGAAACGACCTACAGAAGCAGAAGTTACCCACGTGATCTGCTCACTCAGTAGGCGGCACAGTCCATTCTGTTAACAGAACTCCAGCCACCCCGGGAAGAATCAGAAAGAAAAAAATTCTAAATAAGGGACACGCTGGTTGATGAGAACAGTCAGCAAGGACAGTGCCAGACCCCCAAATCCACAGGCCCCTGAAGTGCACAGAGCTTCCTCCTGCTGCACGGAGAGAACAAGGAGAAGCTCGGCAGCTTGTTTGTCATGAGCAGTCTGGACCGGCAGCTCCGTCTCTTCCCGCACGCTGACGAGGTCAGCCAGGCCTTATCAGAGTCTGGGGCCACAGAAGAGAATCTTGAGACTATTCACTTAAACAATTTATCCTAAAGTATCTTGATCAGCTGGGAACTAATAGTATACCTCCTCGGCCTCTCACTTTATCAGTGGCCTCACATTCTCCATTTCTTATTTCTGTGGTACTGGAGATTGAACCCAGAGGCATTCTAACCTTTTTTGTTCTTATTAGGAAACACGGTCTCTCTAGGCTGATGAGTCTCACTACTTGTTGAGGCTGTTTGCAAACCTGTGATCTTCCTATCCTCCCAAGGACTGGGATTACAGGCATGCCTACCACCCTGAGCTCCTATTTTTATTTTGAAACAGGGTTTCACAGGCTGGCTGTGGTGCATGCTTGCAATCCCAGTTCTCAGGAGGCTGAGACAGGAGGATGGAAGCCAGCCACAGCAACTCAGTGGGGTTCTTAGAAGCTTAGTAAAACTCTGTTTCCAAATAAAATATAAAATAGAAAGCTAGGCATGGTGGTGTACACTTGTAATCCCAGTACTTGGGAGGCTGAGACAGGAAGATATCAGGTTCACAGCCAGCGTCAGCTACTAAGTAAGGCTCTCAACAACTTAGTGAGACCCTGTTTCAAAATAAAGAATAAGCCGGGCATACTGGCACACACTTGTAATCCCAGCATTCGGGAGGCTGAGACCAGAGGATCGCGGTTCGTGGACAGCCTCAGCTACTTAGTGAGGCCCTCTGCAACTTAGCGAGACCAAGTTTCAAAATAAAAAGAATAAAAAGTAGGGCAGGGGGTATAGCTCAGAGGTCAAATGCCTCTGGGTTCCATCTCCAGATCCACAAAAAAAAAAAAAAAAAAAAGAATAAAAAATAGGGCTGGGGTGTAGCTCAGAGCTCAGAGACAGAACGCCCCTGGGCTCAATCTCCATTACCACCAAAAAGAAAAAAAATAAAAAATAAAAAAAGGTCTGTGGTGTAGTCAGAGGTAGAATGCCCCTAGGTTCCATCCCTGGTACCACGCACGCACACGCACACACACACACAGAAGTAAGAGTCTCACTAAATTGCTAAGGCTGGTTTTGAACCTGCCATCCTCTTGTTTCAGCTTCCCAGTCACTAGTACCACATTCTCCCTTGAATGTATATTCTTTTTACTTTCCTAAATATTATTTCTATGTTTCTAAAAAAAAAAAATAGTAACGTTAGTATACCTCAAGTGCATTAGTGGTTGTTATGGAATGCAGAATAAACTTGATTATCACAGGTAAATCTTGTAATGCCACCGATGACAGCTTGCCCATCACCAACTGGCGAACCTAAAATTAAAAAGCGCATAAGCCTTAAATACTGCCATGTCACTACCGTACCCAGCACTGACTAGGTTAGGTAAAATTAGAAAAATCCCTTCTCTCTGTTTTCCCACCTATCGCCAAAGAAGAAAAATAACTCCTGTTACTTTTCCCCTAAATTACAAACTTTCAAGTGTTAATGACAAAACTTCTTCACACATGGACCAATGAGAGCTGTGGCAGGACACCGGCTCTGTGTCTGGGGAGCACCTTCTTTTGTACCTTAGATAAGAAGCTTGGGTCAAGTCGGAGGCTAGAAAGGACGTCCAGGATCGGGACAGTAAGGGAAGTATTCTCCGCCAAGAGGTCACTGCGAATAGTTGAAAAGGAAAAGTCATACAACGGTCGGAACAGAGATGAGCAGATAAACACTTGAGAAAACCATCAGAGTATGGGAAGAGGATACACAGCTTGGTCTGCGGTGGACTGCCTCTCCCAGCCCCATCAACAGCTCCCCTCCACACCAAAATATACACATATGCCGGACACGGTGCTATATACTTGTAATCCCAACACTTGAGGGGCTGAGACAAGAGGACTGCAGGTTCAAGACCAGCTTCAAAACCTAGCAGACCCTGTTTCAAAACAAAAAGCAAAAAAGGGCTGGGAGAGTAACTTGGAGCTTGGAGGTAAAATGACTCTAGGCCCAAACCCCACGATCCAAAGAAAAAAATGTACACATACTCAAGTCCCTATATAAGATGGCATAATAAAGCCGGGCGTAGAGGCACAGGCTTGTAATCCCAGCATCTGGGAGGCTAAGACAGGAGGACTGCAGTTCACAGACAGCCTTAGCTATCTAGTGAGGCCCTTTGCAACTCAGTGAGACGCTGTTTCAAAATAAAGAATAAAAAATAGGGCTGTGGTGTAGCTTAGAGATAGAATGCCCTTGGGTTCCATCCCCAGTACCAAAAAAAAACAAAAAAAAACAAAAAAAAAAAAACGGCATAACAGGATTGGGAAATTAACTCAGTGATACTGGGTTTGCCTAGCATGTTTAAGGACCTGGCTCCAATCCCCAGTATCAGAGTAATAAATAAAATGGCATAGTATTTGCACATAACCTGCAGAAATTCTTCTATGTACATTAAATCATCTCTGAATTACTTATAAGACTTAGTATCATTTAAATGCTTTATAACTAGTTCTAAATAAAATGCATTGATTAGAAAATAATGACAAGAAAAAAGTACATGTGAATACAGACGGAGCATTTTTTTCTGAGTATTTCTTTAAGTTCATGTTATTGTATGTATGTATGTATGTATGTATGTATGGTACTGGGGGTGGAACCCAGCAGCTTTCTACCTCCGGGCTATACTCCCAGACCTATTTTCTATTTTATTTGGAAAGAGGGTCTCACTAAGTTGCTGAGAGCCTCACTAAGTAGCTGAGGCTGGCTTTGAACCTGTGCGATCCTCCTGTCTCAGCCTCCCAAGCGCTGGGATTATAAGCATGCGCCACCACACCTGGCTTTTCTGAGTATTTCTGATCTATAGTTGGTTGAATCAGAGAATATGGAACCCATGGATACAAAAAAATCAATAATTTAGTTCCAATTAAAATTGCTGATTAGTGTGGTTTCCCTAAAGCTTGTCTTCATTACAAAAAATAACACATGCTTATCATAAAAATTCAAAAACACAAATAAAATAGAAACGAGAAGCCCTCCTTGGCCATCCCAGCACCCAGACGTCACTGCCCTTGAGTTTGATACACATCCTTCCTGAAAAAGGGGAAAAGAAAACCCAAAGCAGTTACGCAGAGGCGTGTGTGACACACACAGGCGCAGGTGCCGCGGGGCACAGGGCCCTGAGCGGGCGAGCGCCAGAGGGCAGGAGGCGGCAGAGCGTGGCGCTGGGACAAAAGGAACAAAGGCGGGAATCACTGCACACTTGGAGGAGGTATTGAAGAAAAGGAGGTATTCTAAATTGGATTTTTTAAACTCAAAGACAAGAAAAAGCTGCACAAGACAGATGTCCCTTCTCAGTTGCTGCTCTACCACTGGACCACCATTTTTTGCACAAAGGGCAGTAAGCAATAGGTGTGATGCAGAGACGTGTGCTCCAGGGACTCCTCTAGGGACTCGCAGATGGAGATGTTTAAGAAGCTCCAAATGGCTGCCACGTGCAATCAGCAGGGAGAAGCCCCGGGGGCATGCAAAAGATCATGGTCAAGTTCTCCATACACCAAGTCTATGCCCAATCCTAAACCAGACTTCTTCAAATCAGGAAGTGGGGGGGGGGAGAGAAGAGAAGAGAAGAGAAGAGAAGAGAAGAGAAGAGAAGAGAAGAGAAGAGAAGAGAGAGAGAGGAGAAGGAGGAGGAGGAGGAGGAGGAGGAGGAGAGGGGAGGGGAGGGGAGGGGAGGGAGGAGAGAGGAGAGGGGAGGGGAGGGGAGGAGAGGAGAGGAGAGAGGAGAGACAGGAGAGAGAGGAGAGAGAGGAGAGGAGAGAGAGAGGAGAGAGAGGGAGAGAGAGAGAGACAGAGAGAGAGAGAGAGAGAGAGAGAGAGAGAGTGTGTGTGTGTGTGTGTGTGTGTGTGTTACTGGGGATAAAATTTAGGGGCATTCTTCCTCCGAGCTACACCCCCAGCTCTCGTTTTTATTCTTTTTTGTTTTGTTTCGTTTTTGTTGGTACTAGGGTTCCTGGAAACCATTCTACCTCCGGGCTACACTCCCAGACCTATTTTTATACTTTTCAAAATTTGGAAACAGGGCCTAATCCTCCTGTCTCCGCCTCCCAAGCGCAGGGATTACAAGCGTGTGTCACCACGCCCGGCCCTCGTTTTTATTCTTGATGTTAAAACAGGGTCTCACTAAGTTACGTAGGGCCTCACTAAGTAGTTGAGGCTGGTGGAGAACCGCGAGCCTCCTTTCCCAACCTCCCAAGTACTTGGATGCCCGGCTAAAACAGGGTATCATGTAAAATAAAGTATATTCAAATATATATCTGCTTTTAGAAATCTGTCGAATCCCAGACCCCACTCATGAAAGAGATAAACCATGCTCTTCTTACGTCACATCACCACTACTCTTTTCCTTTTCTTTTTGGTACCGAGCATCGAATCAAGAAGCATTCTACTTCCCAGCTATACCCCCAACGATATATTTTATTCCTCATTTTGAAACAGTGTCTCACTAAGTTGCAGAGTGCCTCGCCAAGTAGCTGAGGCTGGCCGAGAACCTGCGATCCTCCAGCCTCAGCCTCCCCAGTGCGGCGCCACCACGCCCGGCTCTTACTGCTACAGTGACAAAGCTCCCACAGCAGTGCTCCCTGAGGAGCCAACACGACACGCATCCACCTGAGCTCTCTTCCCACACTGGCGTGCTGGGCATCCCCTAGGATCTCAGGGAGGCTGGTGATGAAGTCATGCTGCACGTGGACCGGAGCGACACTGATCAGCTGCATGATCTTGGTGGTGAGGTCCTACAGTGGAGGACAGTATTAAAATCGTGGCATATGATCCAGAATAGAGAACCATTACCTACATGTGATATGCAGTGTTCAAATTATTTTGCAAACAATATAACTACAAATGCAAGCTTCAAACCTAAATCAAGAGGCGAATGACCCAGATAATTCAACGTGACATAAAATACAGAGAAATAGAAAGAGTGGGTAGAACATTGACTAATAGGTATGCTACATACATTACTTAATATCATCTTTACAACTATGGAGTTTATGTGACAATTCTCTTTTGTGTGTGGTCCTGGGGACTGAACCAATAGCATTCAACCTGTAGCTACACCCCCAGCCCTATTCTGCTTTTATTTTTTTGTTTTGTTGCACCACTGGGGATGGGACCCAGGGGCATTCGACCTCCGAGCTACACCCCCAGCCCTATTTTTTATTCTTTATTTTGAAACAGGGTCTCACTGAGCTGCAGAGGGCCTCACTAAGTAGCTGAGGCTTGCTGGGCATGGTGGGGCACGCTTGTAATTCCAGTACTTAGGAGGCTGAGACAGAAGGATCTGGGTTCACAGACAGCCTCAGCTACTTAGTGAGACCCTGTTTCAAAATAAAGAATAAAAAAAATTAGGGCTGGGGCATAGCTCAGAGGTAGTAGAGGCTGGCCACAAACCTGTGACCCTCCTGTCTCAGCCTCCCCAAACCTGGGATGACAAGCGTGCGCCACACCCGGCTTGCTTTTATTTTGAAAGAGTCTGACTAAGTTGATGACTCTCACTACGTGCTGAGGTTAGTCTCAAAACTGGGATCTCCTCTCCCAGTCTACCAAGGACTGGAATTAAAGGCATGCACCGCCACACTGGCACTGACCCCTACATCTCAAACGAGAATTGTCAGCTGGGCATGCTGGCACATACGAATAATCCCAGTCCTTGGGAGACGGAGACAGGAGGACCCAAGATTCGAGGGCAGCCTTGGCAAGCAGTGAAACGCTCATCAACCTAGTGAGAGCCTCTTCAAAGTAAAAAGAAAATAGGATTACAATGTACTCAAGGTAGAATACCCTTGGGTTTAATCCCCAGTACCAATAAAATAAAGGAAAAATGTAGGGATCAGAGCTAGGCTTGGCGGTACACACTTATAATCACAGTACTTGGAAAAATGAGAAAGGAGGATTACAGGTTTAAGGACTGCCCCAGAAACTTAGACGCTATTTCAAAATAAAGTAGAGCTCAGGGTGTAACACAGAGGTAGAATGCCCGCAGGTTCAATCTCCAGGAATAAAAAACAAAAAAACAAAAATGCAGAGATGAGATTTGGGCATGGTGGCCCACCCTTATAATCCTAGTACTTGGGAAGATGAGACAAGGATTGCAGGTTTGGAGCCAGACTCAGCAATTTAGCAAGATGCTGTTTCAAAATAAAAAATAAAAATCAGGGCTCGGCAGGTTGCTCAGAGGTAAAATGCCTCTGGGTTCAAGCCCTAGTACCACACACACAAAAGTAGGGATCAAGTTACTCAAGGACACATAATTAAGTGGCAGAAGCCACATTCCAGCCCCCGATGAGAACCTAAAACTCAGGTTCTCCCAAATAAAGATTAGGCCTTGGAGCCAGGCATGGTAACACACACGTAGAATGGCAGTACTTGGGAGGCTGAAACGAGAGGATCACAGGTTTGCAGCCAGCCTCAGCTACTTACAGAGACCGTCCGCAGTGAGTGAGACCATGTTTCAGAAATAAAGAATAAAAAACAGGGCTGAGGGTATAGCTCAGAAATAGAATGTTCCCGTGTTCAACCTCCAATACCACAAAAAATGAAAAATATTTAGCCCTGAAATATCTGCCAAAAATATGATTTTATGAAATCCTGACAAGAAGCCGGGCGAGGTGGTGCATGCTTGTAATCTCAGTATTTGAAAGGCTGAGTCAGGAGGATCACAGGTTCAAAGCCAGCCTTGGCAACTTAGCAAGGTGCTCTGCAAATTAGCGAGACCCTGTTTCCAAATAAGAAATATCAGGCTGCGGGTTTAGCTCAGAGGTAAAATGCCTCTGGGTTTAATCCCCAGTGCCACAAAAAAAAGAAAGAAAGAAAGAAAGAAAGAAAGAAAGAAAGAAAGAAAGAAAGAAAGAGAAACCCTGGCAAAAAATGAGCCTCAAGCACTTGGCTCAAAGTACGTTCAATTTTATCCAAGTTCTTAAATAACAAATTGCCCATTTACAAAATACATTCTACAATATTCCTCAAACATACCTCAAATTAAAAAAATTGCAGTGAGGCAAAATGTTTTTATTGTGGGAGGGGGAGGTCTGGGGATAGAACCCAGGGGCATCTGACCTCTGAGCTACAACCCTTGGCCTATCTTGTATTCTTTATTTTGAAACAGAGTTTAAGTTATGGAGGACCTCACTAAGTAATGAGGCTGTCCACGAACCGCGATGCTCCCGGTCTCGGCTTCCCAAGCGCGGGGATTACAAGTGTGTACCACAACACCCAGCCAGCAAAATGGTTTTAAATCTCATCGCTTGAGAAATAAACATAATCATCTTTATACTTTGAAAACTACAAAATTTAGCCGGGCGTGGTGGCGCTCACGCTTGTAATCCCAGCATTTGGGAAGCTGAGACCTGAGAATCGCGGTTCGCGGCCAGCCTCAGCTACTTAGTGAGGCCCTCTGCAACTCAGTGAGACCTGGTTTCAAAGTAAAAGAATAAGGGTGTATTCATTCGAGTCACCCCTTCATGCCAGCCTGGTATGGAGCTGTCCCTATTCTCTGTATTTCTATCTTTTTAATAAACTTCTTTAAATCTTCAGAAAGAAAGAAAGAAAGAAAGAAAGAAAGAAAGAAAGAAAGAAAGAAAGAAAGAAAGAGGAAAAGAAGGAAGGAAGGAAGAATAAAATTGGGCAGGGGGTGTAGCTCAGAGGTCAAATGCCTCTGGGTTCCATCCCCAGACCCACAAAAAAAAGAAAGAAAGAAAAGAAAGAAAGAAAACTATAACATTTATTTCCATTTTATTTTATACAGGGATTGAACCCAGAGGCATTCTACCTCCGAGCTATACCCCTAGCCCTATTTTTCATTCTTTACTTTTAAACAAGGTCTCACTATGTTGTCGAGGCCCTCACTAAATAGCTGAGGCTGGCCACAAACCTACAATCCTCCTCTCTCAGCCTCCCAAGTACTGGGATTAATAAGTATGTGCCACTACACCAAGCTTTATTTTTATTTTGAAACAAGATCTCATGAGGTAGATGAGAGTCTCACTACTTGCTGAGGCTGTCCTCAAACCTGCGATCCTCCTATCTCAGCCTCCCAAGTACTAGGATTACAAGCGGGCACCACTATGCCAGGCTTCCAAATCTTTAAATTATAAGTTAAATGATATCTAGTCTTTATACTTGGATAAGCTTCTTTTTGAAAGAAACGTAGAGAAAAACACTCATGATTCTCAAATTATGTAAGTCAGAAAAAGCAAACAGGTAGGAAAATTAGCATTTTCGGTATAGAAAGAAAAAAAGAGCACTACAAATTCCAACAGTTTGGACAAGTGCAGAAAACATTCTTGATCCGAGTACTGGAGTCCAGAGCACACCTTGCCATCCACAACTCTGTCGAGCCACTTGAGCTGACTGATGATGAGCCGGGGCATGCTGATCCCGTCGCTGCTCACTCTGAAAAGGCACCAGGAGACAAGGGCCTTAGCCTCTGCTGCTGCTGATTTTAGTGGTACAGGGGGACTGAGCCCAGGGGCGTTTCACCTCCAGGCTCTACCCTCAGCCCTATCTTATCTTATTTATTTACTGTACTGGGGATTGAGCCCAGGGGCATTCTATCTCCAAATTATACTCTCAGCACTCTCTCACACACTCTCTCTCTCTCTCTCTCTCTCTCTATATATATATATATATATTTTTTTTTTTTTTTTTTTTTCCCCCAGGTCTGGGGATGGAACCCAGGGGCATTCTACCTCCGAGCTACACCCCCTGCCCTATTTTTTATTCTTTGAAACCGGGTCTCACTGAGTTGCAGAGGGCCTCACTAAATAGCTGAGGCTGTCCGTGAACCGCAATCCTCCGGTCTTAGCCTCCTGAATGCTGGGATGACAAGCGTGCGCCACCACGCCCGGCTTTTTTTTTTTTAATTTTGAAACAGGTTCTCACTAACTTGCAGAGGGTCTTGCTAAGTTGCTGAGACTGGCCTTAAACCTGCGATCCTCCTGCTTTAGTCTCTCAAGCACTGAGACTGAAGTTCAAAGCCAGCCTAAGTAATTTAGCAAGGCTCTCAACCACTTAGTGAAACCTATTCCAAATAAAAAATAAAATAGGGCTAGGGATGTAGTTCAGAGACAGAATGTCCCTGGGTTAGATCACCAACAGGACAAAACCCATAAGGTGAGCCAGGCGTGGTGGGCACAACTGTCATCCCAGCATTGGGAAGCTGAGATTGTAGGATCACAGCGCAGACAGCCTCAGCTACTCAGTGAGGCCCTTTGCAACTCAGTGAGACCCTGTTTCAAAATAAAAAATGAAAAATAGGGCTGGGGGTGGAGCTCAGAGGTAGAATGCCCCTGGGTTCCATCCCAGTACTGGAAAAAAAAAGAAAGAATCCATACATATACAACATATATAATTTTGTGTGTGTATATGGTGCTAGAGATTGAGCCCAGGGGCATTCTATCTGAGTTATACCCCAGCCCTTTTTATTTTTCATTTGGAAACCGGGTCTTACTAAATTGCTGAGGCTGGCTTGGAATCTACAATCTTCCTGTTTCAGCCTCCCAAGTACTGAGATTTCAGGTGTGAGCCACTGCACCCCCACCTAATATTTACTTTTAAAAACAATCTTATGCCGGGCATGGTGGCACACACTTGTAATCCCCGCGCTTGGGAGGCAGAGACAGGAGGATCGCGCAGGTTCGAAGCCAGCTGTGCGCGCTGGCTTAGGAGACCCTGTTTCCAAATAAAAATGTAAAAATAGGTCTGGGAGTGTAACCCGGAGGTAGAAGGGCTTCCAGGAACTCCAGTAACACACACACACACACACACACACACACACACACACACACACACACACACACACCAATCTTATTAATTTTTAGAAAGTCACTAGTAGACGACATTTCAAAGAAAGATACCCCAATAAAACATTAGTAGTCATATAAGAACATGGCATCATGATAAAAATGACTTGACAAACCAGTGATGTTACAGATTAAGCTTTCCAAAGAGAAACATATAGATTAGGGTACCATGAGAATTCCAGAATTACCCCACTTACGTTTCAAAAAGAAATTCTGGCAACTTTTCAAATAAGGTTTTGATAACAGCAGGCTAAAAAGGAAGATACTGTTAGAAACTGGTATTCAAATACACACCAGAAATGCAAATTAGCCAGAATCCTCTCTAACTAGAGCTCTTAAGGAAAGGTCTTGCTAGGGTTGATGTCCTCTTACTTTTAGAATGTTCACACAAATACTGTCTATATTTTGAATATAAGCAGTTGAAATATAAAGATGCCAATAATTTATATTTTGATAAAAAGATTATCCAGGCAGAATGAAAATAAGCCAGGAGCAGTGACACACACTTGTAATTTCAGTACTTGGGAGGCTGTGACAATAGGATCGCAGGTTCAAGACCAGCCTCAGAAACATAACGAGATTCTCAACAACCTGGGGAGACTCTGTTTCAAAATAAATAATAAATAGCTGGACGTGGTGGCACACACTTGGTAACCTCAGTACTTGGGAGGCTGAGACAGGAGGATCTCAGGTTCACAGTCAGCCTCAGCTACTTATTGAGGTCCTTTGCAACTTAGTGAGACCCTGTTTCAAAATAAAGAATTAAAAACAGGGCCAGGGGTGTATGTCCATGGGTTCAATCCTCGATACAAAACACAAAAAGATTATTAAATGATTTTCAACAAGAAAGGTCTTCTCTTTTTAGGCATAAAAGAGCTTTTAGAATTAAAGGTAACTAGCCGGGCGTGGTGGGCACGCTTGTCATCCCCGCGCTTGGGAGGCGGAGACAGGAGGATCGTGCAGGTTCGAAGCCAGCCGCGCTGGCGTAAGAGACCCTGTTTCCAAATCAAAAAAGTATAAAAAATAGGTCTGGGAGTGTAGCCCAGAAGTAGAAGGGTTTCCAGGAATCCCAGTACCACCAAAAAAAAAAAAAAAAAAAGAAGAATAATTAAGGTAACTATAGCATATTCAAGATTTCTGATACAAAGAGATAATAGCATGGGGTGGAGGCATGATGGCACACGCCTATAATCCCAGCTGCATGGGAGGGCAAAGCAGGAGGATCACATGTTGGAGGACTTGGCAATTCTACAAGACCATGTTTCTCAAGTTTTTAAAAAATCAGAAGGGCTAGAGGTATCCCCAGTACTAAAGTTAAATATATATGGGAAAAAGGAAGAAGAAAAAATAGTAGATGTGGCGGGAGGGAGATTTTTCACTGTACATGTGTTTGTACAACTTGAAAAGTTTAAAAATATCAACGTATAACAATTAAATTAAAAAATAAAGAGGGGAGCCGGGCTTAGTGGCACACGCTTGTAATCCCAGTGCTTGGGAGGCTGAGACAGAGGATCACACAGGTTCGAAGCCAGCCTTGCTGGCTTAAGAGACCCTGTTTCCAAATAAAAATATAAAATAGGTCTGGATGCCGGGCATGGTGGCGCACGCTTGTAATTCCAGCATTTGGGAGGTGGAGACCAGAGGATCGCGGTTCGCGGACAGCCTCAGCTACTTAGTGAGGCCCTCTGCAACTCAGTGAGACCCGGTTTCAAAATAAATTTAAAAAAATAGGGCAGGGGGTACGGCTTGGAGGTCGAATGCCCCTGGGTTCCATCCCCAGACCCGCAAAAAAAAAATAGGTCTGGGAGTGTAGCCCAGAGGTAGAAGGGTTTCCAGGAACCCCAGTACCACCAAAAAAAAAAAAAAAGGCTAAATAGGAGAAGACGCAGATGAAATATGGCAAAGATGATAAAGATCTCAAAGCATACATGATGTAGCTTTAAGGGGAATCAAACTGGGCCCTGTGCCCACCTGTAATCCCTGTCCCTTAGGAAGCTGAAACATGAGGCCTGCAGGTTGGAGGCGAAGGTATGATGACTTAGCCAGATCCCACTTCAAAATAAAAATAAGAGGACTGGGAACATAGCTCAGAGATAGAATGCTCCTGGGTTCAAGCCCCAGTACAAAAAAAATAAATAATCACAGACCAGCTGCTGAGGAAATAAAAGGAACTGGCAGATGATGGGAACAGTTGGTACAGTTCAAGATACAGAGATACAGATATCACCCTACCTGACTCATCCCACCAGCGGGGCTACCACACATGTGTTGCAAACCCAAACTTTCCAATGAACCCCACTCTACCTGTGCTCCTGTCACTTATAATAGGGCACGCACCACAAATCACATCCTTCCAGTGTTCACAAAAAAGTGGCACTGTCTCACCTGTAATATGTCAATACCCAGAAGCAATTTGATGAGGCTCTTAGAATAAGATGTGCCCAGGCTGTAAAAAAAAGACATTTATTTCCTATTTAGTTTTCCTTGTTTTAATGTGTTTTTTTTTTATCTTTTCTCCATAAAATTAGATACACAACCTTTAGATATTATGTTCATAGTTGGGGATGGTGGCTCATGCTTATAATCCCAGTACTTGGGAGGCTAAGACAGGAGGATCGCAGGCTCACAGCCAGCCTCAGTTAGCCTCAGTTACTTAGTGAGGCCCTCTGCAACCTAGTGAGACCCTGTTTCAAAATAAAGAATAAAAAATAGGGCTGAGAGGGTGGAGCTCGAAGATAGAATGCCCCTGGGTTTAATCCCCAGTATTGAAAAAAGCAAAATAAAAAGATTATATTCACAGTATGTTTTATTAGAAAAGAAATATAGGCCATAAGAAACCCTTACTAAGGGAAAGACTTGAAGAAAGGCAGTGATCTGAAATTCTATCCACATGGTAAAGACACTCTAGAAAACACTCTAGTTCTTAGTCTTACAGTTAAAAATTTTATACTGCAGAAAATGTAATGTTTATACTGCAGAAAAGAATTATATAGCAAAAGTAAAATTGTAAAAAACGGTATCCCAAGCTGGGCATGGTGGCGCATGCTTGTAATCCCAGCATTTGGGAGGCTGAGACAGGAAGATCGCAGTTAACAGCCAGCCTCGGCTACTACTTAGTGAAACCCTTTGCAACTCAGTGAGACCCTGTTTCAAAATAAAGAATAAAAAATAGGGCTGGGGGTGAAGCTCCAAAGTAGAATGCCCTGGATTCCATTCCCAGGACCACAAATAAAATAAAATAAAATAAACCCTGCATCCCTACACCCCCAATCTAGCTCCCAGAACAGACTCAACTTCAGGGAGACACACGCCTTCACACCTGGCTTCCTCATCCTGCAGACGTTCACAAGACATCAGGCAGTTTCTTAAACTGTCGAGGTCCTCAATGTGAGACTCCAGGCCATTCACAAACTCTTCTATTACCTTAATAAGGAGGTTTTTAAAGTCAAACACAAGAGAAAGATTTTTGTTTTACATTTTCTGTCAACTAAAAATCATTCAAGCCCACTCATCTCTATCGCAGTGTCTTTAAATTTCTAACTCCAGCCGGGCGCGGTGGCGCACGCTGGTCATCCCGGCATTCGGGAGGCTGAGACCTGGAGGATCGCGGTTCGCGGACAGCCTCAGCTACTTGGTGAGGCCCGCTGCAACTCAGTGAGACCCGGTTTCAAAATAAAGAATAAAAAATAGGGCAGGGGGTGTAGCTTGGAGGTCGAATGCCCCTGGGTTCCATCCGCAGATCCGCCCCAAAAATACACACATACATACATACATACATACATACATACATACATACATTTCTAACTCCAGAATGCTAATAACAAAATAAAAAATACCATGCTGAAAGTACCTACTTTGGGATAAGAAGGATGCTTCCTCAGGGACTGAAAGAGCTTCCTTTGGAAAACTATTTGATCCACAGCTGTGAGGAAAGGAGGACAGCTGGTCACCGTGGTCTGAAACATCGCCTGCCATAGCTTTCTTCTCTAAAGACTTACGTTTCTTATGTAATGAAACCACTAACAATATTTTCAACCTCCTTTCAGAGCCAAAACTCTAAAGGACAATAAAAGATACAGCACTGATAAAGGATAACCATTAAGTGCTCTAAAAAAAACCTGCTGTGGAGGCAGGCATGGTGCTACATGCCTGGAATCCCAGTACTTAGGAGGCTGAGACAGGAGGAGAACAGATTCAAGGCCAGCCTCAGCAACTTAGTGACAGCCTCTGAAACTTAAGTGAGACTATGTTTCCAAATAAAAAATAAAATAAGGCTGGGAGTGTGGCTCAGAGACAGAATGCCCCTGGGTTTCATTCCTAGCACCATTTTTCCTGTTTTTTTTTTTTTTTTTTTTTTTTTTTTTTTGTGTGTGTGTGTGTGTGTGTTACTGGGGATGGAACCCAGGGGCATTCTTCCTCCAAGATACACCCCCAGCCTGACATTTTTATTCTTTATTTTGAAACAGGGTCTCACTGAATTGCAGAAGATCTCACTAAGTAGCTGAGGCTGCCCATGAACCGCAATCCTCCTGTCTCAGCCTCCCAATGCTGGGATTACAATTATGTGCCAGCACTACACCTGGCTGTTACCTGATTATTAATGTCTCTTACACACACACACACACACACACACACACACACACACACACACACGAACGCTATTATATACTATTTTTCTCAAAAAAGAGGTTTTGAAATAATTCACGTGCATTAACTAAGACTAAAGACTACAATAATCTTCTCTAAAAATCAATTTCATTATCTCCTGACAGATGATCCTCCCATTTTTAATTATCACGGCCTCTCTAGTTATTTTGGGTACCAATGATTTAGTCCTAAGCTCTTTCACTGAGATCAAAAGTAAGATTTAGAATAAAATATTACCTAGTTGATTCTGATTGTCTCCAGTTTTAAGAATAAGCCCAGATGTCTTAAGAAGTCTTACAAAGACACTGTCATTTTCTTCAACTTCAGCAGAAACGTGAGATTTCTTTGTCTTTCTAGAAAGTGGTTGCTTCTTTGCTTCTGAAAGCAGACAAAATATTCATGAACATGACCAGAAAAAGTAAAGCAACAATTAAAACGAAAATCCAGGAAAAACCACCCTGAGAAGAAAAATGATGTTCCGAGTTCTTATATGGAAATGAAAGGCAGGAGGATTGCAGGTTCTCAGCCATCCTCAGAAACATAGTTAGGCTATCCCCAACTTAGTGAGACCTTGTTTAAAAAAAAATAGCCGAGCACACGCTCGTAATCCCCGCACTTGGGAGACGGAGACAGGAGGATCATACAGGTTTGAAGCCAGCCTCGCTGGCATAGGAGACCCTGTTTCCAAATAAAAATGTAAAATAGGTCTGGGAGTATAGCCCGGACGTAAAAGGGTTTCCAGGAACCCCAGTACCACCAAAAAATAAATTATTTAATTTAATTAATTAAAAAATTAAGGTTGGGCGTGGTGGCGCACCCTTGTAATCCCCGCGTTTGGGAGGCAGAGACAGGAGGATCGCACAGGTTCGAAGCTAGCGGCTCTTGCTTAAGAGACCCTGTTTCCAAATAAAAATATAAAAATGGGTCTGGGAGTGTAGCCCGGAGGTAGAAGGGTTTCCAGGAACCCCAGTACCACCAAAAATATATATAAAAAAAAAATAACCAGTACCACACACACACACACACAAATACATAAGACTAGATGTGTAGCTCAAAGTTAGAATGCTCCTGAGTTGAAAGAAGGGGAAAGAGAAGGAAAGGAAAAAGAAAAAACAAAGTCTGGGCGTGATACCACACACCAGTCATCTCATTACATGGGAGGCTGAGACAAGAGGATTGCATACTCACCGTTAGCCTTAGCAACTTAGCAAGAACCTGTTTATTTTTCATTTTCCCTTTTTTTTTCTTTTCTTTTTTCTTGCAGTACTGGGTATTGAATCCAGGGGCATTCTACCTCTGAGCTACACCCTCAGCCGTATTTTTATTATTTATTTTGAAACAGGGTCTCAATAAGTTGCAGAGGACTTCAATAAGTAGCTGAGGCTAGCTGCAAACTTGTAATCCTCCTGTCTCAGCCTCCCAAGTCCTGGGATTACAAGTGTGCACCACCTCCCAGGCTCCAGAAGCATTTTAAAGGGTCTAGACAATCTTATATTTGGGTCTCACCACAGAAGGTGATGTACGTATAAGTTTTTATGAATGTGGAGAACTGAGGCCGAGAGGCTATCGGTACATCTGAGTCAGGGGTCCAAAATGGTCCCGGAGTGACATGGAAACAGCGAGGAGTAATCAGGCTCAGGAAAAGACACTGAAACCTAACCATGGAACCAATCAAGACCTGCCCCGTCACCCTGAGGCTGTAATCTGTATGCCAAAGCCATTAGGGCTCAGGCTTAGAATTTTAGTCCTCTGAGCCCAGTGGCAGAAATAAAGGACTTCGCCGGGCGTGGTGGGCACGCTTGTCATCCCCGCGCTTGGGAGGAGGAGACAGGAGGATCGCGCGGGTTCGAAGCCAGCCGCGCGCGCTGGCTTAGGAGACCCTGTTTCCAAATAAAAAAATGTAAAAATAGGTCTGGGAGTGTAGCCCGGAGGTAGAAGGGCTTCCAGGAACCCCAGTACCACCAAAAAAAAAAAAAAAAAAAAGAAAAGAAATAAAGGACTTCTCCTTCCCAAGCTGGTCCCTGGGTCATGTCTTCACGCCCGGACTCCTGCAACGCCCAGAGTCTTATGTGAGATCATGCGTTATCCACCGATGACTCCCAACACTGGAAAAGTAGACATCTTACACTTCTTTTAAGGGCTTCACACATTTGCTACCGGGAATAGAGCAATAAAGAGCTGGAGACTTACTGGGGGCACCTTCTGGCACAGGGTCTTGATCCTCAGATTTCGACCGTCTTCTTTTGGAAAACATTCTGATCAAAGGCTTCTACACATAGATTATGTCCTAGAGTAAAATGAGAGAATAGAAATTTCCCTCTGGAAGCAAAATTCTGAAAAGTTACGGCAATGGCTCAAAGAAAATTGCTCTGCCCAGAAGCAGAGGGATTTTTGTCATCACACTCACTAACACTATCAAATCAAGGCTGAAAGCCTGGCATGGTGGTCCACACCTGTAATCCCAGTACATGGGAGGCTAAGTGCTTACTTACTAATCTGCTTATTCCCCAATATATATATATATATATATATATATATATATATATATATATATAATCTTTTATATATATACATATATATATATAAATTTTAATATATATATATATAATCTTTTTTTTTTTTTTGGTGTTGCTGGAGATTGAACCCAGGAGCTCTACCTCTAAGCTACAACCCCAGCCCTATTTTTTTTTTTTTTTGAAACAGGGTCTCACTAAGTTGTTAAGGACCTCAGTAAATTGAGTAAATTGCTGAGGCTGACCTCCAACCTGTGATCCTTCAGTCTCAGCCTCTGAAGTAACTGGGATTACAAGCATGAAACACCATACCCAGCTAGAACTTTTTGAGGTAAACACCATTAATATTTATTTTTGAGGGACTGGTCGTTTTCTTTTTTATCTATATGAGGAATTAGAGATTGAGCCTAGGAGAGAGTAGTTCTATCTCTCAGCTATATTATCAGCCCTATTTACATTAAAACGGGATCTCGCTAGTTGCTAAAGCGGGCCTCAAATTTGCGATCCTCCTGTCTCAGCGTCCCGAGTGCAGGGATCATGAGAGTGTGCCACCACACCAGGTAGGTGTAGGTGCTTAAAGCTGGTGCCAGAGCTGTTCTAACTCAGGCAGTCTGGCTCTGGAAGCTGCACCCCCTAACTACCACTAATACTTAGGTTCCCCCCCCCCCTTACAGGGTCTCACTAAATTGTAAAGGGCCTCACGAGGTTGTTGAGGCTAGCCAAAAAAACTGCTATCCTCTTGTCTCCGCCTCCCAAGTACTGGGACTACAGATATGCACCATCATGCCCAATTTTATTTACTACTTGGAAACAGGGTCTCGCTATGTTGCTGAGAGCCTCATCAAATTGCTGAGGCTGGCTTCGAACCAGAGATTAATTTTGGAACAAGGTCTCGCTACATGGCTGAGGCTGGCCTCAAGCCTGAGATTCTCCTGTCTCAGCCTCCAAGTACTATGATTACAGGAATGCACCACCACGCGCGATTTCCAGATCTTACTCTTAATGGCTTCCGACAAAAGACAGGGCATGGTGATACACGCCTGCAATCTCAGTACTTGGGAGGCTGAGACAGGAGGATTGCAGACTCAAGGTTTACCTCGGAAAGTAGAGAGACTCTTATCAACCTAGAGAGACCAGTTTCAAAATAAAAATAAGAGCTGGGCGTGGTGGCGCACGCTTGTAATTCCATTCCAGCACTCGAGAGGCTGAGACTGGAAGATGGAGAGTCTGGACAGCCTCAGCTACTTAGTGAGGCCCTTTGCAGCTCAGCGAGACCCTGTTTGCAAAAAGAAGAATGAGAAATGGGGCTGGAGGTGTAGCTTGGAGGTAGAATGCCTCTGGGTTCCATCCCCGGTACTGCCATAAATAAATAAATGGCTTTAACATTTACGATGTGGCACGCCCAACTTCTTTCTCTGCTACCTTGATACTTATAACCCTTGTCAGCCATTTTGCAGATGGAAAAGCACGGGACCCCCGACTTGCTTAACCCCCGAGCGGAACAGCCTGAAGACAGACCCGACCCGCACTCACCGCCGAGAAGCCGTCGCCGCCCCTGGCTTTCGACTTTCCCGCCGGGCGCGGCGCCGCGCTGACGTCACGGGGCGCGCGTCTTCTGACGTCACGGGAGCGCCGCCGCGTGACGTCAGCCCGCGCGCCGGAAGTCGGAGGCCGGGCGGCCCAGCGGGAAGCGGCGCGCTGAGCTCGCTGCCGCGGGATCGAGGGGCGTGAGGAAGGCCGGGAGGAGGCGACGCCCAAGACAGCCTCGACTTCCCTCCCGGTTGGCAGGCGGTTAGTCGGATTTCTGCGAAGATGGCGGGGCCCGAGCTCTTACTTGACTCCAACATCCGCCTCTGGGTGGTCCTCCCCATCGTTATCATCACTTTCTTCGTGGGCATGATCCGCCACTACGTGTCCATCCTGTTGCAGAGCGACAAGAAGCTCACCCAGGAGCAAGTGTCTGACAGGTCAGCACCCCACACACACACCCCCAGTCCGGCCGGCCTCACTCCCCGTGACCTTGGGCAAGAAAGTGCAGGGGTCGTGTAGTTTGCCCGAGTTCGCGTCGCGCCCCTACGGGCAGGGTGACCTTGGCCATCACCTCTGTGGTTTCTCTGTCATGTCCAAGTTGGGGATGAGAACAGTATTCACCTCATAGGACAGGCGCGGTGATTAAGTTAGAATGATGTCTAGAAAGCCTTTGCACAGAGCCTGGGACGTATTAAGTGCCCCCAAACCTTTAATATTGTTAGGCTAGTCGCCTACCTTGGGGTGGGGGGGTGGGGGGGTTCCCTGTGAGCCATTCTGTCCCCCACCTTTTCCTGAGGAAGAGGGACTGCTGAGTACCAGGTGTGGTACTGCTCTTGGTCTTTGTAAAATACAGTAAGTAATCCTGGCGTGGTGGTGCACGCTTGTAATTTCAGTACTTTGGAGATGGGCGACAAAAGGATTGCAGGTTTGCAGCCAGCCTTCGCAGCTTAGTGAAGACCTGTTTCAAAACTTTAAAAAAAAAAAAAAAAACCTGACTTGGTGGCGCGCGCTTGTAATCCCCAGCGCTTGGGAGGCTGAGACAGGAGGATCGCACAGGTTCAAAGCCAGCCTCAGCTACTTAGTGAGGATCTCAGCAACCCAGTGAGACCCTGTTTCCAAATAAAATATAAAATAGGTCTGAGAGTGTAGACCGGAGGTAAAAGACCCCTGGGTTCCATCTCCAGTAACACATACACACACACACACACACACACACACACACACACACACACAGAAAAAAAAAAAAAAAAGCAAAGCTGGGCATGGTGGCTCATGTTTGTAATCCCAGTTTTAGAGGCTGAAACAGGAGGATTGCAGGTTCTGGCCAGCCTCAGCTAGTTAATACAGCCCTCTGCAACTTAGTGAGGACCTGTCAAATAAAAAAATAAATAAAATTTGGCTCAGGATGTAGCTCAGAGGTAGAATGCTCCTGGGTTCAATCCTCCGTACCGGGGGGGGGGGGGATTTCAAAAAAATAAAATAGGGCTAGGGGTGTAGCTCATAGATAGAATGCCCCTGAGTTCCATCTCCAGTACCACCAAGGGAAAAAAAAAAATCCAGTAAGTACATGTGATCATCCACATCGCCAAATTACTATAATACTCAGCTTTGATGCTAAGAAGCAAAGTGCTTCTCAAACTGTAAAACCATGATGTAGAGTCATAACGATCATTTTTCCTCCTAAGTGGAGGCAACGTCTTCCTCACATGCTTCCTTATAGAATTTATATGCAGAGATAGAAAAAAATTTTTTTTTTTTTTTTTTGCAGTATTGGGGATGGAACCCAGGGGCATTCTACCTCCGAGTGACATCCCCAGCCCGGTTTTTTATTCTTTATTTTAAAACAGGGTCTCACTGAGTTGCGAAGGACCTCGCTAAGTACCTGAGGCTGGCCACAAATGGCGATCCTCCTGCCTCAGCCTCCCGAAATGTTGGGATTACAAGCATGCGCCACCACACCTGGCTTCAGCCTCTTTTAACTCTTAACAAAATGAGTTGTATGCTTGTTTGCCCTCTACTAGTCATTTTGACAATCAAAAAAAAAGTTCCACAGATATCCATATGGCCCCTAGGGGACAGTACCACCCCATGGAGGACCACTGCTTCACAGAAAGCTCAGCGTCTTGGTTGTAATCGCTCCATCTCTCAAGTGCAGTGGATGGATCATGCCCACTCTGGTGTGGTATCGCTGCCCCGCAGAAGTCATCGTTTGAACTTGCATGAAGTGCTGTGCGTTCTAAAACAGCTGAGGGCCATAGCAAACGATGTTTTTTTTACTTGTAAGACATGTTTGTAAGTACAGTATAAATTACTCTGCAGAATGCAAAATGGGACATTTGGCTTCTTAAATTATTAAGCTCTACTGCTTCAAACGTAACTAAAATTTTTCTAAAATGCATTAAATAAAAAATGAAATACACATGAATAATCTGGGCATGGTGGTAACAATCACAGATTCTTTTGGGGGGAACACTCCTTGGGGTTGAACCCAGGGGGCATTTTACCTCTGAGCTAGACCTCCAGCCCTTTTTACTGGGGGTGGAACCCTGGGGCCTTCTACCCCCAGGCAACGCTTCCATCCCTATTTTATTTTTTATTTGGAAATAGATTCTTACTAAGTTGCCAAGGGCCTCACTAAGTTGCTGAGGCCGTCTGTGAACCTGTGATCTTCCTGTCTCAGCCCAAGTCCTGAGATTACAGCCATGCCTACCACACCAACTTTTTTTTATTTTGAAATAAGGTCTCTTGATGGGCGTGGTGGTGCATGCTTGTAATCCCAGTACTTAGGAGGCTGAGACAGGGGGATCCATGGTTTCAGGGCCAGCCTCAGCAACTAGTGAGGCCCTCTGCAACTTACTGAGACCCTTTTTCAAAATAAAGAGTTAAAAGTAGTTAGAATGCCCCTGGCTTTCCAGTACTGTAAAAAAAAAAAAAAAAAAAAAAAAGTAAAAGAAATAAGGTCTAATCCGGGCGTGGTGGCGCATGCTTGTAATCCCCGCCCTTGGGAGGCTGAGACAGGAGGATCGCATGGGTTCGAAGCCATCCTCAGCTACTCAGTGAGGCTTCCAGCAACTTAGTGAGACCCTGTTTCCAAATAAAATATAAAAAAGGTCTGGGAGTATAGCCCAGAGGTAGAAAGCTTCTGGGTCCCACCCCCAGTACCACCAAAAAAAAAAAAAAAAGAAAGAAAGAAAGAAAGAAGGTCTAAGTTGCTAAGGTTCTAAGTTACCAAGGCGGGCTTCAAACTTGTTATCCTTCTGTATTGTATCCTTCAGCCTCCCGAGTATTGACATGATAGGCATGCACCACTGTGCCTCGCTATACTCTATATAATAATCAACTGTGCTCTGATATCACCAGCTAATTTCATTTATTCAAAAAATGTATTTTGAGAACTTAGTCTGAACACTGGGTGGCCTTTTGACTTGCTGTCCCTCATATGATAACCTCAAATCCTGGGGTTTTGTGCCTATTTGCTTAGACTGAACCCAGGGCCTCATACAACCTAGGCAAGCATTATTCCATAAAGCTACACCCCAGCACTTTAGATTTTATTTTGAGACAGAGTGTTTTTAAGTTGACACCTCGACTTGTGATCCTCAGCTTCCTGAGTAAATGGAATTATGAGTGTACACCGATGCATCCTACTACCTGCCCTCATTTCTGTCTGTATATCAAGTTCCTGCCAGACAGGGTGGCTCACACTTGTAATCTCAGTACTTGGGAGGCTGAGACAGGAGGATCACGGTTTGTGGACAGCCTCAGCAACTTAGTGAGGCCATCCGCAACTTAATGAGACCCTGTTTCAAAATAAAAGAATAAGCCGGGCGTGGTGGTGCACGCGCTGGCTTAGGAGACCCTGTTTCCAAATAAAAAATATAAAAATAGGTCTGGGAGCGTAGCCTGGAGGTACAAGGGCTTCCAAGAACCCCAGTACCCCCAAATAAATAAATAAATAAATAAATGAATAAGCTGAGCATGGTGGTGCACGCTTATAATCCCAGCACCTGGGAAACTGAGACAGGAGGATTGAGCAGGTTCGAAGCCAGCCTCAGCTACTCAGTGAGGCTCTCAGCAACTTAGTGAGACCCTGTTTCCAAATAAAATAGAAAATTGGTCTGGGAGTATAGCCCGGAGGGAGAAAGCCTCTGGGTTCCACCCCCAGTACCACCAAAATAAATAAATAAATAAATATAAATAGATAAATAAAATGTGTCTGGGAGTGTAGCCTGGGGTAGAAAGCCCCTGGGTTCCACCCCAGTACCACCAAAATAAATAAATAAATAAAAATAAATAAATAAATAAATAAAAATATGTCTGGGGGTAGAAAGCCCCTGGGTTCCCTCTCCAGTACCACCAAAAAATTTAAAGAATAAAAACTGGGCATGGTGGCTCACACATATAATCCCAGCATTTGGGAAGCTGAGACAGAAGGATTGTGCTTCGAGGATTATAAGTGAGACCCTGTTTCCAAATAAAGAATAAAAAATAGGACTGGGACCATCAAGAACCTCAAGAGGAAGCCAACAGAATGGGAGAAGAGGAAGCCTACAGAACGGGAGAAGATCTTTACCAGTCACCACTCCGATAGGGGGCTAATATCCAGAATATACAAAGAGCTCAAAAGACTCTGCACTAGCAAAACAAACAACCCAATCAAGAAATGGGCAACTGAAATGAATAGACACTTCACAAAAGAAGAGATACAAATGGCCAATAGATACATGAAAAGATGTTCTTCATCACTGGCCATCAGGGAGATGCAAATCAAAACTACACTGAGATTCCATCTAACCCCAGTCAGAGTGGCAAGCATAAAGAAATCAAACAACAACAAATGCTGGCGAGGATGTGGGGAAAGAGGAACTCTTTTACACTGTTGGTGGGAGTGCAAAGTAGTTCAGCCACTATGGAGATCGGTGTGGAGATTCCTTAGAGAACTGGGAATAGATCCACCATTTGATCCGGCTATACAACTCCTGGGTATCTTTCCAAAGGGGTTGAAATCAGAGAACCACATTAACATAGGCACACCCATGTTCATAGCAGCACAATTTGTAATAGCCAAAATATGGAACCAACCTAGATCTCCATCAACAGATGAATGGATTGCAAAATTATGGGAAATACACACACTAGAATTCAGCTATAAAGAAAAATAAAATAATAGCATTTGCAAGAAGATGGAAGGACCTGGAGAGCATTATGTTAAGTGAGATCAGTCAAGCACAGAAAGAGAAGGGGCAGATGTTTCCTCTAATATGCCCAAGCTAGGGAGGAGTGGAGATACCAGAGGGACTCCAGATGACGGAGGGGAAATCTCAGCAAAGCTTGACCAGAAGGATAGGAGAGGAAGAAAGCTGAGGTTGTTCAATGGAGGAGCCACATACGAATATGTGTAATAGCATAAATACAACATGATTAACCTGGACACTCTCTATTGGGGGGGAAGGGAGGGGGAAAGGCATGAAGCACAATGTAAATGGACACCACTCTCAATATGTTCCACTTATAAAAAAATTAAAAATTAAAAAAATAGGACTGGGGGTGTAACTCGGAGGTAGAATATACTTGGGTTCCATTCCCAGTACCACAAAAAAAATTTTTTTTTTAATAAAATAGGGGTAGGGGCGGGACGTGGTGGTGTACGCTTGTAATTCCCACACTTGGGAGGCGGAGACAGGAGGACCACACAGGTTCGAAGCCAGCCGTGCTGCCTTAAGAGATCCTGTTTCCAAATAAAAATATAAAAAAAATAGGTGTCTGGGGGTGTAGCTCAGAGTTAGGAGGGTTTCCAGGAACCCCAATACCACCAAAATAAAAAATACTACCAAAAATAAAATAAACCCCAATACCACCAAAAAAAATTTTTTTTAATAGGGGTAGGAGTGTAGCCCAGAGGTAAAATGCCCCTGGGTTCCATCGCTAGTACTGCAAAAAAAGAAATTCCTTCTAAGTCTGGCAATGGTGATGCACACCTGAAATCTCAGTACTTAGAGGTTGAGTCAGGAGGGTCACAGGTTCCAGACTAGCCTCAGCAATTTAGTAATAGCCTGTTTCAAAATAAAATATAGCTAGGCTTGGTGGCTCACACTTGTAATCCCAGCATTTGGGAGGCTGAGACAGGAGGATAGCAGTTTGAGGACAGCCTCAGCTACTAAAGGCCCTTTACAACTCAGTGAGACCCTGTTTCAAAATAAAAAGAATAAAACATAGTGCTGGGGAGGTAACTCGGAGGTAGAATGCCCCTGGGTTCCATCCCCAATACCATAAAAAATCAAATAAAATATAGTGGGGCGTGGTGGCACATGCTTGTTATCTCAGGGAGGCTGAGAAAGGAGGATCGCAGTTCATAGCCAGCTTCAGCTCCTTAGGCCCTTTGCAACAGTGAGACCCTGTTTCAATATAAAGAATAAAAATTAGGGCTGGGGGTATAGCTCGGAGGTAGAGTGCCCCTGGGTTCAATTCCCAGTACCGCAAAAAAAATAAATAAAACATAAAGATATAAAGGGCTGAGGTATAGCCCAGAGGTAGAACAATGCTGGGTTCAGTCCCTGGTACTGAAAAACAAAAAAAAAAATTTCCCATCTTTTATCCTCAGCCTTCTCCCATCTGCTGCACCGCATCTTCTGAGCAACGTCCAGATACCGCTCTTTTCTCTCCGAGTGCCTTCTTGGCTCACTATACAGTAACAAAAGGTGGACTGTGGTGTTCCAAATGTGCCTGCCTCCGAGATCTTTGTCCAGAACAGCCATCACTTCTGAGGACTGCTTTTTTAAAAACCTGGACGTTGGGCTAAATGTGTCCCATTGGTTTGTAGATTTGAGTGCCGGGAAGTTTCCCCATGGAGCTGTTGCCAAATAGGTCCTCTCTTGTGTTTAAGTAGGTCTCCTTTTTTTTCTCTCATTTTCTTCTAGTATTTCACTTTTTAAAATCTCTTTGTCTTGGTTGTATTTTTCAGTCAAGTCCTAATTCGAAGCAGAGTCCTCAGGGAAAATGGAAAGTACATTCCCAAACAGGTACGCATTTATCTTTCATTAGAAGCTCCGCCGTTCACTGCGGAGGGCAGTGCCAGCTGAATGTTTTATAAGGGGCCCCGTGGGGAGGCCTGGAGGTTGGCCACTCGGTAGCTAAGCTGGGGCCTGGTGTATTCACTGTCGCTGTGACCTAACCCTAAGGAAGTTGTCTTTAAATGTGACTCAGCTAAAGTGTCAGGGCTGCTGCCAAGTAGGCTGACAGCTGAGTGGGACAGCTATTCCAAGGGCCCTCTGACCAGATCTCTGGGGCTTAACTTGACAATTTGCTGTGTCACAGTTCTTACACTTAAACAGCCTTTTTTGTTGTTGTTGTTGTTGTTGTTTTCTCTTAGTCTTTCTTGACAAGAAAATATTATTTCAACAACCCAGAGGATGGATTTTTCAAAAAAACAAAAAGGAAGGTAGTGCCACCTTCCCCCATGACTGGTATGTTTGTGCCCTTCTCTCGCCTTTAAAAAAAATTAGAACAGGTGGAATGGGTTCGATGGGTGGTGGAAGGGGTTTTTATTAGTTTTCTTAGTGTTTGGGGAAAAGGTTACTGTGGATTGATAACAAAGTCATTCTGGCTCGGAGCTAGACCTCCAGCCCTTTTTATTTTTTTTTACTTTGAAATAGGATCTTGCTAAGTTGCTGAGGCTGGCCTCAAAACTGAGATCCTTCTGTCTCAGCCTCCCAAGTATTGGAATTGTAGGTGTGTGCCACCACACCCAACTGAGTTCCAAATGTATAAACCTCTCGACCTAGAGATTTTGCTAACATTTTCTCTTATAGAAACACAGACGTAAACATGCAGATTTATGTACAGGATAGTTGTTGGCAGCATTATTTATTGTCCAAAAAGAAAGAAAGAAAGAAAGAAAGAAAGAAAGAAAGAAAGAAAGAAAGCTAGAAACAATCTCTAGGTCTGCCCAAAAGGAATTAATTTTTTTTTTTTTTTTTTTTTTTTTTTTGGTACTGAAGATTGAGCCCTGGGGCATTTTACCTCTGAACAACATCTCCAGCCCTATTTTATTTTTATTTTGAAACAGGGTCTCACTAGATTGATGAGAGTTGATTAGAGTCTCACTGCTTGCGGAGACTCTCTTTAAACCTATGATCCTCCTGCCTCATCTTCCCAAGTACTGGGATCACGAGCATATGCCGCCATGCCTGGCTAGAATTATTCATTTTAAAAGATTAAGAAACAGAATAGGCCAGGCATGGTGGTGAATGCCTGTAGTCCCAATACTTAGAAGGCTGAGGCAGGAGGATTGCAGGTTCAAGGCCAACCTGAACAACTTAGTGAGACCCTCTGCAACTTAGTAAGACTCTGTTCAAAATAAAAAATAAAATAGGAGCCGGACGTGGTGGCGCACGCTTGTCATCCCCGCGCTTGGGAGGCTGAGACAGGAGGATCACACGGGTTCGAAGCCAGCCTCAGCTACTTAGTGAGGCTCTCAGCAACCTAGTGAGACCTTGTTTTCAAATAAAATATGAAAAATAGGTCTGGGAGTATAGCCTGGAAGTAGAAAGCCCCTGGGTTCCACCCCCAGTACCACCAAAATAAATAAATAAATAAATAAATAAATAAATAAATAAATAAATAAATAAAATAGGGCTAGGAGTATAGCTCAGAGGTAGAATGCCCCTCAGGCCAATCCCCAGTAGCACACTCGCAAAAAAAGAAAAAGAAAAAGAAAAGAAAAGAAAATACAACAAACAGTTCAATGTGTTCAGAGGGGGCTGAGAGGAATTACCTTACATTTCATGTCTGCTGAACATGTCTTACTTAAATTAGGAAAGACCCTAACAGTGCGCAGACCGGGGCCGTGACCCGGAGTTCTCCTCTGCTTTTGCCCAGACCCCACGATGCTCACCGACATGATGAAGGGGAATGTGACCAACGTCCTGCCGATGATTCTCATTGGCGGGTGGATCAACATGACGTTCTCGGGCTTCGTCACAAGTAAGTGGCGGGCTCAGCTGGCCGCACGCTACTCTATCCTGCTCCTTCCTGCTCCCTGGTCAGAGAAAGCCAGGCTCTACCGAGATGCTAATATCACAGGTCTTACGGTTTCCTGTGGAAACTGGCCACATTGTTGAACAGAAGGAAGGTAAATAACGTACGGGGGCTGTGTGTGTGTGTGTGTGTGTGTGTGTGTGTGTGTGTGTGTGTTGTTGGAGATGGAACTCAGGACCTTCTACTTCTGGGCTATACCGCCAGCCCTGTTTTATTTCAAAACAGGGTCTCACTGGGTTGCTGAAGTTGACCTCTAACCTGTGATCCTCCTGCTCAGCCTCCCAAGTCCTCAGATTACAGGCGCGCGCTGGCTCGTATGCCGTGATTGTGTGGCTCCTGTTTCAAATTGATCCTGAGTCCAAGGTGGAGGTGATTTACCATAGAGACTCCATAAGCAACATGGCGTGCCGGTTGAGAGGGCGAAGGGGAGCCTCATTCTGTGTGGACTTGGGTTGCTGGGCGTCGGGGTGAGTTTCCCGTCTGTCTAAGCGGATCTGGTTTGAGTTCATTGATTGGATGCTGAGCGGCGCCATTCTCTGTGTGTTTATCCACTTCGGGCGTAATGGGCCGGGGCAAATCTTTCCACATTTCAGGTCACAGCGCAGTTGGAGTCCCTGCTTCCGCGGACAGCCAGGATCAGAGTTATTCAAGGAAACTGGAGCAGAGCGACATTTTGACTGGTTTATCTTTTTTCTTCAGAAATCGCCACCATTTCCCAGAAGCCGCGTGGCAGAGTTCCCACCTCCTCGGGAATGAACGCGTGCGTTCACACTTCAGCTGCTCTAAAAATAAACCAGCTCCGAGCAGTTGTGAACTTCTTTTTTCTCCTCTGCAGCCAAGGTCCCGTTTCCGCTGACTCTCCGCTTTAAGCCAATGCTACAGCAGGGAATCGAACTGCTCACGTTAGATGCATCCTGGTAAGAATTTTCTGTCCAAGAACACAATAATAAAACACAACCCCAAATCTAAAGCCAGTGTCTCTTAAACATCAGTATTTCCAATTTACATATTTCATTGGAATATCTTTTTAAACATTTTTTTTCCTTTTTATCATAACTTCATTTAGAAGCCAGGTGTGGTGGCACACCCTTTAATCTCAGCATTTGGGAAGTTGAGACACTCAGCTACTTAGCGAGGCTCTTTATAATTCAGTGAGACCCTGTTTCAAAGTGAAAAATAATAATAAATAGGGCTGGGGTGTAGTTTGGAGGTAGAATGTACCTGGGTTCCATCCCCAGTACCACAAAAAAAAAAAAAAAAAACTTCATTCAGCCAGGCTTGGTGGCGCATGCTTATAATCCCAGCATTTGGGAGGCTGAGACAGGAGAATTGAGATTCGAGGACAGCCTCAGCTATTTAGTGAGGCCCTCTGTAACTTAGTGAGACCCTGTTTCAAAATAAAGAATTAAAAAAAAAAATAGGGCTGGGGCATAGCTCAGAGATATAATGCCCCTGGGTTCTAGTCCAAGTACCGCAAATCATAACAATAATAAAGAATAAAAAATAAGGCTGGGAGCTGGCCACGGTGGTGTATACTTGTAATCCCAGCATTTGGGAGGCTGAGACAGGAGGATCATGTTTTGCAAAACGGCCTCAGCTACTTAGCACAGCCCTTTGCAACTCAGTGAGACCCTGCTTCAAAATAAAGAATAAAAATGGGGCTAGGGGTGTACCATGGAAGTAGAATGCCCCTGGGTTCCATCCCCAGTACAAAAAAAAAACTTCATTCAAAGTCAGACAGTGGTGGCCTGTTGCCTATAATCCCAGTGCTAGGGAGGCTGAGACAGCGTGATCACTGATTGAGGGCGGCCTCCGCAAGTAGTAAGAATCTCATCTACCTAACAAGATCCTATTTCGAAATAAAAAATAATAAATAAAATAGGGCTGGGAGTGTACCTTGGAGATAGAATGCCTCTAGGTTCAATCCCCAGCACCAAAAAAAAGTAAATAAGTAAAACTTGGGATGCTTTCCCGGTAACTGGTGTCCCCTACTTCCTCCTAAGATGGAGCACACAGAGCCGGGCGCGGCGGGCACGCCTGAACCCCAGCCTTCCAGAGGCTGGCACGGGAGGATCGCGGTTCGCGGCCAGCCTCAGTTACTTAGTGAGGTCCCTGGCAACTCAGTGAGACCCTGTTTCCAAATAAAGGATAAGAAATAGGGCTGGGGGTGTAGCTCGGAGGTAGAAGGCCCTGGGCTCCATCCCCAGTACCCATAAAAATAAGATGGAGTGCACACAAATACCAACACTGGGGGTTTCCTCCAGAGGATGTGATGGCAAGCCAGAAGCCTCTTTGAATATACTTTAGCATGGGTAAAATTGTTTTTTAGTGGAGTTTTTAGGTTGGTTTTTTTTATTGTTTCGTTTTTGTTTTTGTTTTTTTAGGAACTGAGGATTGAATGAGGGGCGTACTACCTCCAAAAAAAACAGGGATACTAGGTTACTGAGAGTCTTGCTAAGTTGATGAGGCTGGCCTCGAACCTATAATCCTCTTATATCAGCCTCCCAAGTACTGGAATTAATAGCTGGCAAGAACTGCTTTAACACCTTGTATTTCTTCTTTGGTTGTGCCTGGCTGAATGTGCCTTTGCTGTCATGGTGCGGCTTCCTTAATCCCGGGAGTAACACTTGTCCCCCTTCCCGTGTAGGGTGAGTTCTGCATCCTGGTACTTTCTGAATGTGTTTGGCCTTCGAAGCATTTACTCTCTGATTCTGGGACAAGACAATGGTAAGAGGCACATCAGGCTGAGTAAGCAAATACCTCAGAGGAATCACCCACGCCAGAGCCAGAAAAATGCAGTGTCAGCGTAAGGATCGTGCTTCACCAACTCCACGTACATCCTTCTTCCTTCTAGTTTCGGAAGTGCCTCACAGGAAAAGTGGCAGGGCTCAGGCCCGCAGTCCTCAGAGGCTGAGGCATGAGGGCCCTGGGTTCAAGGCCAGCCTCAGCAACTTAAGTGAAACCCTGTTTCCAACCAACAAATTAAAAAAAAGACTGAGATGTAGTTCAAAGGTAGAACACTCCAGGGTTCAATCCCCTGTACCACAGAAAAAAGAAAGAATAAAAGTTGCAAGGCTCAAACTAAAGACTTGAATTTTCCCCAACAATCACTGGGACAGCATTTGGTTTTCCCAATCTGCCGCCTTTGGGGGCCTCAGCCAGGTAAGCCTGTGCGTTCGAAACCTCAGGAGGGCCTGATTGGACGAGTTAGGTCACTGGCAGAATCCTTGCCAGTGCTCAGCCTGGGAAGGTGGGGTGTCGGACAGTAACCAAACCGTCCCCATCCTGTTTTTCTGTAAATAGGGACCTTAGAGCCGGGCGTGGTGGCGCACGCTTGTCATCCCCGCGCTGGGGAGGCTGAGACAGGAGGATCGCGCAGGTTCGAAGCCAGCCTCAGCTACTAAGTGAGGCTCTCAGCAACTTAGTGAGACCCTGTTTCCAAATAAAAATATAAAATAGGTCTGGGAGTGTAGCCCGGAGGTTCCACCTCCAGTACCACTAAAAAAAAAAAGGCCCCTTAGTAGTTGGTTAACTGCAGGGCTGTCAGCGTGGGTAGATGGAGCACCCACGGCCCTTAGGGACGTACCTGGCACACAGTCACTGCATGTTAAGTGGAGACTGCTGCTCTCTGCTCTCGTGGTTGAACTTGAAATGAAGTTAGAGTTTCCTTTAATTCCATCTTTCCCAGCTCTCCTTCCCATTTGGGCGGGGTAAAGTCACTTCGCCATAGTCACATAGCCAGCGGGCAGCAGGGACAGTCAGGTGTCCGCCGCTGGCCCCTGCCAGGCAGCTCAGCGTTGCATGATCCGGGTTCCCCCCTGGAGCGCCGCACTCATATGGCTGTGCTGTCCGCTGCAGCCGCAGACCAGTCGCGAATGATGCAGGAACAGATGACCGGAGCCGCCATGGCCATGCCCGCCGACACCAACAAGGCCTTCAAGGTAGGCAGCGGTGCCTTCCCCGGCAGCGGCCGCCTTCCCCCTCAGCAGGCTCGCCCAGTGTTGCTGCCAGCTCTCCACGGCCAGCTGCATCCGGAGTGTGTAGGGTCCTGAAAATAAACAAGTCAGCCGGCACGGTGGCGCACGACGCTGTAATCCCAGCATTTGGGAGGCTGAGACCGGAGGACTACAGGTTCACAGCCAGCCTCAGCTATTACCCTTTGCAACAGTGAGACCCTGTTTCAAAATAAATAAATTTTTATTCAAAATAAAGAATAAAAAGTAGGGCTGGGTGTGTAGCCTTGAGGTAGAAGGCCTTTGGGTCCCATCCCCAGTACCACAAAAAAATAAGATAAAAGAATAAAATATGGTTGGGGAAGCCAGTTATGGTGGCACATGCTTATAATCCCAGCATTTGGGAGGCTGAGACAGGAGGAGCCATATTCGCAGCCACCCTCAGCTACTTAGTGAAGCCCTTTGCAACTCACTGAGACTCTGTTTCAAAATAAAGAATCAAAAAATAGGGCTGGGGGTGTAGCTTGGAGGTAGAATGCCCCTGGGTCCCATCCCCAGTACCACAAAAAAAAAAAAAAAAAAAAAAAAAATATATATATATATATATATATATATATATATATATATATATATATATATATATTCTTGGGGGTGTAGCTTGTAGGTAGAATGCCCTTTGGGTTCCATCCCTAGTACCAATTAATTAATTGGCTAATTAATTAATTAAATAGGGCTATATCCTCAGAGGTAGAATGTCCCTGGATTTAATCCCCAGCACCATAAAAATAACTTTTTTTAATTTAGTTACTTATTGGTGATACTGGGAGTGGGACCCAGGGGCATTCCACCTCCGGGCTACACTCCCGGACCTATTTTATATTATATTTAGAAACCGGGTCTCACTAAGTTGCTGAGAGCCTCACTAAGTAGCTGAGGCTGGCTTCGAACCCATGCGATCCTCCTGTCTCAGCCTCCCCAGCGCGGGGATTACAAGCGTGCGCCACCACGCCCGGCTTATATATTTATTTATTAGTACTAAATATTGAACCCATGGGCATTTTACCTCTGAGTTACCATTCCTATCCCTATCTTTTTGTTGTTGTTTTTACAGATTACAAGAGTGTACCACCACACCCGACTCTTATTTTCTATTTTGAAACAGGGTCTCACTGAGTTGCTGAGGCTGGCCTCAAACCTGCAGTCCTCCTGTCTCAGCCTCCCAGTCCTAGTTTACAGGTGTGTGCTACCATGCCTGGCTTAAATCCATTTTCAATCCCACGCCGCTGTGGTAATGTCATGAAGTCTTGTGTTGTCCCCGTCCTACACAGCTCGTGAGTCACCCCTTTGTCCAGAGTGTCCACACTATATATGCCAGCCAGCCACCTCATGACATCTCAGAGAACTGTATTCACATATCTTTTATTACGGAATATCCTTAAAATTGTTCTAAGCCAAGCATGGCAGCGATTGTCTGTAACCCAGTATTTGGGAGGCTGAGACAGGATCGCAGGTTCCAGGCCAACCTCAGCAAACTAACAAGACCCTGTTCCCAAATGAAAACCAGAAATAGGGTTGGGAGTGTAGCTTGGAGGTAGAATGCCCCTGGGTTTACTCCCCAGGAACACACACACGCACACGCACACCCTGTCGGTTAGTAGTGGCAGGGACCTTGAGCAGATGGTAGGACTCGCTGACCCTCAGTCTCCTTGTTTGTAAGTCGAGGGAAGGCGGCAGCTGCACCTCCCTCCCAGGATGGAGGCGCCCGTGCCTGGAAGCAGCCTGGCTCGGCTGGCCGGCGTTGGCGGCCGCTGCAGCTCAGCCCTCCGCCCTGCTGTTCTCTCCCCTGCAGACAGAGTGGGAAGCTCTGGAGCTGACGGATCACCAGTGGGCACTGGATGATGTGGAAGAAGAGCTCATGGCCAGAGACCTCCACCTGGAAGGCATGTTCAAAAAGGAACTGCAGACGTCGATTTTCTGAAGCCCGAGCAGGGCTCGGCGGTGTCGGGAGCTTGGCTCGCGCGTGGCCTTGTGACTGGTTGGAGCTGGAGCCTCTGAGAATAAAAGGGTGCGAGGGCTGGCAGGCTGGCAGGCGCCGTGAGGCTCGCTCTTGTCCGGGCTGGGGCCTCGCGGAGGGAGGCGGGGCGCGCGGGGCGCTTGCTGTCTGGAGGCTCTCGACAGTCCTCCCCGTGACGAGCAACACAAGTCAGAGGAAGGGGAACTCCAGCTGCCCGCGACACTTAGGGATCTAGCAAGAGCACCGGCTTTGGAAGAAGCGGCGTCAGTCACACCTAGTTATGTTCAGTCAGCCCTACTTCTAGCCACAGTCAACTCCTGTTTTTCTTGGCATCCAAACACGCCCCCCGCATCTTATCTTTAATTTCTTTCTTAGTATTTTTAACTTTCCTTATAAAAGTACTGCTTTTTCACTTCTAAATATTTAGGAACTATGAATGAGCAAAATGAATCTCTTTGTATCGTTTGTTTTGAGCCTCCTGGATGACAGAGCAAGGGTGTTAAAACTTCATTCAAATAAACTCTGTGCAGAGTGCTACCCAGGACCAGGACAGACCTGGCGAAGCCTCAACAGTCTTAACACTATCTGCAGAAACCGGTGGCCCCGAGGCACTGCCAGATGCTCAAGTGCCTTTGGGACCTCAGAGACGGGTTCACTAATGCCAGTGCTTGATCTGAGCTTTGAATCCATCAAATCCATTGACGAGGCAGCGCTGCCGTCCTGTGAACGGCCGCTCGGTTCAGTGAAAGCCTCGTTTCCCAGGCAGTGTGGTCAAGAGAGAATTCACACATCAATGTCAGAAGGGGGAGGGGGCAGCCGCTGCCAGGCACCTTGGTCAGGGTGTCCGAGGATGTTTCTGTCTGGGTTAACAGGCTGAGGAAGTGGCAGGGAGCCATTTCTGTTTGAAGAGGTGGATGGAGTTTGCATGTTGTGCACTGTAAACAAGAACAGAAGACTCTTGACTCTACAAATTAAACCATCTTGTTTTCTTGCCTGTCCAAGTGTTGCCTCTATGGGTCAGACAGCCTCATACCTAGACAGCCATGTGCCCGCCTTGGACCAGGCTGGGTAGTCTTACAGTGAAAGGCCTAAGACTTCTTGCCTTCCCAGAGCTCATGAGAAGCCTGGCTTGGCAACACACACTTGTAATCTAAGTACTGGGGAGGCTGAGACAGGAGGATCGCAAGTTCCAGGCCAGCCTCAACAATTAAGCCAAGCCCTCAGTAACTTAGCAGGCAAAAACAGGGAGCCGGGCGTGGGGGCACATGCTTGTCATCCCAGCATTCGGGAGACTGAGACAGGAGGATCGCTGTTCTCAGACCATCTCAGCTACTTAGTGAAGCCCTTTGCAACTCAGTGAGACCCTGTTTCAAAATAAAGAATGAAAATGAAGGCTGGGGATGTAGCTCGGAGGTAGAATGCCCCTGGGTTCCGTCCCTAGTGCCGCAAAATAAAAAAGGCTGGGAGAGGTGGCACACGCCTATAATCCCAATATTTTGGGAGACTGAGACAGTAGGATCGTAAATTCCAGGCCAGCCTCAGCAACTTAATGAGGCCCTCAGGAATTTAGCAAGACACTTTCAAAATAAAAAACGCAATGGAGCTAGGAGTGTAGCTCAGAGAGAGAATGCCCCTGGGTTCAATCCCAGTGCTTCAAAAAGGCTAAACTAGCTAGGTGTGGTGGTGCGCGCTTGTAATCCCAGCATCTGGGAGGCTGAGGCAGGAGGATGGCGGTTTGCAGACAGCCTCGGCTACTTAGGCCCTTCACGCACGACTCAGTGAGCCCATTTCAAAATAAAGAATAAAAAATAGGGCTGGAGGTGTAGCTTAGAGGTAGAATGCCCCTGGGTTCCATCCCCAGTACTGAAAAAAAAAAAAAAGGAAGAGGACTAAGCATAGAGGTAGAATGCCCCTCGATTCGGCTGGGCGTGGTGGCACGCGCTTGTAATCGCAGCATTCGGGAGGCTGAGACTGGAAGATCACGGTTCGCGGACAGCCTCAGCTACTACTTAGTGAGGCCCTCTGCAACTCAGTGAGACCGGGTTTCAAAGTAAAGAATAAAAAATAGGGCAGGGGGTGTAGCTCGGAGGTCGAATGCCCCTGGGTTCCATCCCCACACCCACAACAGAACAAAAAAAAAGAATGCCCCTTGATTCAATCTTCAGTACTACCAGAAAAACAAACTGCCAAGGCATGCTGACGGGCTCTATCCGAACACCAAAAGAAAGATCTAGCCCTTCCTTTGAGGCCACAGGCCCTCCGGAAGGCAGAGGAGGTCGTAGGTCATCTCTCTCGGCGGGGAGCGAGTGTTTGGGGGACCAAGGTGAGGGGTTTGCTGCTGGGCAGGAAAGGAGATGGGTGCAGGGGTGGCTGTGGAGTGGGGTGACAAGGAGCTCACCAGTTCCTCCTCATGCTCTGCTCTCCGTGAGACACTCCGCTCTGGAAGTCTCCCCATCTGTCAAGGGATCACGTGGTACAGCCACATAGGAAGATCCTGTGAGGCAGTAGGGTCACGGGTTCAAAGCCGGCCTCAGCGGCTCAGTGAGACCCTGTTTCAAAATGAAGAGGGAATGTGGGCCGGGGATGTAGCTCAGAGGTAGAACGCCCCTGGATTTAATTCTCAGTAACACACACACACACAAACACACACACACACCGCTAGCGGTCCACAAAAGGTTCTGACAGCTAGACGGTGGCCTTTTAGTTGCTGCGTGATCTTTAACAAAGTACTTTACCTCTTCTCTGAGCTTCCATTTGTGAGCTGTAAAATGAAAAGCGTTAATAACATAATATGGTGGAGCCAGGCGCGGTGGTGCACACTTGTAATCCTGGCGTTCAGGAGGCTGAGACCGGAGGATCGTGGTTCACGGCCAGCCTCAGCTACTTAGTGAGGCCCTCTGCAACTCAGTGAGACCCTGTTTCCAAATAAAGAATAAAAAATAAAGCTGGGGTGTAGCTTGGAGGTAGAATGCCCCTGGGTTCCATCCCCAGTACCACAAAAGTAAATAAATAAAAATAACATAATATGGTGGCACATACCTATGATCCCAGTCCTTGGGAGGCTGATATAGGAAGAATAAGATCTGAGACTTAAGTGCGGAGGCACTTCACTGAGGCCTTCAACTTAGCGAGACACTTTCAAAATAAAAAGAGCCGGGCGTGGTGGCAGCACACACGCTTGTAATCCCAGCATTCGGGAGGCAGAGACAAGGAGGATCGCGGTTCTCCGACAGCCTCAGCTACTTAGTGAGGCCCTTTGCAACTCAGTGAGACCTGGTTTCAAAATAAAGAATAAAAAATAGGGCAGGGGGTGTAGCTCGGAGGTCAAATACCCCTGGGTTCTACCCCCAGACCCTCAAAAAAAAAAATTAAAAACAAAACAGATAATAAAATGCCGGGTGTGATGGCGCATGTTTGTAATCCCCCTTCCCCCGCTAGCCATGCTGGTTTAAGAGACCCGGGGGTGGTGGCGCAGGCTTGTAATCCCTGCGCTTGGGAGGCTGAGACAGGAGGATCGCACGGTTCGAAGTCAGCCTCGCCTACTCAGTGAGACCCTGTTTCCAAATAAAATATAAAAAATAGGTCTGGAAGTGTAGCCCGGAGGTAGAAGGGTTTCCAGGAACCCCAGTACCACCAAACAAACAAACAAACAATAAAAGCTGGGCTTGTAATCCCAGAACTGGGAAGGCTGAGATGGGAGGATCACAGTTCACAGACAGCCGCAGCTACTTAGCGAGGCCCTCTGCCACGCAACACAGTGAGACTGTTGGTGTAGCTTGGAGATAGAATGACCCTGGCTTCCATCCCCAGTACCACAGAAGAAAAATGAACGTAAGGTGTGTTGGCTAAATGCTTGGTAAGTGGGAGGTGCTGACCGTGACACACGCCACGCTGTAATCGCCCGCCATCCCAGGGTCCCCAGGGTGATACCCACAGCTCCTGGAGCCCAGGGGCTCCTCTACACCAGGCGCCTCCGTCCCGCTGACATTCACCTCGGCCGCCCAGGCCTCTCTTTCCTTACAGGATTAACTTTCAACTCGGCCTCTGGCCAAGGTGATCCGATCTCTCCTGCCTTTGTTAGGGAGCTCAGCGCCCTGCCAGAGGGTGGCTCGGAGGCTCCATGGGACAGGCTTCCTGTTCTGCAGAGGACAGACAGCGAGCAGTCCCGCTGACGGAGGTTGGACGCCCACCAGCACCGCTCGGGAGAAACTGAGGAAGGGAACCCAGCCAGCCCTGAGCCTGCTAACAGGGTGTGTGTGTGTGTGTGTGTGTGTGTGTGTGTGGTGACATTCTACTGCTGACCTACACCCTCAGCCCTACTTTTTAGTCCTTATTTTGAAACAGGGTCTCGTTGAGTTGCAAAGGGCCCTGCTAAGTAGCTGAGGCTGGCCGCGAACCTTGATCCTCCTGTCTCAGCCTCCCAAATGCTGGGATTATAAGTGTGCATCAACACACCTGGCTCCCCGGCCCTATTTTTTATTCTTTATTTTGTCGTTGGTGGTGGCGGGTCTGGGGATGGAACCCAGGGGCATTCTACCTGCAAGCTACACCCCCTGCCCTATTTTTTATTATTTATTTTGAAACAGGGTCTCAGTAGGTTGCAGAGGGCCTCACTAAGTAGCTGAGACTGTCCTCGAACCGCGATCCTCCCGTCTCAACCTGCCGAATGCTGGGATTACAAGCGTGCGCCACCACGCCCGGCCCCCTATTTCAAAATAAAATAAAATAGGGCTGGGGCACTAGCTCAAAGGTAGAATGACCCTGGGTTCCATCCCCAGTACCAAAAAAAAAAAAAAAAAGAAAAGAAAAGAAAAAAGAAAAGAATAAGACGGGTATGGTGGCGCACGCTTGTAATCCCAGTACTTGGGAGGCTGAGATAGGAGGACCGCACAGGTTGAAGCCAGCCTCGGGTACTTAGTGGGGCTCTCAGCAACTTAGTGAGACCCTGTTTCCAAATATAAAATAGGTCTGGGAGTGTAGCCCAGAGGTAGAAAGCTTCTGGGCTCCATTCCTGGTACCACACACACACACACACACACACACACACACACACACACACACACATAATTTAATAATAATAATAATAATAATAATAATAATAATAATAATAATGTCAAGGAAAATAAATGCAATTTGCCAAAACAGCACAGCCAGTATGATCTCATTTCCACTTAGAATGCGTCTGTAGCTGAAAACCCTGCGCGATGCTGCCTGCCGGGCGGTAGGCAGGACCGGCTACGGGCCAGCAGGTACGCGTGCGCGTATGTTTCCCTGGAAGGACACAGAGCCCCGAAGGAAGCGAGCTCCGCGCCTCCCGAGGCATGCAAACGGGCTGGCCGGCCGGCTCGCGGGGACGCCGCCGGAGGCCGCCCCAGGCCCCCCGGAGATGACCCGGGATCTGCGAGGAGGGGCCGGGAAAGGGTTAAGCTCGCGGCGCGGTGGGCGGGCTCCAGGATCGGCTGCGCCGGGCTCGCCCAGCCCAGCCTGGGCTCCGCGGGGATGCGCCGGGCTGCGGGGACGGCGAGGTGAACCGGGCTGCCCAGGTGAGCGGCCGGGCGGCGGGAGCGGGGGCAGGCCTGCAGGGCGCCCACCCCCACCGGACACTGCGGGAAGGCGGGGGCTGGGATGGAGGAGGAGGAGGAGGAACCCGAGATGGACCAGCTCCTGCGGGCTGTCCTGCGGCAGAGCTCGCGCCGGCCGCCGGCCATCCTCTGAGGTCTCTCCAACCCCCCCATCTCGACAGCAGCGGGGACCCCAGCCCGCCGCGCCCCCGCCCGGTCTGCAGGCGGGTGGCATCTTTATCACCGAAGGCCCACTGAGTCATCTCCTCCCCCCTGGGCTCTTCTGATCCCCGCGCCAGGTGGGCCGCCCTGCCCCTCCCTCCGTGTCCACTCTGCCGGCTGTGTGACCTTGGGCCAGCGGCTCCGCCTCTCTGAACCTCCGTTTCCTAACCCCTGTTAAGTGGGCACGGGCCGCCTGCCTGTATGGGAGGGCTGGATTCCACGTGGCTGCGCCCAGGCGGGAGGGGAGCTCTGTTATTAACCGGCCCCTGGCTGGGGAGCTCTAGGCTCTCCCCCAGCTCACCTCCAGACCCGCCCTGGCCCTGAGGCCCCTTTCTGGGTCCCGCCCTGGCCCAGGCAGAGCTCAGGGCTCAGAGAAGGGAGTGTTTGAGGAGCCAACAAGGCTCTCAGAATCCAGGTTGGGGAACTGGGCCTCAGAGATCTTTGAGCATCTGGAGGTGTCCCCAACCTGTGAGGCGCTGGGGTGTGCCCCAGGGACACTGCGAAGTGCCTGTGAGCCACTAAGGGTTTGGAGCGTGGGGGCAGCCATCCCAGAGAGCAAGGCCTCTGTCTGGGGCCTCTGTCCCCAGACAGGTGTGGGCTCCGCCTGCCCCCACACCGGCCCCTCGGCCTCCTGCCCCACCTCCTGGACTCTTGGGAACAGGCACCTTGGAATATCACCTGGGCCGGGTATATTCACGGGGGACTGGAGGTTTTAAGTGAAAGGGACAAGAGCCCAGGCCAGTGGGGAAGACAGATTATTATAGAGGGTGACCCGTGCCTGGAGGGTCAGCAAAGGCAGGCTTCCTAGAAGAGGGTAAAATGATAAAAGTGGTGCTGCATGCCCGGAATCCCAGTGCTTGGGAGGCTGAGGCAGGAGGACCACGGCTGGAGGCCAACCTCAGCAATTTAGCTAGACCCTCAGCAAACTAAGGAGATCCTGTTTCCAAATGAAAAAAAGCTGGGCGTGGTGGCGCGCACCTGTAATCCTGGTACTTGGGAGGCTGAGACAGGAGGCCAGCCAGCCTCAGCAACTTAGTGAGACCATTTCAAAATGAAAAAAATTAAGAGGGCTGGGGGTGTCGCTCAGAGGTGGGATGCCCCTGGGTTCAACCGCAGTACCAATAAATAAGTCAGTCAACAAATAAGCAAACAGGGCTGAGGGTAGTGGTGGACGCTCAGTGGTAGATGCTTGTTTAGTGGATGCGAAGTTCTGGGTTCGATGCCCAGGACCAGAAAGCCGGGCAGGTGGGGTTTCCACCTCAGGGCCCTCCTCAGGGCCAGTGTGTTCTCCTCCACAGCTCTCTCACACGGAGCTGGGCCTTCAAAAATAGGATTTTAGCAAATAAAGAAAGAGAAGGCAGAGGGCATTCCAAGAGGAGGGAGCCGCAGGAGCAACACGGATGAGTCCCATGGGTGCTGGGGAACAGGGTGTGGCCTTAGGAGCCCAGGAAAGGGGCTAGTCCCCTCTCCTGAGGGCAGTGGGGAACCATGGGCGGGTTAGAAACAGGGCAAAGGATGTGACCAGAGATAGCGTGCTAAAAAAGCTTTAAAAGCAGGAAGAGCAGGGCATAGTGGGCAGGCCTATAGTCCTAGCATTGGGGAGGCTGAGACGGGAAGATCATAGGTTCAGGACCACTCTTGGCAACTTAGACCCTCAGCAAACTAGCAAGACCTTGGTTTTTGTTTGGTTTTTTGTTTGTTTTTTTTTGGTGGTACTGGGATTCCTGGAAACCCTTCTACCTCCCGGCTACGCTCCCAGACACCTATTTTTTAAATATTTTTTTTAAATTTGGAAACAGGGTCTCTTAAGCCCAGCGAGGCTGACTTTGAACCTGCACGATCCTCCTGTCTCCGCCTCCCAAGCGTGGGGATTACAAGCATGCGCCACCACGCCCGGCAAGACCTTGTTTTTTTGTTGGTACTGGGGTTCCTGGAAGCCCTTCTACCTCTGGGCTACACTCCCAGACCTATTTTTACATTTTTATTTGGAAACAGGGTCTCCTAAGCCAGCGCGCACGGCTGGCTTCGAACTTGCGTAATTCTCCTGTCTCTGCCTCCCAAGCGTGGGGATTACAAGCGTGCGCCACCACGCCCGGCAAGACCTTGTTTTAAACCAAAAAAAAAAAAAAAAAAAAAAAATGCTGGGGGTATGCTATGCACACGGGGCGGGGGAGAAGCTGCTGCCTGGGTGTCTGCTCCTCCTCATCAGCCCCTAGGGAAGCCCCAGGAGCCCCAGCTGTCACATGTCACCCCTGTCTCCTCTTCTGTAGGTTCATTCAGTGGGGATTCTACGCCCAGACATCAGAGTAAACCATGGCCCCCAGCCCGTGGGGCGCTGTCCATGGTCTGCTGCTGCTGGCCCTGGGGACTGGCCCTGCCCTGGGCACTGGCCCTCCCCAGCCACTGGAGGACTCAGAATCCCACCTGAGCCCAGGCCCCCACCCCAAGGGCCCTGTGGGCTCCGAGCCCCAGGCGCTGGACTTCCTCTGGGAGAAGCCCGGACCCCGGAGGCCTGCGGACTCCCCGCTCGGGCCAGCCCTGCATGGGCCCAGAGCAGCCCCCGGGGTGCAGGGAGAGCGACTCCCGGTAACTGACCACCTCCAAATTGCTCGAGTGCCCAGTGCCCAGGGCTGGACAGGCCCTCTGGACTCCCAGGAATCTCCAGAGCAAGAAGCAGCCGCCCCTCACCCAGTGGGGGCCCCCCAGCCCACTTTCCTCCCAACTCCCAGACCGCAACTGGGGGCAGCCACCGTTTCCCCTGCCCCACAAGAACCCCCAGGCCAAGCAGAGCAGCGACCACCGAGAGATGAGGGTCTGAAAGCCAAGGCGAAGGCGCCCCAGGCTTCTGCCCCCAGCCACCAGGGCCCTCCGCACACGCTGGTGCCCCAGGCAGGCACTCCCCGGAGGCCGGCACTAGCAGAAGAGGACGGGCTTGAGGAGGATTTCCAAGAGGCAGCTCGGGGGCCCCTGTCCACGCAGCAGGACCCAGCAGCTCCCAATGCCGGCGCGATACCTCCTGTTGAATTGGCATCCTCTTGGGAGACACCTGTGGCCCGGCCAGACCTGGCATTGGTCAGAAGCCTTCCTCTGGCCGAGGAGCTGCCCCTGGGGCCCCCCAAGAAGACTGGCACTGGGGAGACCTGGGAGTTCAGCCCCCCAGGTCCCCAGCCCAAGCCAAGTGACGTCCCTGAAGCTGAGGATTCCCCAGGAACCCAGTCCACGCCTCCTCCAGCCTCAGAGGCTCCTGAAGTGCAGCCGAAGCCAGGTGGGTGGCAAGATGGAGTGCTGTGCGGGGCTGGGGAGGGGCGACGGTCCGGCCCAGCTGGCCACCCAAGTGCCGGTGATGTCTGGGTCGCACCTGACTGTGCCTCCCTCCCCGAGGGACAGACTTGAGGGTGCCTGGAGGGTCAGGCAAGGTAGCAATGACTTCTATCATTTCAGAGATAGCGGCGATGAATGGAGCCGACCCCATCTCCCCGCAGCGGGTGAGAGGGGCAGTGGAGGTCCCCGGCACCCCCAAGTCCCTCGTCCCCGGCTTCTCGGACCCTGGTCCAGCTACAAACCAAACAGAGAGCCCTGTGGAGGCCCTGCAGCCAGGTGAGGGCGCGGCTGGGGGTTCAGGGAGAGTACTCCATCTGCCGGCCAAGAACTGTGGTAGGTATGGTGGAGAGGCAGCCCAGAAGTGAATGAAGGCAAAATCCTGCTTAAAGGGATCTGCTCGGACCGCCTTCAAACTGCTGAGGGTTATAAACTAATATGTACAGGTACTCTGGCCCTTTGGGAGCTAGAATATCGTAGTAAGTAACACTATTTGCTGCAATGCCTTTCCAGCTGCTAAATCACTGGAAACACTATTAAAAAATTCCAACGTCCAGACGTGGTAGCGCACACTTGTCATCTCAGTACTTGTGAGGCTGAGACAGGAGGATCACAAGTTTGAGGACAGTCTCAGCAAATAGTGAGACTCTCACAACCTAGTGAGACCCTGTTTCAAAATAAAAATAAAATAGGGCTGGGTTCAACTACCCAGTACCAAAAAGAAAATTATATACATACATACATGTCTGTATGTATTTATATGTATAGATATGTATGTATATAGAGAGATATAGGTAGATATTTCCAATATATTTCCATATACCAATTTCCCATGTCCAGCCCAATGGGAAGAAGTTTTCTGATTCCATGATCTGCAGGTGATTCAAATATGCAGGCCATGCCGGGCGTGGTGGTGCATGCTTGTGATCCCCGCGCTTGGGAGGAGGAGACAGGAGGATCGCGCAGGTTCGAAGCCAGCCGCGCGCGCTGGCTTAGGAGACCCTGTTTCCAAATAAAAATGTAAAAATAGGTCTGGGAGTGTAGCCCGGAGGTAGAAGGGCTTCCAGGAACCCCAGTACCACCAAAAAAAAAAAAAAATATATATATATATATATATATATATATATATATATATATATATATATGCAGGCCACATTGGATACCGCTGGGGGCACTGCTCCCCTGATAATATCCTTAACACACATGCTAGTTCATATCCAGTTAGGCTTGTGTCAGTCACGAAGCTAAACATACCATCCTCTCCATGACCCCATCGAAGCGGGTGCTATCTCCATTTGACAGATGTGCCTGAAAAAGTAAAATTCTTATTTATTTATTTATTTATTTATTTATATTTATTTGTTTTTTTGGTGGCACTGGGGGTGGAACCCAGAGGCTTTCTACCTCCGGGCTATACTCCCCGACCTATTTTATACTTTATTAGAAACAGGGTCTCAGCCGGGCGTGGTGGCGCACGCTTGTAATCCCCGCGCTTGGGAGGCTGAGACAGGAGGATCGTGCAAATTCGAAGCCAGCCTCAGCTGGTTTAAGAGACCCTGTTTCCAAATAAAATATAAAATAGGTCTGGGAGTTTAGCCCGGAGGTAGAAGGTTCCTGAGTTCCATTCCCAGTACCACAAAAAGAAAGAAAGAAAGAAAGAAAGAAAGAAAGAAAGAAAGAAAGAAAGAAAGAAAGAAAGAAAGAAAGAAAGAAGGTCTCACTAAATTGCTGAGAGCCTCGCCAAGTAGCTGAGGCTGGCTTCGAAACTGTGCGCTCCTCCTGCCTCAGCCTCCCAAGCGCGGGGATGACAAGCCCGCGCCACCACGCCCGGCTCAAAGTTAAATTCTTACCTTGCCGACGATACTAGACAACGCTGGAGCCTCAGAAGCACCTTTCAAAGCCGGGCATGGTGGCACAGCATTCGGGAGGCTGAGACAGGAGGATGGCGGTTCACAGACAGCCTCAGCTTCTTAGTGGGGCCCTTTGCCACTCACTGAGACCCTGTTTCAAAATAAAGACCAAAAAATAGGGCCGGGGGTGTAGCTAGCCCCTGGGTTCCATCCCCAGTACTGCAAAAAGAGACCAAGCGCTGTCTTCCGTGTTATTATTGCAGATGAACTCGAGGAGTGGCCCGGCCGTCCCCAAAGCCATCCTCCGGCACCCCCGGTGCAGGCCCCGTCGACATCCCGCCGGGGTCTCATCCGCGTCACCACGCAGCGAGCCCTGGGCCAGCCCCCCCCTCCGGAGCCCTCAGCCAGCTCCACGGCTCCGGCCCCCGCGTCCAGCCCCCCGGCCAACGCCACCGCCCCGCCGCTGCGCTGGGGGCCCCTGCGGCGGGTGCTGAGCTTCGCCTGGGAGCTGCACGTCTACGGGGTGGGCGTGCTCTTCCTGCTGCCCGCCTCGCTCGCCCTGGCCACGCTGGTGGCCTCCCTGGCCGGGCCCCGGCTGGCCCTGGTGGCCGCCCTGCTGGTGCTGCTGGCTTCGGGGCTGCGCTCCGCCTACATGCTCGCCGACCCTTACGGCTCGCGGGCGCGGCTGGGCGCGCGCGCCGGCCTGGTGCTCTACAACCTGCCCTTCCCGCTGCTGCTGGCCGCGCTGGCCGCCCTGACCCTGCTGGGCCTGGGCGCGGGGCTGCCGCCGCCGCTGCAGAGCCCGCTCCTGCTGGGGGCCGTGGCGCTGGCGCACGGCGCGGGGCTGCTGGCCAGCGACCTGCTGTCCACCCGGCCGGGGCTCAACCTCCTGGCGCAGGGCGCCTCGTGCGCCTGGGGCGCGGCGGCCGCCTTGGGCACGCTCTGCCTGTGCCGCCGCCGCCTGCTGCAGGGCCCGCGGGGCCGGGGCGCCCGTCCGGGCCCGCGGCTGCTGGCCGTGGCGGGCGCGCTGGGGCTGCTGGCCAGCGGCTTGCAGCTGGCGGCCGCGCTCTGGCTGTACCCGGGCCCCGGCCGGGAGGGCCGCTTCTCGTGGGCCTGGTGGGGCGTCCACTTCTGGCTGCGCCTGCTGGAGCTGAGCTGGGCGCTGGCGCTGGCGCTGGCCGCGCTGGCCGCGCTGCGCCCCCGGCCGCCCTCGGGGCACGCCTGCTGGGCCAAGCTGCTGCGCCTGGCCTGCCCGCCGCCGCCCGGCAAGAGCGAGGTGCCCGAGCGCCCCCATAATCGCGGCGCCGGGCCGGCGCCGGGCCGGGGCCCCCTGTGCAACCCCGCGGGGGCGGGGGGCTCCGCCGCGTCGCTGGGGCGCGGGCCCCCGGCGCTCAGCGAGCTGGACCTGCGGCCGCCGTCGCCCATCAACCTGAGCCGCAGCATCGACGCCGCGCTCTTCCGCGAGCACCTGGTGCGGGACAGCGTGTTCCGGCGCCACGGCCTGGCCTCGCCGCGCCCGCGCCGCGGCAGCCACCCCGACGGCCCGCCGGACGGCCCGCCGGACGGCCGCCCCGACGGCCCGCTGGACGGCGGCCCCCCGCGGCTCGGCGGCCGCTGCCGCTCGCTCGGCGACGTGCGCATGCGCGGCCCGCTGCGGCCCCCGCCCGGGGCGGGCCAGCCCGACGGGGGCGCCTCGGGCAGCTCCCTCGACAGCTTCTCCCGGGGCTCGCTCAAGATCAGCTGGAACCCGTGGCGCCACGGGCTGTCGTCGGTGGACAGTCTGCCCCTCGACGAGCTGCCCAGCACGGTGCAGCTCCTGCCCGCGGCGCCCCCGGCCCCGGCGCCCGCCCCCGGCCCGCCCCCGGCCCAGCCGCGCCGCCAGCCCGGGGACTCCCGCAGCGCCTCCAGCGACACCATCGAGCTCTGAGGCTGGCCGGGACAGCTGGGCGGCTGGAAAACTGGCCTTCGGGGTGGGGTGGGGTGGGGGCTCCACCTGACTGCCAGCCCCCAGGGACAGCCCGGCGCGTGAATGCACCCCTCACGTTCTCTCCCCGCCCCCCGTTTTTTGTTTTTAAAAATATCTCTATTTTTTTCCAGCAGGTATTTTGCACAGAGGCTGTGAGTTACAGGGTATACAGGGTGGCGGTGCATGTATTTCAGCAGGGGGGGACAGAGACCGGGTGCCTGACCCCCCCAGTGTGGAGAGACGAGCCTCGCTTGTCTAGAACGACTGTCCTCTTTGTGCCAAAGAAATAAACCGTAAAGATTTGGCTCATGCCTCCCTCTGGTCAAGCCAGGATCCTGTGACCCTCCAGAGGAGAGACCCGAGGCTCCAACCCCCAGTCACCCCAATCCTGCAGGCACTGGGGAGGCAGGCCTTTCCAGAGGAAAAGTCGCTTGAGGCTTCCACAATACCAGCGTCTTACAGACCATCCATCCATTGTGCAGTCTTTAGCTCTTTTTAATTGTTTTTTAACTGTGGTACTGGGAACTGAACTCAGGAGTGTTCTACAGCTCAGCTACACTACAACCAGCCCTCTTTTTTTTTTCTTTCTTTTTTTTTTTTTTTTTTTTTTTTGGTTCTGGAGCTGGAACCCAGGGGCATTCTACCTCAAAGCTATACACTCCCAGCCCTATTTTTTATTCTTTATTTTGAAACAGGGTCTCACTGAGTTGCAAAGGTCCTTGCTCAGTAGCTGAGGCTGGCCACAGACCCCGGTCCTCAGCCTCCCAAATGCTGCGATTACCAGTGTGCACCATGACACCAACCCTTTTTATTTATTTATTTTTTTGTGGTACTGGGGATTGAACCCAGGGGCATCCTACCTCTGAGTTATACTCCCAGCCCTATTTTATTTTTATTTTGAAACAGGGTTTCACTAGGTTGATGATCTATATTTGTTGAGGTGTTCTCGAATCTGTAATCCTCCTGTCTCAGCCTCCCAAGTACTGGGATTCCAGGCCCTGTTGTGTCACACCTCCTCACCCTGTTTAATTCTCATCGATTAGGCCTGAGAGCAAAACGGCATCAGGCCCATTTTCAGAATGAGGGGAGTGAAGTTCAGACGTGAAAACCATTTGTCCAAGTTCTTTCTGCAAAGGACAGCTGCTAATGAACCCAAGGCTACATACCTAGGCCGACTCCTCTGTCCTGCTCCTAACACCTCGGCCGGGCTCACCTTTCCCGTCCTCCCTCGACTTCCTGGGGCAGCCCTCAAGTCCCCAGGGTTTTAGGAAACGTCGCCCACGTCTTTGCGCAACCTTCTTTTATTTCCTGAGATGAATAAATAAGTCGATGGCTGAGGGGTGGGGAAATACAGAACGGCAGCATGCAGCTGGCAGGAGAGGCCGGGGGCGACCCTGCCCCTGTGGAGACCCTCCACTCCTGGCAGTGGGGGCCAGCGCTCACTAGCCGGCACCACACGGGAAACTTTTCTCTTGAAATTCACACAATCCCGTGAACCCTGCCCAGTTTGTGAAGGTCTCATGGCATCCCGCACTGGGGCCTCCTTTAAACCCCAATATGAACCCGGCCCAGTCCCCCCTGGTGAAGGGCTCCTGGCATTCCACATCGGGGCTACTTTCAACCCAAAGGCCACACCTGCGCAGGCCGGGTGCCTGGGCAGCTCTACACGGCGGGTAGGGGCGCTTACCCACGCTCAGAAGTCGGCCAAGCCGCCCCGAGTGTCCAGCAGGAGTGGGGCCCGACCTCAGGGGCAGCCTGGAAGGGAGGAAGTCCCGCAGGGGGCGGCAGGATTATCTGCCCTTGATGAAGCCCTCCAGCACGCGGTCACTGCGCTCTGACAACCAGTAGCCGGTCATGGCGGCCACCGCCCCGATGAAGATGGCCGTGAACACCAAGTCGCCCTTGGCGGCCAGCGTGGCCAGCGCGCAGATGATGACGCCAAAGAACATCTGCTGCAGCACCACGAGTTCATCCTCCGTCATGTCTGCGAAGAAGCCCGCCGACTCTGTGGAGGGGGAAGACACGCAGCTGGCACTCCTACCCCTGCTCCTGGCAGTGCCGGCCGGCCCAGGACACCCACACCCAGGCTCACAGCACCATCTGCTGCTCAACCCCCCCATGAGCTCCCTTCCTTCCATTCTTTCATTCTTTTTTTCATTTTTAAAAGGCACTGGGGCCGGGTGTGGTGGTGCTCGCTTGTAATTCCTGTGCTTGGGAGGCTGAGACAGAAGGATCGCACAGGTTCGAAGCCAGCCTCAGCTACTTTATTTGGAGACCCTGTTTCCAAATAAAGTATAAAATAGGTCTGGGAGGCCGGGCATGGTGGCGCACGCTTGTCATCCCCGCGCTTGGGAGGCAGAGACAGGAGGATCACACAGGTTCGAAGCCAGCCACGCACGCTGGCTTAGGAGACCCTGTTTCCAAATAAAAATGTAAAAATAGGTCTGGGAGTGTAGCCTGGAGGTAGAAGGGCTTCCAGGAACCCCAGTACCACCAAAAAAAAATAAAAAAAAAATAGGTCTGGGAGTATAGCCTGGAGGTAGGAAGCCCCTGAGTTCCACTCCCAGTACCACACACAAAAAAGGTATTGGGGATGGAACCCAGAGGCATTCTACCTCCAAGCTACACCCTCGGCCCTATTTTTTTTTTCTTTTATTTTGAAACAGGGTTTCACTGAGTTGCAAAGGGCCTCACTAAGTAGCTAAGGCTGGTCCGGAACCATGATCCTCCCAAATACTGGGATTAAAAGCAAGCGCCACCACACCCAGCTTTATTTTTAAAATTTTTTTTATTTTTTATGGTACTGGGGATGGATAGGGACCCTCTACCTCCAGGCTACACTCCCAGACCTATTTTATATTTTTATTTGAAAACAGGGTCTCACTAAGTTGCCGAGAGCCTCACTCAGTCCTCCTGCCTCAGCCTCCCAAGTACTGGTATTACAGGTGTGCGCCACCAGGCCGGGCTAGGGCTGCCCCAGTTTGAATCCCAGCATGGGATTGGCCTCCTCACCTCTTAGTTTCCTCGTACATAAAATGGGAGGAGAATCCTCTGCTGCAGGGTGGTCTCAAGAGCGACTAAAACTCACACGCGTGTAACAGCGTGGGACACATGGCAAGGCTGAGACAGTCCCAGTCATCACCGTGATTGCCCTGTCTCGTCACATCCATTGCCTGTGACAAGTCTCAGGCGTCCGGGACACAGCCTGGTGCCACCGGGCAGATGAGGACGCGGGCTTGATTTGATGCCAGCTCAGACTCTCCACCTCCCTGGGAGGAGAGGCTGCCACGGGCCGAGCCGCAGGGACGGAGGGGCTCACCTGGGACCTGCTCCTTCACGCACACGCCCTCCACCTGAGCGTAGCCCTGGGCGCAGACGCAGCGGAAGCTGCCCTCGGTGTTCTCACATTGTTCATTTTCACCCGGGCACACGGTGGTCTCGCACTCATCCACATCTGGGGGGGAGGGGAGGAGTCAGAGTGCACGCTTCCCTCCCAGCCCCTCTGCCCCCAGGTGCCCATCAGTAGAAGACTCACCGAGACACTTGGAGCCCACCTGCTGGTAGCCAGGGCTGCACTTCTTGCAGCGGCCTGGCCCTGCCCCCATGCAGCCCAGGCAGGCCTTGGCACAGTCTACAGAGAAAGGAGACGCGGCGTGGCAGCTGCCCCAGGCCCGGGGAGCCCTGGCGCCTGAGGAGGCAGGACTTGGGAGGGACAGGCCCCCTCCAGCCCCCAGGCCCTCTGCAGGGTGGACACTGACCTCGGCACTCATAGGAGCCCTCCGTGTTCACACAGAACTGGTCTGCCCCACAGCTGGCTCGCTCCGTGCCACATTCGTCAATGTCTGCAAGGTGGAAACGGGGGACATTTCCATCCCTATTTCTTTCTTTCTTTCTTTCTTTCTTTTTTTTTTTTTTGGTGGTACTGGGGATAGAACCCAGGGGCATTCTACCTCCAAGTACACCCCCAGCCCTATATTTTATCTTTTTTTTTTTTTTTTGGTGGTATTGGGGTTCCTGGAAGCCGTTTTACCTCCAGGCTACACGTTTTACCTCCAGGCTACACTCCCAGACCTATTTTATATTTTGAAACAGGGTCTCATAAGCCAGATGGCTGGCTTCAAACCTGCACGATCCTCCTGTCTCCGCCTCCCAAGCGCGGGGATTACAAGTATGCACCACCACGCCCGGCGTATATTTTATTCTTTATTTGGAAACAGGGTCTCGCTAAGTTGCAAAGGGCCTCACTAAGTAGCTGAGGCTGTCCGCGGACCGTGATCCTCCAGTCTCGGCCTCCCGAATGCTGGGATGACAAGCGTGCGCCACCACGCCTGGTTCTTCCATCCCTATTTCATGGCGTTGTGGGGAAGCTGAGCTGGCCTCGGATGGCACAGTTCCATCCACGGAAGCAGAGGCGCAGGGTTCCCGGCTCCCCTGCCAGAGCTAAGCTGAAGTTTCCAGCCTGCCTTGTAGCTCACGGCGGCCCTGGCACTGAGTTCTGGCCAACAGGATGAAAACACGAGAAATGTGCTCCACTTTAGGCTTGGCCTTAAAACAATCTTAAAAGCCCTTCTCACTTCCTGAGTGTGGGACACGAATCTCAGAGGTGCCCATGACTCAGCACCAACCCCGCAGACGATGCCCGGGGGGAATGACTCTGCAGTAAGAGAGAAGGAAGCTGGGTCCCTGGTGACTGGCACAAGCACAGCTTCTCTGCCAGCCTGGACCACGTGCTTTAGGGCTGTGATAGGAGAGAAATAAATCTCTCTGCCTGGCATGGTGGAGAACGCTTGTAATCCCAGTACTTGGGAGGCTGAGACAGGAGGATCGCAGGTTTCTAGCCAGCCTCAGCTACTTAGTAAGGCTCTCTGCAACTTAGTGAGATTGTTGAAAAATAAAGCATAAAAAATGGGCTGAGAAGCCGGGTGTGGTGATGCATGCTTGTAATCCCAGCATTTGGCAGGCTGAGACAGGAGGATCTTGGCTCGCAGACAGCCTCAGCTACCTTAGTGAGGCCTTTTGCAACTCAGTGAGACCATTTCAAAATACTCAAAAATAGGGCTGGGGTGTAGCTCAGAGGTAGAATGCCCCTGGGTTCCATCTCCAGTACCAGAAAAAAAAATATAAAGGGCCAAGAATGTTGCTCAGAGGTAGAATGCGAATGTGTTCAATCCCTAGTATTGCAAAAAATAATAATAATAATAACTGAAGCCAAGCATGATGGTGCACACCTGTAATTCCAGTACTTGGGAGGCTGAGACTGGAGGATCTGGGTTCATGACCAGCCTTAGCTACTTAGTGAGGCCCTGTTTCAAAATAAAGAATAAAATCGGTCTGGGGATTGTAGCGCAGAGGTAATATGCCCCTGGGTTCAATCTTCAGTACCGCAAAAAAAAAAAAAAAAAAAAAAAAAAAAAAAAATTAGCCAGGTGTGGTGGCGCACGCTTGTAATCCCCACACTTGGGAGGCTGCGACAGGAGGATCGCACAGGTTTGAAGCCAGCCTTAGCTACTTAATGAGGTTCTCAGCAACTTAGTGAGACCCTGTTTCCAAATAAAATATAAAAATAGGTCTAGGAGTATAGCCCGGAGGTAGAAAGCCTCTGGTTTACACCCCCAGTACCACCAAAAAAAAAAAAAAAAAATTGAAACCAGGTTTCCTGCCAAGTTCAGCACCCTCAATTCCTCTGGCTAACCGTGTCCCAATGTTCAAGACTCAGCCAGAGTTATACCTCCTGCAAGCTGGATCTGACCTATCACAGGACACAGGTCAGCCTCATCTATAAACGCCTGGCTACAGCACTGCCTTCCTGGCCAAGTTCAGATCTCCATGAACATGGACACGGTGCTGATCCGACTCAGGCACATGTGCGCTGAGTGAAGCCCCGCCCCGGGCCACGCTTCCCGGGCCCGGGCAGCGCTGTGCTTACCCACACACTTGAGATGATGCAGGGCCCAGCCCTTCTTGCACTGCAGACAGTTTGATTCCTCAGGTCCGGAGCAGCGGGCACAGGGCCCAAAACAAGCTGGGTGGAACGGGGACACAGTATGAAGCAGGCAGGCAGGCACCCTCCTGCCCCTGCTCAGTGCCACACCTCTTGCTACCACCTACCTGAACACAGCAGGTAGCTGGCGTTGCGCCCTGCTTCGAAGTAGCCCAGGCCACATTGCCCACAGGCCTCGCCCCCGTAGCCAGCTTGGCAGTTGCAGTGCCCGCTGCCCCCGCGAGTCCCTTCCCCTTCACACTGCCCGTAGCCACCGCAGGGCCGCTCTGTGCCCCCAGGACAAGCTGTGGGCACACACCCAAGTTAGTGACACCGGACATACAGACATACAACTGTGGCGTCCGAGAGACTGCAGTCTGTATATTGTTAAATATGCTTGGAGAAAAAAGAAATAAATATGTTTGGAGGAGAAAATTGATTGTAATGATCACGTGCTAAAGTGTCACTAAAACACACAAAATTCAGTCAATATCTATTGTGGAACAATTAAGTTGTTTACAAATCTTTTTTTTTTTCTTTCTATTTTTGTGGTGCTACAGATCAAACCCAAAGCCTCCCATATGCTAGACAAGTGTTCTACACCCAACCTTCACCCCAGCTACCAAACCATCTATCTATCCATCTTTCTTTCTTTTTTGCTTTTTTTTTTTTTACAGTACTGGGGATGGAACCCAGGAGCATTTTATCTCCAAGCTACACCCCCAGCCCTATTTTTTTATTCTTTATTTTGAAACAGGGTCTCACTAAGTTGCAGGGGGCCTAAGTAGCTGAGGCTGTCTGTGAACCGTGATCCTCCGATCTCAGCCTCCCAAGTACTGGGATTACAAGCGTGCACCACCACGCCTGGTTCCAAATCTTTTCTTTGGTAGACTGACTTGACCATCTTAGTAGCTGAGCCTTCACCTACAGACTGTTTTAAAAGGAGCTGGGAGGAAGTTCACCTGCGTCAGGACTGGGGAGGGGGTACGGTGCCAATGGGGGTTTCAGGGCGGCCCCTGCCTGGCCAGGAAGATAACTTAGTCTGGCAGGGCATAAGAAATGAAGGCGCGCCAGGCGTGGTGGCACACGCTTGTAATCCTAGCACTTGGGAGGCTGAGACAGGAGGATCACATGGGTTCGAAGCCAGCCTCAGCTACTTAGTGGGGCTTTCAGCAACTTAGTGAGACCCTGTTTCCAAATAAAATATAAAAAAAGGTCTGGGAGTATAGCCCGGAGGTAGAAAGCCTCTGGGTTCCACCCCCAGTACCACCAAAAAAAAAAAAAAAAAAAAAGAAATGAAGGCGCAAGAAGGCCAGCCTTTCTCAAACACAAGAGACAATAACCACAACTGTGTCTGACTCGGTCTAGCACCCATACCTTTTTTTTTTCTTTTGGTGGTACTAGAGATTGAACCCAGGGGTATTCTACCAATGACCTACACCTCCAGCCCTTTTAATTTTTTATTTGAAACAATTTTTTATTTGCTAAATTACTGAGGGTCTCCCTAAATTGCGGAGGCTGGCATCAGACCTGCGAGCCTCCTTTCTCAAAGACTCCCAAGTACTGGGATTACAGTATTTGGGTGGCATCTGTCCCCATGCCTGGCTGCCCTGGTACCTTTTGTCAGAACCTTTCGCCTTTGATTTCTTCATCTGATCTGGACCCCCAGCCTCAGCAATCCCTTTCCATCCCCCAAGAGGAACTCGAAAAACTCACGAAGACAGGAGGGCCCAAAGGTGCCGGAGGGGCAGCAGAGCTTCAGGGAGTCAGAGCAGAGCCACTGGAAAAGGTCCGGGGCTTCCTGCTGCCTGAGGCAGGAACAGGGTTGGGGGGAAGGCAGGGGCGCCAGGCGGTGCCAGTGGCTGCCCAGCCCTGCCTCCCACAGCAGCTGCGAGGCAACCCATCTTGGCCATCAGACCCAGGAGGCCACTGGCCGATGCCCTCTCCCTACTGCACAGAGAGAAGAACAGGCTCAGGGTAGGCGCTGGGGCCCCCCAGCCAGGCCTCAGAAGATGTGGGGATTGGAAGGCCAAGTTAGAACATGGTTCCTGCATGCAACCCTGGCTTCTTGGCCAAGCCAAGGCCGTGCCCCCAGGCCCGGCCACTCACTTGTGAAACCACCAGCTCTCCACCAGCTCCTCGCTCAGCTCCAGCAGCCGGTGGCACTGGAAGTCCGACTTGCTGCACACGCTCTCTAGCACCTCCACCAGGCGGGTCTCACTAGGAACAGAACAGTGTGACAGGAGCTTCTCACCCTCTCCTGGGCCTCAACCCCATCAATGGGGAGGTCACACAACCAGAGGCAAGTCGGTAGCCCTCACTGAATCTGTTTTCTCATCTATAAAATGGGAACAACCGAGGCATGGTGGCGCACGCTTGTAATCCCAGTACTCAGGAGGTTGAGACAGGAGGATCGTGCAGGTTTGAAGCCAGCCTCAGCTACTTAGTGAGACCCTGTTTCCAAATAAAATATAAAATAGGTCTAGGAGTGTAGCCCAGAGGTAGAAAGCCCCTGAGTTCTCTCCCTAGTACCACAAAATAAATAAATAAGTAAATAAAATAAAAATAGCCAGGCATGGTGGCACACACTTGTTATCCCAGTACTTGAGAGGCTGAAACAGGAGGATTGTGATTTGTGGCCAGCTTCAGCTACTTAGGCCCTCTGCAACTAGTGACACCTTGTTTCAAAATAAAGAATTAAAAATAGGGCTGGGGTGTAGCTCGGAGGTAGAATGTCCCTGGGTTTAAGCCAGGCATGGTGGCGCATGCTTGTAATCCCAGCATTCAGGAGGCTGAGACTGGAGGATCGCAGTTCACAGACAGCCTCAGCTACTTAGTGAGGCCCTCTGCAACTCAGTGAGACCCTGTTTCAAAATAAAGAATAAAAAAAAACTGGGCAGGGCGTACAGCTCGGAGGTCGAATGCCCCTGTGTTCCATCCCCAGACCCGCAAAAAAAAATGTTCCTGGGTTTAATTCCCAGTACTACAAAACAACAACAACAACAACAACAACAACAACAACAACAAACAAACAAATAAATAAATAAAATAAAAATAAAACTGGGGATAATTTGGAGATAGAATGCCCCTGAGTTCAAACCCCAGGACACCACACACACAGTAAAATATATAAATATATAAATATATATATGTATATATATATATTTATATACTTTTTTTTTATATTTATCTCCTAGGGGCTGAGTGCAGTAGCACAAGCCTGTTATTCCACGAAGCTCAGTTTATTTTGTATTTTGAAACAGGGTCTTGCTAAGCCATAGTACAAAGTCTCAAAATTACCTGAGCCTCCCTAGTTCTGAGGTTAAAGGTTTGTGGCACTGTGCTCAAACCTATCCTATGAAGTGTGTGCGTGCCTGTGTGTGTGTGATTGGGAATTGAACCCAGGGGCATTCTACCTCCAAGCTACCTCCCCATTTTATTTATTTATTTATTTATTTATTTATATTTTTTGTAGTACCTGGGATTTAACCCAGGGGCATTCTACCTCTGAGCTACACCCCCAGACCTATTTTTTTATTCTTTATTTTGAAACAGGGCCTCACTGAGTAGCTGAGGCTGGCCAGGAACCTGCGATCCTCCTGTCTCAGCCTCCTGAGTACTGGGATTACAGGTGTGCAACACCTCACCTGGCGGACATAAAATTGCTTTCTGGTTCACTGTTTATCTTCTCCACTAGAATATAAGCCCCCTGGAGATGAGAATTTGCTTGCTTACTGCTGTACTAGAGATGTTCTGCGATATTTGCTGAACAAAGGTTTCCCAAGAGCCCCCAGCGGCCCACGAGCAGAGCAGGGATTGGGAAGGGAGTCTGCCCTCTCGCACTGTCCCCTTACCTGTCTTTGTATTTGGACAACTTTTCCTCCTCCCAGGCCGTGTTTCCACCTCCAAAGTTGTCCCGGATGGTTCTCTCCAGGCCCTGGACATGGAGAAAAGCTGAGTACAGAGACCGGCACATTCTAACTCTGCCCTATTTTACTGATCGGGAAACTGAGGCACAAAGAGGCAAACGTGCGAAAGCCATACGGCTAGCAAGAGACCAAGAGGGGACTGAATCCCTGCAGGCTTGCCTCTGAGAAGGCCACACTTCCCGCTGCGTGGCGGGGCCCCTCCCGGAGGGCTGTCGGCGCACCCACCTTGTTAAAGCTGTCCACCAGCGCCCGGCAGGTGTGACAGGGATGGGGCTCGGCAGGAGGAGAAGGATGCGGGGCAGGAGAGGGCTGGAGCCAGGCGGGGCCTGGGAGGCTGAGGAAGAGGCTCAGGCCCCAGAGCAGAGCTGGGACCAGGCCCTTGGGGGGCCGTGGGGCCATCTTTTCCTAGGCTGGGGCCCTGCAGAGAAAGTGGGGAGTGTTCAGCGGAGAAGCCAGGGTCCAGGGGAGAATGAAAAGGGTGGGTTATGAGGGGCGGCGGGGCTGGGAGCCCAGGCCTGCGTAACTACAAGGAGAACAAATTGGGGTGCTGGGGTGGGGGTGAGGTGAGGCGAGGGGAAAGAGGTAAATCTGCAATTCCAGGAGAAAAATGTTATCCCTGTTACCCTGGGGGAGGTCGCCTGGATCCTTGGCAAAGGAACAGGAGTCAGCCCATTGTTTTAGGGCCTCGCTAAGCGATATTAGGGACCAGATCAACAGGGAGAAGGGGTCAGATTCCAAATATTGGGAGAAAAGAGGCCGGAAGGGCGGGCTTGGGGGAGGAGTCGGATCCGGATGGGAAGAGAAGGGGACAGGTTAGGATTCTCGCAGGCAGGCCAAGGCACAGCTCGGGAGCCGGCAGGGGAGGATCCAGACCCGCCTAGATCCGGGAGGGAGAAGCCACCGCCCCAGGTCTCTCCCAGGCGCCGCGGCCACCGCCTGCGCCTGCGCGAAACCAGCACCCTTCACCCTAGCAACTGGGGGGCGGAGCCCTCCCCCAGCCAATGGAAGCAAGCCATGTGCCGGCGTGTCACCCCACGCTAGCCAACCAGCGGCGGCGCCGGGCTGCACCTGTCCCGGCTTTAAAGGGCCGCAGAGGCTAACCGGGATGCGGTTCCCTAGCTCAGCTGTTCAGCAGCGCAGAGGCGTACGGACAACGTGGATAGAAAAATAGCGTCGGCCTTTATTCAAGTCCTCCCCTCCGCCCCGGGCCCCATCCCGCGCCCCGGCTCCGGGAACCCCGGGGGCTGGAAGCTGTCCAGGGCGGGCTGCAGGGCCCGGGACACGTGCTCCGCCCTCTCCCCGAGCCGCCCCGGGCGCGAGGTGCTTGGCCCCTGCAGGGCGCCCAGGAACCCGGGCAGCTGGGAGGGCAGCGAGAAGACCGGCACGCTGCGGAACAGGCTGGGCACGGCGTCGGGGCGCAGCAGCCCGTCGAAGCAGGCCCCGACGTAGCGGCCGGGCGCCTGGCCGTGCAGAAAGTCGGGCAGCACGCAGCTGAGCGAGGCGGCGAAGGCATCGTGCGGGTCGTGCGCCCCGGGCGCCGCCGCCTGGTCCTGCAGCCACTCCTGGCACAGCGCCACGGCCCCGGGCGAGAAGAGCAGGACCATCACGCCGCCCTCCTGCAGGACCTGGCGCCGCTGCGCGTGCAGCCAGGCCAGGGCGCCCTGCGCGCTCAGCTCCCGGCGGCTCCACAGGTCCACGGCCACGCGCAGCGGGAGCTGGCTCAGCGCCGACGCCAGCGCGCCCACCAGGCGCTCGAAGCGCGCGTCGTCGGCCGAGTAGAGGAGCAGAGCCGCGCCGCCCCTGGCCGCCTCTGCCAGAGGACGGGAGGGCAGAGGTGAGCTGGCCCGGACCTCGGCCACCCCGCCTTCCCTGCCTCGCAACCCACTGCCAGGCCCAGGACGCCCCTGCGGAGCGGGGCAGACAGGCGCTCACCTTTCCTGCGGTGCTTTTGCAGGAGTAGAAAGAGGAACAGCACCGTGGCCAAGAGGAGGCAGGCCAGCCATGCCAGGGCCCAGCGCTTGTGGACGTCTGGAAGACCCAGAGAAGACGGCTATTTAGACTTACACTTTTTTTTTTTTTTTTTCAGTCCTGGGGATGGAACCCAGGGACATTCCACCTCCGAGCTACACTCCCAGGCCTATTTTTCATTCTTTATTTTGAAACCGGGTCTCACTGAGTTGCACAGGGCCTCACTACGTAGCTGAGGCTGTCCGCGAACCGCGATCCTCCTGTTTCAGTCCCACCACGCCCGGCTAAGAAGTCTTACACTTTCGCCCTCTTTCGCAAAGGAGGAAACTGAGGCGGAGAGAAGTGATTTGCCCGAAGTCCACAGCACCGGGTGGCCCAGCCACTGTATGAACATAACTCCCTCTGTTAGGGGGCCTGGGACAAGTGACTTCACCTGCCTGTCCTCACATCTGTAAAATCGGGGTAACAGCAATACCCACTTCACAGGGCTGCACACAAAGGTCTAACACAACATAACGCCAAGCATTGAAAGTGCTCAAACATCAGCTAATACGATTGTCCCCCAGGCCCTTGACCTGCTCTGTGGGATGAATGCAGTAGCCTCCTATCTGGTTTTCCTGCCCTGGCCTTTTTTGCCACTGTAGGGCAGCCTCAGAGATCTTTTATTTTTTGTTTATTATTATTTTTATTTATTTATTTATTTATTTATTTATTTATTTATTTATTTATTTTGCAGTACTGGGAGTGGAACCCAGCGGCATTCTACCTGAGCTCCACCCCCAGCCGTATTTTTTTTTTTTTATTCTTCATTTGGAAACAGGGTCTCCCTGAGTTGCAAAGGGCCTAAATAGCTGAGACTGGCTTCCAACCACGATCCTCCTGTCTCAGCCTCCCAAACACTGGAATTACAAGCGTGTGCCGCCACGCCCAGCTCTCTCTCTGAGATCTTTTAACAATATAAACTTTACTGTGACCCTTCAGGAAGCTCTTGCTGCACTAAACAGAAATCCAAATTTCCTGCTTGGTTCCTACATCTCGTGATAGAGGCCTGCCTACCCTTGACTCTCCAACCATACTACCTCGGAATTCCTTTAAAAAGTGCCCTACTGTCCTCACAAAAACGCAACTCCTTTGTGGCTGGGTGTGGTGGTACATGCCTGTAATCCCAGTGTTTGGGAGGCTAAGACGGGAGGATTGCAGGTTTGAGGCCAGCTTCAGCAACTAAGCAAGGCCTTCCACAGCTTAATAATCTGGGGGTATAGCTCACAGGTAGCTACCTCTAAAATTTAATTTTAATTTAATTTTTTTGTACTGCAGATTGAACCGAGAGCTACAAATTAAAATAGATAGATGAATAGAGCAACTCCCTTTACTTAGCACAGCCTCTGGAGTGTGGCTGTTAATGTCTCCCTGAACCCCACACCCCAGCTAGTCAGGTCCCCGTTATATACCTTTAGAGCAGTGGACACTATGTAGTGCTTCAGGAGCTCCCGCTCTTGTAAGTTCACACTTACGACATGTCATCGGTCACTTTAGCTTCTGTCTTATTCTTCCAGTGGTGGGGCAGAAGTGTATCCTTTTGGTGATGCTGGCTTCCTTGCAAGCTCTTGTCATCTATCTATCTTTCTTTCTTTCTTTCTTTTCCTATGGTACTGGGGAAGGAACCCAGGGGCTTTCTACCTCTGGGCTGCACTCCCAGACCTATTTTTATATTTTTATTTAGAAACAAGGTCTCACTAAGTTGCTGAGAGCCTAAGTAGCTGAGGCTGGCTTTGAACCTGTGCGATCCTCCTGTCTCAGCCTCCCAAGTACAGGGATTACAGGCGCCCCCATGCCCAGTTTATTTTTTATTTTTAATTGCTACATTGTAGTCATAGTCATCATTTTTGTTTTGTTTGGGGTTTTGCGGTACTGGGGGTGGAGCCCAGGGGCATCACCCCTGGCTTCTCATCATGTTTTTTTTAACAAAGGACTGACCTCTGACCTGTCTGAGTCCCCGCAGCCGAGGCAAGTGCCACCCCAGGAACAGCCCTGGAGGAAGGGTGGTCTCATAATACTCACACTTGTTGGTTGGGCAGGCCCATAGTGCTCCCTGGTCGTCATCCCACAACTGAAAGATACAAGTCCAGAGCTCCCAGCCTGGTGTTCACCCTGGCCATCCGGCCAGCCCGACCTCCAGAGTCCCCGGTTCAGCGTGCAGTACCCCCTCAAACACACACACAGCAGGTTCCCAAAAGCTGCTCTGCCTCCGCTCAGCAATGTCTCTGCCCAGGAGGACCTCCTCCTTGCCAAATCGAGCCAGCAGGAAGAGATGCTTCCTTGAAGCTCTCTGGAACCCAGCACTCAGCACTTGGGGTGTGATTGTTGGTTTACTGGTCTCCAGCCAGCAGTGAGCTCCCTGGGAACAAGAACCATGCTTCTCCTATGCTAAAGTTCCCCAGGGAGCCACAGAATAAACCAGGTGCGCGCTGGTTTCAGGCCCGTCTCCCTGTCTCCCTGCAGCCCGGGGCAAGGCCTGTCATCTCACCTGTAGACACTGGCCTGACTGCAGGTCTCGCAGCAACTGCTCTCCAAGGCGGGCTGCTCTCTGCCAAGCCAAGGGAGGGGGCTGTCACCCGGGGGCTGCACCCTGCAGAGACCACCGGGCCGCAGCTGGGCAGGACTGGGTGGGTGGGGGAGCCGGAAGACTTGAGACATGACCCATTCACCCATGTACCCCATCCCCAGGGGCCAGCACAGGGAACTGGAGGGAGTGGAAACTTGAGGCCAGCTTTGAGGTGTGCCTTCCAGGGTCTCACCGTGGAGGCCCCGCTGGGCAGAGGAGTACAGCCACTGGGTTCCAAGGCGCAGAGTGATCTGTTGTCCTGGGGGCCTCGTGTCTCCACCAGCAGCACATCATCCTTGAAGGCTCCTAGGGAGTCTGGGAGGAGAGAGGGGCCACTGTGACAGGACCCCCACCCCGGAGCCCTAGTCCCGGCACCTCTGGGTTCACTCCCATTACCGCGGCCTGCCCCAGCCTCTGCACCCCATTTACCAGCCCACAGGCACTGCTGCAGCTCCAGCTTCTCCCAGCTGCTCACCTATTGGAAGGGGCCAGAGTTAGGGGCACTAGGAAAAGCAAGAGCCAGGCCAGAAAGGCCCAGAGAGAAGGGACGGATGAGAGGAAGCCCGTGGGGCAGGGGGTCCGCATGTGGACCTGAGGTCAGGCCGACCGGGGGTCCAGGCTGCATGAGCAGTCTCAGCCTTGTGAGCTCATCTGTGAGGAAGGATCTTGTGACCTTCAAGGCGCCCCTTTGATACTGAGTATTGAACCTAAAGGCATTCTACCTCTGAGCCGTACCCTCAGCCCTACTCATTTATTCATTTGTTTGTTATTTTTGCAGTAACGTGGATTGAATCCAGTTACAGAGGGCCTCGCTAAGTAGCTGAGGCTGGCTGGGAACCTGGATAGGAAGTAGTTTATTTATTTATTTGTTTATTTATTGCGGTACTGGGGATGGAACCCAGGGGAATTCTACCTCCCAGCTACACTCCCAGCCCTATATTTAATTCTTTATTTAGAAACAGTGTCTCAGTGGGTTGCAAAGGGCCTCACTAAACAGCTGAAGCTGGCCATGAACCACGATCCTCCTGTTTCAGCCTCCCAAAGATTGGGATTACAAGAGTGACCCACCACCACCGCCCAGCGAGGAAGTAGTTTATTATCATCTGCTTTAAATAAATAAGGAGCCAGGCGTGGTAATGCACATTTGTAATCCCAGCCTTTGGGAGGCTGAGACAGGAGGATCATGATTCAGGGCCAGCCTCAGTTATTTAGTGAGGCCCTTTGCAATTCAGTGGCACCCTGTTTCTAAATAAAGAATAAAAAGTCGGGCATGGTGACGCATGCTTGTAATCCCAGTGCTTGGGAGGCTGAGACAGGAGGATCGCGCAGGTTCGAAGCCAGCCTCAGCTACTTAGTGAGGCTCTCAGCAACTTAGTGAGACCCTGTTTCCAAATAAAGTATAAAATAGGTCTGGGAATATAGCTTGGAGGCAGAAAAGCCCCTAGGTTCCATCCCCAGTACCACCAAAAACAAACAAACAAACAAACAAAAACAACTTAAAAATAAAGAAAGAATAAAAAATAAGGCTGGGGGTGTATTTCAGAGGTAGAATGACCCTGGGTTCCAGTCCCAGTACCGAAAATAAATAAATAAAATAAATGAGGAAACCAGGTGTGGTGGTGCACACCTGTAATCCTAGTATTTGGGAGGCTGACACAAGAGGATCACAAGTTGGAGAACAGCTTCAGCCAATAGTGAAACTCTCATTAACCTAGTGAGACCCTCCTTGGGTTTTTTTGTTTGTTTTGTTTTGTTTTTTGGTGGTACTAGGGATGGGACCCAGGGGGATGGGACTCTCATATGTATTTTATATTTTATTTGGAAACAGGGTCTCACTACATTGCTGAGAGCCTCACTAAGTAGCTTAGGCTGGCTTCGAACCTGTGCAATCCTCCTGTCTCAGTCTCCCGAGTGCTGGGATTACAAGCGTGTGCCACCACACCCGAGAGACCCTCCTTGTTTGAAAATAAAAATAAAATAGGTTTAGGGGTGTAGCTCAGAGGTAAAATGCCCCTGGGTTCAAT